>NC_045450.1:33292467-33393463 GCF_002776525.5 Piliocolobus tephrosceles | reverse complement strand
GGCACTTCCCCTCTTGCTCTTGGTTTCCTCTTCTGTAAATTAAAGAGGGTGGGTCAGACAGGGCCTTATAGTGAAGAGTCATCTCCAAGCGCCTCTGCAGCCTGAGGCTTGGGGCTGTTAGAGGGAAGAATTGCCAGCCGTTGCTCACTGACACTGTAACATTCATTCACTTGTTCATTCATTCATTGCCTGCCTTCCCCCGTCATATGTAAGCTGATGAGAGCAGACATTGCTTTGTTTAGTGTTACATTCCCAGCACTTAGAATAGTGCTTAGCACTTAGTAGGTGCTCAGTAAATATTTGTTGAATGAATGAATCAATCAATTAAGTAATCAATTATTCAATTGTCCTAACCAGCCACAGGAAGTTGAGTAGGACAAGGAGGTTTCATGGAAGAAGTGAGAAGTGGGCTGGGCTTTAAAGACAGGTAGGCCTGGCAAGAACGTATTCTATTGATGAGCCAATGAGAAGCAGTGGGCCGATGCCCCAGTCACTCTGGTGGACACACAAACCAACCACAAACCCTTAACTAATTAAGCCTTCATTAGATTTGATGTGTGTGTCCCTCATGGAGTACGTAGAAAGAGGATGCTGAATTCTCTCTCTTTTTTTTTCCCCTTGAGATAGGGTCTTACTCTATTACCCAGGCTAGAGTACAGTGGTGCAATCATGGCTCACTGCAATCTCAACCTTCCAGGCTCAATCTGTCCTCCCACCATAGCCTCCCAAGTAGCTAAGACCACTATGCCTGGCTTTTTGTTCTTTTTTCTTGTTTGTTGAGAAGAGTCTTGCTCTCTCACCCAGGCTGGAGTGCAGTGGTATGATCTTGGCTCACTGCTGCCTCCACCTCCCAGGTTCAAGTATTTCTCCTGCCTCAGCCTCCCGAGAAGCTGAGATTACAGATGCACACCACCATGCTCGGCTAATTTTTGTATTTTTAGTAAAGACAGGGTTTCACAATGTTAGCCGGGCGGGTCTCGAACTCCTGACCTCAGGTGATCCGCCCGCCTTGGCCTCCCAAAGTGCTGGGATTACAGCCATGAGCCACCGTGCTCAGCCTAATTTTTAAAGATCTTTTGCAGAGATGGGGGGGGTCTTGCTGTGTGCCCCATGCTGGTCTTGAACCTCTGGGCTCAAGCAATCCACCCACCTCAGCCTCCCCAAGTGCTAGGATTACAGGCATGAGCCACTGCACCTGGCTAAATGCTGAATTATTAGCTCAGCCCTAGGGGCAGGGCTTTCTCTGAATTATCTCTGTAGACCAATCATTTTCAACTGGGGACAGTTTTGACATTAGACAGTGTCTGGTGACGTTTTTCTTGTCACACCGGGTGTAGGGGAGTGGTTGTTATTGGCATCTAGTGAGTAGAGGATAGGGATTCTGCTAAACATTCTACAATTCACAAGATGGGCCCCTACAACAAAGAATTATCTCACCCAAAATGTCAGTTGTGCCCCTGTTGAGAAATCCTAGCTGTAGAGGGTGATGGGAAAATGTTTTGAATTAGAAACATTTGGGAGCTGGCAGACAGCCGGCAATCTCTGTAGTAGCACTTGGCAGAGAGCTGTGTTCCCACCTAAGATGACTGCGTGTTATAAATAGCTCCTCTCGGTATTGTGGCAGTTGTAGCAGTTTGAATCAATGTCAGAGGAGTTTCAATATATGGATAATAAAAATGCAAAGGAAATATATAAAGGGAGAGAATGAAAGACTAGAAGCAGCAGACGCATTGAGGTTTTCCTGCAGCTAAGGAGAAGCACGCCCTCCACCCTTGAGTGGAAAGATTCTTCCTCCAAAATAGCTCTCAGATTCCTCCACTCCCTCCCCACTGCAACTTCCCTGGTCCAAGCCCCCATCCTCTGGCACCTAGACCATACTGCCACCTCGAAGAAAAAAAATATATATATACACACATATATATATGTATATAAAATCTTCCATACCACAGCAATTCCATCCAATCCCCCTTCTCAAACATGAAGGGGGCAGATTATGAGGTTCAGGAGATCAAGACCATTCTGGCTAACACGGTGAAACCCCATCTCTACTAAAAGTACAAAAACAAAATTAGCCGGGTGTGGTGGCGGGTGCTTGTAGTCCCAGCTACTCAGGAGGCTGAGGCAGGAGAACGGTGTGAACCCGGGAGACAAACCTTGCAGTGAGCAGAGATCGCGCCACTGCACTCCAGCCTAGGTGACAGAGCGAGACTTCATCTCAAAAACAAAAACAAAACAAAAAACATGAAGGGGCTGGGTTTCCTCTCGGCATGGTAGCCAGGTTCCAAGTAAGACTATTTCCCCAGCAAGTGTTCTTGCTGGAAGTAGAAGGAAGTTTCCACTTCCTTTTTCATGGAACGCTTGCTGGTGAAATAGTCTTGCTTGGAACTGGCTACTATGCCAAGAGGAAACCCAGCCCCTCCATGTTTGAGAAAGGGGATTGGATGGAATTGTTGTGGTATGGACGATATTCTACATAAACACATATATATATATATATGCACCTATGATCTTCCCAGTCTACTCTGGCCTCCACCACGCTTTTTCCCCAGAGAAGGGAGACAGATCTTATAGCATAAATTAGATGATGCATTCACTGCTTAACCTGGGAATACCACAGGCAGCAGCTCACTCCTACAATTCCAGAACTTTGGGAGGCCAAGGCAGAAGGGTCGCTTGAGGCTAGGAGTCCAGACCAGCCTGGGCAACATAGTGGGACCCCGTCTCTATAAAAAATTTAAAAATTAGTCAAGTGCGGTCATGTTCATCTGTAGTCCCAGGTACTCAGACTGAGAGGCTGAGGCAGGAGGACCACTTGAGCCCAGGAGTTTGAGGCTGCAATGAGCTATGATGGCACCACCATACTCCAGCCTGGGCAACAGAGCAAGTCCCTGTCTCAAAACAAAACAAAACCTGGGAAGGCTTTTTTTTCCTCATTATACTTAAGATAAAATACAAAATCTGTAACAGGCCCACCACATACATTCTGGAGGGTCTGGTCTCAACCTGTCTCTGGGTGTTTCTGGAGGGGTGCATCCTGCCCTGTCCTCTGTTCCTGGAATACGTCAAGCTCAGTTCAGCCTCAGATCACTGCCCCAATAGAGTTGACAGTCTGATGTTGGAGGTGGACCTGAGTCAATCCCATCACTCAAGCACACATAAAACTGGCCCTGGTGCCACGAGTGACAGGGCCACAGTGCCAAGAGCCTACAGCAGGAGACTTGGCTCATCAGAGAGACCAGTGAATGAATTCTTGACAAGATAACTCTTCAATGGAGCTTTGGAGGGTGAGGAGTGAACTAAATGAAAATAGGGCTCGGTCAGGCATGGTGGCTCATGCCTGTAATCCCAGCTACTTGGGAGGCTGAGGCAGGAGAATTGTTGAATCCAGGAGGCAGAGGTAGTGAGCCAAGATCGCACCACTGCACTCCAGCCTGGGCAACAGAGTGAGACTCTGTCTCAGAAAAAAAAAAAAAAAAGAAAATAGGAGGAAGTGGTCGGGTGCAGTGGCTCACACCTGTAATCCCAGCACTTTGGGAGGCCGAGGCAGGTGGATCACCTGCGGTCAGGAGGTTGAGACCAGCCTGGCCAACATGGTGAAACCCCATTTCTACTAAAAATTAGCTGGGAGTGGTAGCGCACGCCTGTGATCCCAGGTATTCAGGAGGTTGAGACCCAAGAACTGCTTGAAGCCAGGAGGCAGAGGTTAGAGAGAGCCGAGATCACACCACTGCACTTCAGCCTTGGGGGACAGAATGAGACGAAAGAAAGAAGGAAAGAAAGAAAGAAAGGAGGGGGGGAAGGAAAGGAAAGGAAAGAAAGAAAACAGGAGGAAGGAACAGTGAGTGCAAATGCCCTGCCATGGTGTGAGCTGGGCCCAGTGCAGAGAGGAACAGAGGTAGGGCAGGCAGGAGGCAGGTCTGGCAAGGGCTGCCACTCAAGGCAAGGGCTTTGGATTTTATTCTGACCCTGAGGGAAAGCTCTTGGATCCTTACCCTAAGTAAGGGTCTGACAGATGAGATTTGCAATTTGAGAAGATCACTCTGGCTGCAGCATCAATATTTGTAAATAATTTATCTGAATCTCATACTGGTTGTAGCTCTTGACATTTACAGAGAGGCCAAAAAGACTATGGAGAGACCTCATGGTTGTCAGAGAGATGATGGTGGCTTGGACTGTTGACAGGGGATGAGAGAGGTTGAACAGTTTGCAAATTTATTAAAACCTTGTGTGTGTAGTTGAAGAATGATCATATTACTGTTTCTTGCTCAAAGGCCCTACATGTGACTGTACCAAAAACACAGAACGCAGGAAGACACACCAACGTAGACACTGCTGGCCAGGAAGCATCTTCATCTGCTGATCTGATTGGTTGGGCATGCCGAGCAACATTCCATGTGCAGGTCTGTCTGGTTTTGACAGCATGCCACGGCAAGGAGGGTCCAAGACTAAGGGGTTGGTCATGAGACCATGTGATCTCCTCTTGCTTACCTTTGCATGAGGGCAGAAGAAGGGGCTGGCTGCATATCCAAGCTTTCTGCTGCTGTCATTATGGCATAGCACATAAGGCCACTCAGCAGACTCATGTAACCAGCAAAGGGTCTGCTCGCCACTGGTACAAAAATGCCACAATAACAAGAGCAAAGTGTGATAAGGAGATTTTATCATCCATGCTAATAAGAGAAGGAGTGGGCGAAAGTCTTTCCAAAAATTTCCACCCTTCAATTTATGGAGGGAATGCGGGGGTTTTTAAAGAGAGAGGGGTTTGGAATGGAGAGGAAGGGGGCTAGGAGGGGTCAGTGGTGCGATCCACTCCAACAGCTTATCTTGAATTATTGTTCCCTTTGGTGAAGGGGCCATGCCATCCTGGGCCTGACCAGGTTGCAAACGAACTGCAGCCAGTCTTGCAGTTAATTTCTAGTGCGTGAGCGTGAGTAGACGTGAGTGTAGCCAGGAGTAAATTTCAGCCTTGACTGGGGAGAAAATTCTGGAGGTATAAGGTCCATGTCAAGATCCAGCCCCTGGATGGGTGCAAGGGCTCACGCCTGTAATCCCAGCACTTTGAGAGGGCGAGGTGGGCAGATCGCTTAAGGTCAGGAGTTCGAGACCAGCCTGGCAAACATGGCGAAACCCTGTCTATACTAAAAATACAAAAATTAGCTGGGTGTGGTGGTGCGCACCTGTAATCCCAGCTACTCGGGAGGCTGAGATAGGAGAATTGTTTGAACCCAGGAGGCAGAGGTTGCAGAGGTTGCAATGAGCCAAGATTGCGCCACTGCACTCCAGCCTGGGAGACAGAGCAAGACTCCATCACACACACACACAAAAGATCCAGCCCCTGAAGCTTCTAAGGAAATACATGACCAGACTAAGTGAGCATGGTGTGTGCTTGACAAGCGTTTGGGTAAATAAATGTGCATACAGCATGGGAGCATGGAATGGGGAAGGATAGGGAGTGGAGGTTCATGGTCCATTCTGAGGCTGTATGTCAACATGACAGGAAACACATATACAGCTTGTCTCAAAGTTGTGTCTTGAGACTAGGGAGAAAGAAGGAAAGAAAACAAAGTTTTAAAATGCATTTTGAAGCCAAGCTGCTTGGATACAGTCAGATTGCCTGGATTCAAATGGCTATTTCTACCACTTCACTGACTAGCTCTGTGGAACATTCCAGAACTTCTCTATTCTTCTGTTTCCTCTTTTTTCCGCCTTAATTTACATTTTTTGTGGGGGGACCAGGTAAGAGACAGGATATCGCTATGTTGCCCAGGCACACCCTGAACTCCCAGGCTTAAACAATCCTCCCACCCCAGCCTTCCAAGTAACTGAGACTACAGGCACCTGCCACCACCCCCAGCTGGTTTCCTCATCTTTGAAACAGGAAGAAAAACAATAGCAACCACTGTTGGAGTTTTAGGAGACCAATAAACACTCTTTCTGCCCCTTCTGAGTTCAGAACTAAGGAAGAAAAGCAGATGTCAGCCAGGTAGAGATCAAAATGTCATCTTCATTGCTGACAACAGCTAGACTGGAGGATGTGGTTGAGGTGAAAATACTTTACCCCCAGTCACTAACACAGCAACTGCAGACAGCCCATTACCAGGGCATAGGATGGTCCAGCCCAGCACCGCACCTTCTCAGAAAGTTACCAGTCAGAGAAATTCTCCTCCTGCTTTGGGAGATGAAAGCAGGGGGGATGAAAAGGGGGATGAAAAGGGGATGAAAGCTAAATAGGCATGTTCCTCCACACTTGGCCCCGCTGGGGAATAGAATAGAAATCTCCTCCTGTCCTTGAAAATATGAGAAGCAAGAATAAGTGATTCTCTCCACACCATTTTATGGGCTCATGAGGTTGTTATGAGATTATTAAGGAAAAACAAAGCTAAGGTATCTAGAATACAGAATCCATAAGGTTTCATCTCTGGCATCAACTATCCTGGCTGGTCAGGCCAGCCAGATAGGCAAGGCTGGTTAACCGAGGGAAGTTGTGGTTGAGTGAGAAACAGCATGAAGTAAGGGAGTTGTTGAAAGGGGATTTCTCTCTCTCTCTTTCTCCTTGTTCCTTACACTCAGGAAACCTTGAGAGTTCCCTAAAGGGAAATGCTGACCAAATATGCACTGGCAAGTCTTTTTTTTTTTTTTTTCTGAGATGGAGTCTTGCTCTGTCACCCAGGCTGGAGTACAGTGGTGTTATCTCAGCTCACTGCAACCTCTGCCTCCTGGGTCCAAGCAATTCTCCTGCCTCAGCCTCCCGAGTAGCTAGGATTACAGGCATGTGCCACCACACCCGGTTAACTTTTTATATTTTGAATAGAGACAGGGTTTCACCATGTTGGCCAGGCTGGTCTCGAACTCCTGGGCTCAAGTGATACACCCCTCCTTGGCCTCCCAAAGTGCTGGGATTATGGGTGTGAGCCATCGCACCTAGCCTGGCAAGTCTTAAATTAAAACTGGGGGAAATCCTCCCAAAACTATGTATCTTCAATTATATACTAACCCAGTGACTTATGAGCACAGCTTCATGGCCCAGCATTTTTTAAGAGTGTGTGTATGCATTGCTTCTGTTGGTTTGGGGGTAGGATTTTTTTGGAGGGAAGTGGGGAGAGGAAGGCACTGTGGTGTGTTTTTCAAGGCAGCCTCCCTCCTCACCTCTTACAATTAAGCAATTAAAAATCGCAAGCAGGGAAGTCACTGGGAGCAAACAGGAACCAGCCCTGGGGAAAGCCCTGTCCAATCACTGAACAATAGCAATTCCGTTTAAGGTGAGTGCAGTAAGGCAGGAAATAACATGCTGTGTTGACAACATGCCTTACTGATAGATTGTGGTTCTGCAAGCAATACATCAGCAATGCCACACTTGCCACCTGACCTGCCTCAGCCAATCCCAGTTCATCTACCTGATGGAGCAAGGCTGCCCGTTGTGTGGATATCAAGGGAAAAGCCCAGGGGAGCAGGAAGCTGTTGATCTGTGAGCCTAGTGGTTCTCTTCCCTGTGCTGAATCACCTCTTGGTGGGGCACTGGGAGACCACACCTGAGTGTCTGAGACGTATGGAAACCCCCATCAGGCTGGTTCTCTCACGGTTTTACCTTGGGTAAATCCTCCTACAGAGACCATTCCCCCTTGGTATTTCCAACTAAGGCATCTTTAGCTCCTCCTCCTTTTCCTCTAGCGGGGAAGTACACAGATGGCACAGGCTCCTGGGCCCACAAGTTCACTGTGGTTGCATAATCCACAAAAAGATTTTTCCTGAAAATTGAGCCTTAAATATATTGCTAAATTAGCAATAATAATAATGTTCAGTGAGCACTTACAGTGTTGGGTACTATATTAATATTCACCATAGGAAGTACTATTGCTATCTACATTTTATAGATGAAGAATTAAAACGTAGAGAGGTAATATTCCCAGAGCCCCTATCTACTACAGCCACAATATTTAGCTGAAGGAAAGGAATTCAACACTTTCTCTTCCACAATCTGTTTTCATGAACTCAAGAGAATATAAAACCTGGAAAAGGCCTTAGAAATAATTGAGCGTAGCCTTTTATTTTACAGATCAGAAAACAGACCTGGAGAGGGGTTAGGGTTTATTTGCCCCAATCCCAGGTAAGATCATGAGTGAGCCCCTAAATTCCCACTTTTGGGGCTACTCCCATAACATATCCCCTCTCTTCCCTCACAGAAATCACTCTCCTGAATTTATCTTTTTTTTCTTTTTTTGTGAGACAGAATTTCGCTCTTGTCGCCCAGGCTGGAGTACAATGGCGCGAGCTTTGCTCACCACACGCAACCTCTGCCTCCAGGGTTCAAGTGATTCTCCTGCCTCAGCCTCCCTAGTAGCTGGGATATAATGCCTTGCTAATTTTTTTTTTTTTTTTAGCAGAGACAGGGTTTCTCCATCTTGGTCAGGCTGGTCTTGAACTCCCGACCTCGGGTGATCCGCCCGCCTCTGCACCCCAAAGTGCTGGGATTACAGGCGTGAGCCACCACTCCCGGCCTTCTTGAATTTATCTTAATCATTTTTTTGCTTTTCAATTCTTCGTAAGTATGCCCATTTTCTTCTCCTCTTGCT
This sequence comes from Piliocolobus tephrosceles, assembly GCF_002776525.5. Lineage (NCBI taxonomy): Eukaryota > Metazoa > Chordata > Mammalia > Primates > Cercopithecidae > Piliocolobus > Piliocolobus tephrosceles. The sequence goes on along the minus strand of NC_045450.1, from coordinate 33,384,893 downwards.
ACTATTTTTACTGAAAGAGGGAAAGAGAAAAGAGTGAGAAGGGCAGCTAAGAAGGTAACAGGGTAGGGAGGAAGGGAAGAAACAGAGAGAGAAAGATCCCATCTGCCTGTGGATTAATGTGAAACTGAATAACTCAACCGATAGAATCCTGGTTTGAGCGTCAAGATGTGGAAGGTCAAGTCCAATCCCTGTGTGACACTCTCAGTCTCGCCTACTGGCAATTAAATTTCCCCAGCTATAAACCCATATATTTACATCCACCATATCCCCCGAAAGCACTTTGCCCTCATCAAAGAAGTCCGCCCAGGCCTCCAGAACCATCCCTTTACTCTCAACCAACATGGCGACTGTGGGTGACGTCAACTTCCGTCGCCCACACCCACCTCCCTTCCCCTAGGGGGCGGCGAACCTCAATGACGGCTGCGACTGGGGCGCATGCGCGGCGGCGGGGCCCGGCCCGCGGCGGCGGCGGCAAAGGGGCGGAGGGGTACTCTGCCAGCAGTTGCCAAGCTGCTGCGGTCGTGGCGGGATGGTATAGCCGGGCCTGAGGGCGGGCGGCGGGGTGCGGGCGGGGGCGAGGCGGCCGGGAAGGGCCGACGCCGCCTGACTGGCTTGGGAGCAGCAGCAGCAAGCTGAGGGGGCGTCGCCGCCGCCGGCCCCCGGCGCCGCCGCGGGAGGCCGCGCCCGCCATGGCGGCCCGGGCGGTACTGGACGAGTTCACGGCGCCAGCCGAGAAGGCGGAGCTGCTGGAGCAGAGCCGCAGCCGTATCGAGGGCCTGTTCGGCGTAAACCTGGCCGTGCTCGGCGCGCTAGGGGCTGAGGAGCCGCTGCCCGCGCGCATCTGGCTGCAGCTCTGCGGGGCGCAGGAGGCGGTGCACAGCGCCAAGGTGAGTCTGGCCGCCGCCCCCGCGCGCCCGCGGCCTGGATCCGTCTGGGTCTCCGGGCGCCCGCTCCTCCCCGCCCCCGTCGTCCGCCGCGATGCGCCGGGATTGGGGACGCAGTCTCGGGAGTTCGCGAACCTGCCTTCTCGGCTCGCGAGCCATGTGACCTTGGATAGCGGCTTGGTTCCCGGAGCCTCAGTTTCCCCATTTGTAAAGTGGCGCTGACGAAAGTACCTACCTCAGAGGGCTTTCGCAAGGATGAAAGTGGGGATGTGCTTGAAGCGCGGGCATAGCTTGTGGCACGGACCGGGCGCGCTGCGCATGTCGCCTGTTGTTATCTGTTCCCCGGCCACCAGGATGGTACGCAAGGCCTGGTGCTGGGCCCGCAGCCTCGTTATCCACCACCTAAGCCTTTATCCCCCATCCCCGGGCCTCCACTACTGCAGTTCTGAGCCTTTTTGGGATTTCAGTTCCTCTTGAGAATCGGCAAAAAAAAAACATTAATAGTAATAAAACGCTCGGAGAATGTCAGAAAGAAAGGATGTATGTTTATTTACCTATTTTTTTCTATTTGAGACAGGGTCTCACTCTGTCACCCACACGAGTGCAGTGTGGCGCGATCTCAGTTCACTGCAGCCTCGACTTTCCGGGCTCAAGTGATCCTCCCGCTGCAGCCTCCCGAGGAGCTAGGGCCGCAGGAGCGCACCACCACGCCCAACTCATTTTTTGTTGTTGTTGTTGTTTGTTTGTTTGTTTTGTAATGACGAGATTCACTAGGTTGCCCGGGCAGGTCTCGAACTCCTGGACTCAAGTCATCCTCCCACCTCGGTCGCCCAAAGTGCTGGGACTACACGCCGGAGCCACCGCGCCCCGCCTGATATTTAATATGTTAAAAAATAGCGTTATTCCTTGTATCGATATTACATACAGCTAACATTTACATAACTCTTATAGAACATCAGAGGTTACTTCAGGAGGAATTTGCAGCCCTTAATGGCTTCTAATAAGGTAGATTTTATCCTCCTCACCACCACTCCGCTGTCTTTTTTTTTTTTTTTTAAAATTAACAGCTGAGGAAACTGAAACTCAAAGTGGTGACTCACCTTCTGCCTAAATCAGCATTTCAGACCTCTTCAGCACCTCTATCTACTTCCCTCCCTTTGCAAACCAAAAAGCAACACAGTATGTTCCTCCTCCTAGGTAACCAAGTTTTTCTAGGTTTTTCCATCTCCTAAGTAGGGCAGCAGGATTCAGACCTAGGGAGTTTGTTTCCAGAGCCTTCGTTATACGATGAGCCCTGTCTGCGGGATGGGCAGGAAGGGCCCTCTTTTTGCATCCTACTTGACAAATGTCAGTGTCCTTGAATCTGAGTAGTCATATCTCCTGATGTTCTTAGGTTTAACAAAAAATCGTGTGTTTGCTTTAAACATGCTTAGAGGAGACAGGGCATTCAGCTGTATAGTTCTTCACAGCTTAACTTAAAACATTTTAGGCCGGGCGCGGTAGTTTACGCCTGTAATCCTAGCACTTTGGGAGGCCGAGGCGGGCGGATCAGGAGATCGAGACCGTCCTGGGTAACACGGTAAAAACCGTGTTCTCTTGAGATTTGGGGAAAAACCATTAATAGTAATAAAACGCTTGGAGAGTGTCAGAAAGAAAGGATGTATGTTTACCTATTTTTTTCTATTTGAGACAGGGTCTCACTCTGTCATCAACACTGGAGTGCAGTGGCTCTCTACTAAAAATACAAAAAATTAGCCTGGCATGGTGGCACGCGCCTGTAATCCCAGCTACTCGGGAGGCTGAGGCAGGAGAATCGCTTGAACCCGGAAGGCAGAGGTTGTGGTGAGCCGAGATTGTGCCACTGCACTCCAGTCTGGGCGACAGCGCGAGACTCCGTCTCAAAAAAACAAAACAAAACGAAAAGCCAACATTGTAGATGTAGAACCAAGTTTGCTTTCCTGGGCTTAACTTTTTTAGTCAGTTGGATTGCAGACAGCTGGTCTAAGGCGCATTCCCCTTTGTCCATTCTCCCCAGGTATCCAATCTTCTGCACTTCTCAGGGCTTAAACGCTTGACATGATTAAGTCCTGCTTTTTCTTCTGAAAATCTCTTACGTGCATTCGTTCCTTTCCTTTCTATTGCATTTGCTGCAGTTAAGACTTTCATTACTGTATGTCCCCTCCCTTGCTCCATTGCCTTTATTGATTCATTGCTCCCTCCCTCCCTGGTTCAACTTGTATTAGAGTAATCCTCCTGCAAAAAGTCATTCTCCTGCCCTGGAACCTACTAGAGCCTCCTGTCACCTGTCTCATTCAGCCTAAACTCCTCCTCTGACTTACAGAACGATTAATCCAACCCCACTTTATTTTTCCAGTGTTCTGGTTTAGCACCTTTCAGCTTAAACCTCCACTGTAGTAGTCTCTGCCTTTGCTGTGCGTTCTGCCTGCTCTGGGTTCTGCTTTTGCTCAAGACTCATCGCAAGCATGGAGAATGACTCCTTTGCTCTACAGAAGAGCCCTGCTGGTCCTGCCAGACCTTCCCGATGCCAGTTTTCTTGGCTGTCCTTGCCACACAGTTCAGCCAAGCTGTTTGGGAAAGGTGTGTCTTACAGTTTCTTGCTAGTATGTGCTCCTGCTTGTTGATCTTTGTGATGTGTATTACTCGTAAGTCAACCCTCCCACTTGTAAGAAATTTTTTTTTTCTCCCCTTGAGACTCATGGGTAAGGGTTGAATGCCACAATCAGGGCTTTTTTGTTCTGAATTTGTTTTGGAGTTTGTTTTACTTTCTTGAAGGAAGAGAAAACCATTATCTTGATTTTAAAAACTAAGAAGAGGAAAGCAAATTTGATTCAATGTCTGTAATATTTTAAGTTAGGCTGTGGAAGAGCAGCAGATTTAGAGGAAGGAAGATTTAGAGTAAAGAAGAGTTTTTCAATTATAGTGTCTCTGCTCAAAATAAGATGAAGTGAAGTGTCTTGTGTCCCACCATGTGGTTTACTTGTGTTTTGCCTTTAAAATGTTAATTCACTGCCTTTTGCAAATGATAGAGTAGAGGAGAATGTAGAGCTTAGTTAGGTGGGCCTCCATTGACTGCAGAGGGGTGAAATGGAAACTGCTAGTTGACAGTGATAGTGCCCATGCAGGTTGAAAAACAGGCACTGACTCGGTACCAGTGGCTACTTTTGTTAAAGGGAAGATTTGTTGTAGGAAGCAGTACTTCAGCTGGCCTTAGAAGAGCCAAATATTCCCAGGTACCTGACCTTCCAGAGGTGGTTGTGGAGCAAAGGCCCAGAAAACATGGAGTGTCATGGTAAAAGGTGTCCAGGTGCTCCTGTGAAAGATGAAGCCTGAGGTACCAAAATGTCAGGCTAAGGTCATTGGACCTTATTTAATAGAGAATCAGTGAGGATTTTGAGAAGCATGGAATCTTTCTGAAACAGAAGACCAACAGTGGAAGGAACAGTTGCAAGTTAGCCTTGGGCATAAGGGGGGCAGGGGTGGCAAGGTTTTCACAGGGACAGCGCAGCTGTGTGGATGTAGGGATTTAGGGGTTGGTTTTAAGCCAGGTGGCAGGAGGGATGGTTAAGTTGTTTGACCTGTTGACTGGTTGGGGCTACCAGCTCGTCAACATTTAAGGAAAACTCTGGTGCCAGGAAGTGTACTGACGGTTACCCTTTGACCTCAAGGATCCTGTTGCCTCTTAGGGGAGACAGACATGGGGAAGATACAGTAAAGTGTGATACATATAACAACTGCAGTGTGTGCAAGGTGTTTCTGTAACACAGGAATGGAAGGGTTGCTCTGCCAGCTGGTTTCCTAGGGAGCAGGGAGCTCCTGGCAGAGGAAGAAGCTGTGCGCAATCACAGGGGCGTGAAAGAGGGCAGTTGCGTCACACATCAGAGTGCTTGGGGCCTGCTGCAGAACATGGATTTTACCCTGCAGGTAGTCAGTGAAGAGTCATGGAAGAGTTAGGAGGACATGAGAGATTTACATTTCCACAAATGTCTCAGTGTTTACACAAACTCTGGGCTGGGGCTGCTCAGTGTGGTCTGTTGCTGGTTTTCAATAGTATGAGTACAGAAATTGAGAATAAGGGTTGAGCAACTTTTGTGCAATTTGGCATTAATACAGGGGCTAGAGAGGCAATGTCTAAGAGTGAGAAGTCCTTATAAGAGGGCAGTTTCCATAGGGGGCCCAGAGAGAAGGGACTGAAGTCAGTGCTGGAAGACATCTTGGAAGCAAAGGAGTGTGAGGATTGAATTTCAGAGACGAAAGGGAGGTACTAGCTAGCTGTTGCCTCATTCGCAAATAGAGATTAAAGTGAAGAAACAGAGGTGGGACCCTCCCTGTGAAGCAGTGGTGGAAAGGGATGAGGTTGAGGAGTGAGACGAGTTAGAATTCTTCTTTTAGGCCGGGCGCAGTGGCTCACGCCTGTAATCCCAGCACTCTGGGAGGCTGAGGTGGTCTGATCTCACCTGAGGTCGGGAGTTCAAGACCAGCCCAACCAACATGGAGAAACCCCGTCTCTACTAAAATTACAAAATTAGCCGGGTGGCGCATGCCTGTAATCCCAGCTACTTAGGAGGCTGAGGCAGGAGAACTGCTTGAACCAGGGAGGTGGAGGTTGTGGTGAGCCAAGATCGCGCCATTGTACACCAGCCTGGGCAACAAGAGCAAAACTCCGTCTCAAGAGAAAAAAAAGAACCCTTCTTTTAGATCAAAGAGCCACAAACTCAGAGTGCTTCCTGGGAACCAGGCAGGGAACCTGTGTAGGGAAGTGAGATGGTCGGGAGGAGGGACTGTGGTGAACGAAGGCACACGGCCCTGTTGGAGAGGGCAGATTCCCATGTGTGTCGCATTAGTCAGTTACACAGTGGGGCTCAGTGATGTCCAGTGTTCTCATTATCTAAGAGAAGCAAGGAGTCCGGATTTAATTATGTAAAACATTGTATTTCTTTAAGTGGCCACTAATTTACATTTTTAAAATCATACACATCGAATTATGTGAGTAAAATATTTTTAAACTACATATTCGAAAAAACAGTTATATATGCTGAACAAAACATGTCAGGGGACCTGAGCTTTGTTTTTATTTATTTGTTTGTTTATTTATTTTTTTGACCTGAGCTTTAGACTGCCTTTTTGAGACAGGGTCTCCAGGTTGGAGTGCAGTGGTGTGATCTCAGCTCACTGAAACCTCTGCCTCCCAGGCTCAAGCAATCTTCTTAGCCTCCTGAGCAGCTGGGACTACAGGCATGTGCCACCATGCCCATGGTGTATTTTTGTGTTTTTGGTAGAGATGGCATCTCACTATGCTGCCCTGGCTAATCTTGAATTCCCGGGCTCAAATGATCCTCCCACCTCAGGATCCCAAAGTGCTAGGATTACAGGCATGAGCCACCATGCCTAGCGCATATGTTTCTAATACTTGAAGAGGGCAGTTGAAGGCTCCAGTGGCCTACAGTACAGTCTCAGTGCTAGTTCATCCCCAGAGAGGGAGCGCAAGAGCTCCGAAACAGTAGGATGTGTTAGGTGCAGTGGAACTGCTGCAGACTGAAAACATAAAAAGGACTGGGATGAAGTAAAGGCCAAGGAAGGTTAGATAGTATGAACTTACAGTGTCACTTGAGCCAGAAACTCTCAAGTAGGTAATGTTTTCCCCGACTCAAGAGGTTTGTGATGCCAGTACACAAGGATTGGAGGTAAGGGGGTCTGAAGTACAATAGAGCAAGGCACACTGGGGCCCAGGAAATATTTTTGAAGAGGTCAGCCTTGTTCAAGCTAGGACAGGGAAACAGATGAAAGCAGAAAGGGCGGAATGAGCCGCGAGGATTAAGGGAGGGACTAGACCTTCGACCCTGTGCTCTGAAACCCAGAGGGTCGTGCACACAGGGAAGTTAAGTATTGGAGACTTCTGGAGGTTGTAATCAGAGTAATTTCAGAGCTTGGAATCTTGGATGTAAAGGAATCCTGAGGATGACTCTGAGGGCCAAGGGGTGCCTCAGTAGTTGTGGGTGAGTTGCAAGTGTTCCATACATCTTAGAGAAGTGAGAAAATAGAGGAGATGGCAGTGTGAAGTATCTGGAGCTAGTGCTATGCTGGGGTGACTGAAGTCCATAGCAAGAAACTGGGTGCTAACAGTCAGTGAAGCCTGGTTGGTTAACAGATAAAAGAAGTAATTGGAAGTAAATGACACAGCTACTTGTTTGGGGTCTCCGTGAACTTTTAAGGTGTGGAGTTTGCAGACCACAGCTGCCCATCAGTTGATGCTTAACTTCAGGCATTACTTGATGGCAGTGAGTAGCCACCCAGAGGCCTAGCCAGTGCCCTAAACAGTACCAGCCTGGAGGACTTCAAGCAGAGTCCTGGGGAGGACTACTCAGTCTTAAAACGTTGAAGTTACAGTACACCCATGAAACTCAGGCAAGCTACCACCCAGTCCATTTTTAATTTGTGAGAAAAAGAGAGGGTGTTTAAGAACAGCTAGTAATTGACCTTTTCCCAGTTTTACTTATGTGTTTATGGAGTAAGGTAAGAATGAAAAAAAAAAAAAAGTAATTAAAGTAGAAGTGGCCTATTGCGGTACTGACTTCAGAGGGTTCAAGTTGACCAGGTACTGTTTTACTACCCTTTCAGTTAGAAGAGCCTGGTACCTGGTTTCATCTGTGCATGTGTGAGATAGGATTTGGTTTTGTCACCCGGCTGGAGTGCAGTGGTGTAATCTCAGCTCTCTGCAGCCTTGCCCTTCCAGGCTCAAGTGATCCTCCCACATCAGTCTCCTGAGTAGCTGGGAATGTAGGCATGTGCCACCATGCTGGGCTTTTTTTTTTTTTTTTTTTTTTAAGATATAGGGTTTCCTCATGTTGCCCAGGTAGGTTTCATGAATTCTTGAACAATTGATTTGTTCATGAAGGAAAGAATTCATAGATGTAATACTGGGTAGTGACATGGAGTTTCTGTTTTGATTTTACTAGGAAGAAGGTTGGTGGCCTTTTTGCACTTCCCAGAATATTTTTTACTCACCGTGGTTGTGAAGATCATCTTCTTAAGAAAGAGTGGTTTGTTCAGTCTCTTCTTAGGGCTAACATTTTGGGGTTATACCAGAATGTCGAAATAAGGGATACTGGTATTGCTTATGCTGAGGTCAGAAGTGATTGTCTGTAGCTTCCTTTTTCTTGTCCATTTCCCAGCCAGAATTGTAGGATTGTAATTAAATCAAGGACCACATCTTGTTCTGTGTTGGCTTTTTATGAAATTGATGTAATCATAGGTTAGCAGTCTTGAGTTTCAAGAACAAAATTGTAGGGGGGATATCCTTATGGTAATTAATTTAAAAACTTTTTTTAAAATCAGTTTTTTGTTGTTGTGTTATTTTTGTTGTTGTTGTTGTTTGTTTTTTGTTTTTTGAGACAGGATCTCACTCTGTCGCCCAGGCTGGAGTGCAGTGGCATGATCTCGGCTCACTGCAACCTCTGCCTTTTGGGTTCAAGTGATTCTCCCACCTCAGCCTCTTGGTTAGCTGGGAGTTCAGGTGTGCACCACCATGCCCAGCTAATTTTTGTATTTTTTGGTAGAGACAGGGTTTCACCATGTTGGCCAGGCTGATCTTGAACCTCTGACCTCAAGTGATCTGCCTGCCTTGGCCTCCCAGAGTGGTAGGATTACAGGCATGAGCCACTGCATCTGGCCAAAAATCAGTTTTTCATATGGAAACAACATAAAGAAGTTTTTTTGGCTTAAAGAAACTGAATTTAGCCAGGCTGGTGGATGGTGCTTGTAGTCCTAGCTACTTAGGAGGCTGAGGCAGTAGGATTGCTTGCGTCCAGTAGTTCCAAGTCTGTAGTGAGCCATGATTGTACCACTGTACTTCAGCCTGGGTAACAGAGCAATATCTTGTCTCTTAAAGACCAAAAAAAAAAAACACGAAACAACAACTACAAAAAAAACACCTTCTTTAGAAAGATTCCGGTTTTGTTCGGTCTTAGTGCTGACAGAATTAGTAATTTACATTACTTGATGAATAAGAGCTGTAGGAATAAATTCACGTCTGAAAATATGAAAGTAATTTGTGATTATGGCATGTTTTGATTGAAATTACCTACCTACCAGTCTTCTGGGATCTTTATCCATTCTTGAATCAGCACTTTTTTTTTTTTAACTTTTTAAATGGTATTATTTTATGTGCAAATAATGAACAGATGTTGCACCCGTAAATTCTACTTTCCAAAAACAGGGGCTTTTAAAAGGAAAACTACATAATAACTTTTAAAAGGCACTGGGATTCCTCTGCTTCTAGATCATTGCTAGGCTAGAAAAATAAAGTTTGTTCTACCAGGAATAACAAGTTAGAACTGAGTATTTTCCAAAGTGGAAATTGCAGCATGTGGTGCCTTTCCAGCCAAAGATTATTCAGTTCTAATTCCCAACATCCACAACTACCTATCAGAATGGTTAAACCAGGTCAAAACAGTCCAGCATAATTAAGCTTCATCAAACAATGCTATTACGCTCTTCTAAGATGCAAATAAACCAAAACAGGAAATACTAAAATCAAAATAATATTTGACACTGTCATACAAACTGTTAGTTCCTTGTTGTATCTGCCTTTCCATAGGATGAATAAAGGGAATATTTGGCTGCAAATAGTATTTTATTTTGTATATCGCTAGCCATGATTTTTTTCATTAGTTATTATACAAATGCTGCCTAGTGCCATTATCCAATTGGCATAACCATTTATGTCCACAATTTACTTCTATAGTTATAAGTAGAATTTTCATGATTTACATATCTATCAGTGAGGATTTAACACTGAGATGCAAGCTAACATCTGTAATATCTGATGTTTTGTAGATGGCAGTGTAGGAAAGATATATTTTAATCACTTCTCATTTAAGTGACCTTATGTAAAAAATAAATAATTTAGCAGTTCCAAATATCCAAAGGGCATTTTCAAATGTACATAGAAGAAATGGTTACAGAGATTTTTAAGAAGCATCTTCGATGTCCGCGTCCTCTTGTAACTGCTGTACTGTTTTCTCTTCCAACTGCTTCCCTTTGCCTGCAAGAGGGGCTCGGATAAGATGTAGGTTTTGCTTGACTTTGATATCCTGAACTTTCTGTAGCTCTTTGTTTTTCTTCAATCTGTTCGTTATAAATTTAGCTTGGCGTTTCTGTTTCATCTCTTCAACTCTCTTCATTGCTTCAATAGTTTTATTCCATAGCTTTCACTGGTATTTGATGGTTTCATTTCTATGTTTTTCATATTCAAATGAATTATCCACTGTAAGCTCTTTGCCACCTGCTTTCCGGAATGCTTTGGTCCATCTAACTTTGCAAGGATTGTGCTTTTTAAAGTTTTTATGAGATTTAGATTTACAAAATCCGAACACCTTGCAATTGTTGCAGATGAACATCATGCCATGGCCAGGGTAGATGGGCCCGAACAGAAATAACACTTCTTGATACACATGTTGGACCTGCATGGGTCCCCACCAACCAAATGCCAAACTTGAGAAGAATCAGCATATTTAATTCACAGTATGTTTCATTCTTGACCCTGATATTTTTTTAATTAAGAAAATGAAATTGTTACTTTGTTATAATAGGTAGGTTAATGAAAATTGATACGTCTCTATTAGGTAATGAATTTGCCTGCAATAATAGAAACCTATACAAAATAAGGCTTTTCTTTCATTTAAAAAGTCTAAAGATAAGCAGCAGTCCAAGGGTGAGTAATGATTACAAACTCTACCCTTATGGTCACAAAATGACCGCTGCAGCTCCAGCCATCAGGTCTCTCAAGAAGGAAGGATGGAAGAGGAGGTAACAGTTTTCCAGAAAACCCTAGCGGGTTTCTGCTTACCTCTAGTTGGCTGGAACTATATCATGTGACCACTAGTAGTAAAGCAAACTATGAAATGTTCAGTTTTACCTAGGCACATCGCTACCCTGAACAAAATATGATTACATTATTTTCCATGTGTTTTAAAATTTTTAATTCCTAAAAAATGAGCATATAGCAAGCATTCATTTAACTTATTTGTGAGGGAACCAGCTGGATTGGAAAACTGGTTCAAGGAGCATTGGAGGAAATGAGTATAGGTGCTGAAAAAACGGTGTTAGAATAAGATTGCTAGATTTGGGTACAAAACTGGTGAATGTCCTTGTGAGAATGTAGGAATAACTGACTCAGTTTCTCCTGCTTATGCAGACTCTAACATGCTTCTGACAGGAGATGTGTGGGAGTTTTCCTCTTAGCCTCTATTTTGCCAAAATTTGTGAAAAAACAACCATACCCCCATTAGCTCCTTAGGAATTCTGACATAGGTTTTAAAAACAGTTGCAGTTACTTGCTTAGGAGTCATCCCTGCTTAGTGCAACTGTAGTTGCAGCCCTGGTCCTGTGACCCCTGTATCAGATGGGGATGAGGGGTGGGGGCAGTGGGAATTGAAGTGATATTGGAAAGAAAGAAAAAATTATAGTTGTTAATCTAGTATGCCACTCAGATATACCATTCTCCAAGCTTGTACCCTAATTCCATCAACTTTACTTTCCTAGCTTTAGCCTCTATTAGGACTTCATGAACAGGTTTTGGTTTTATAATACTAGGTACGGGAAGTGTTTCCCCACCAGACATAACATCCGTTTCCATAAAACATTCAAGTAAAGGAGATACAACTTTTTAACTTAAAGCCTGTTTATTGCCATTCCAGTTTATATAATCCTGTCAACGCTTACCTTTTCATATTCTCCCAATCTGGTAGCCCTAGTCGGAGCTTTCTTCGCCAGTGGATCATAGGACTCCTTATATCAAGGAGTTTCAGGGATTTATCTTCACCACCCCCGAAGGTTTTACCCACTTGTGTGCAGAGGCTCTGAGTCCCTAGCCAGAGGGTAAGCAAAGGGACCCTTGTGCTTTATCAATTTTGCCTTGATTAATCTCCCTAGGCAATTTCAGATCAGATTTCTCATTGTAATCTTTGCCTTCTGACTTTAAATTTCTCCAACGTGGGACAAATTGAGGGACCAAGAGGGGCTCCCTTAGACCTACCTTATTTTTCAGTAATATTGTATTAAAATCTTTGTTTTAGTCTCGTTAATTTCATTTTATTCATGCCATTTCTTAATAACCACCCTGCTGAGAGGAGTCCTGTGACTCTCCACCTTCTTTTCCTTTTTTGTATCACCCCTATCAATGATTTTTTACTTACCTTGTTAATGATCCCTTAAAAATTTTCCTGGAAGGAGTCTTTTGACTCTCCTCCCTGCCTTTTGCCATTCTTTTGTTAATTAATGTTTTTATTTGTGTCTGTAAGACCTAATGAAGCTAAGGAAGCCACCTTATATGGCTTCCTCAATTTTGTGGTTTTGCAGCAGTAAGGTTATGTGAGGGGTTCCACCCTAAAGGACACCCTTAAGCACAGCACTTACCAATTTCCTGAGAAAAACATCTTAAGCAATTCTTAAAAGACCTGGGAGGCAGGCATATTTGCTGAACAAGTGTCCCAGTCATTTTAAAGCCAGTCCCGTAAGGCATGCACATCAGTTGCTTTGTCTGGGATGTTCCACTTGGCATTTATAGACGGAGTTGGGTAGTCCTCGTTCTCAGGGAAGCCTTTTGTCTAGTCCACCAGCCTGGCTGTTTGCTCAGGAATAACCACGTTTGTCTGGATCATGTATAGCCATGTAATTGTTCCATTGTGAGCCATGCATTCTGCATCCACCAAAACTTTTCTCCACTTTGCAGCGTTATACAGAAGCTTATGCATGCATAAGTTTGTTGCCTCATGTCCACAGCAAGTCAGTATGCACAGACACTGGGTTGCAGTAGAAAAAGAGGTTTATTTGTAGGGCCACTAAATGACAAGACATGAGGAAACCTCAACTCTGACTCCCTAAGGGATTTGGGGCGTTAGGGTGTTTAAAGGTTTTGAAGTAGGCCGAAGTGTAGAGATCGTTCATTGGTTAGAGTGCAGGGTGAAGTCGTGGGACAGGTTGAAGAAGAAGCTGTATTCTCATGCTGATTCTATTCCTCTCTGGGGAGCTTCAAACCAGTTAGCATTAGCTGTTTTGCTGGAATTTGACATCTGAAAAACATCCTAAGCAATTCTTAAAAGCTTTATGATTCTAAGGTCAGAAATTTCATCTATAGGAAAATAGGGATGCAAATTTTCAGTGTCTACTGCTACATGACTTTCGGTTACAAGGAAGTAGGTCTAAGTTCAGCTTCATTAACACTTAATTATAACTATCTTTCTGCCCAGAATTCTTGTTAATCCTGTGAGGACAGCTTCATATACCCTAAATTCAGAATCTGTCTTAATAATGGCTTTTCAGGAGGTTGATACCAATGTATCTGCCCAGCGGGTTCACCTTGCCCTCTGCCTAGACAGAGCTGAATTATCAAGATGGGAATTGCAGTGGAGAAAGAGTAATTCACGCAGAGCTGGAGACTGGAGTTCTATTACTACTCAAATCAGTTTCTCCACATTTGGGGATCAGAGTTTTTAAAGATAAATTTGGCGAGTAGGGGCTTGGGAAGTGGAGAGTGCTGATTGGTCAGGCTGAAGATGGGATTGAGTCAGATTATGGGACTGGGTGGTGTCAGCTGATCCATTGATAGAGAATCTGCAAAATATCTCAACCACTGATCTTAGTAATGTTATCCCAAGGAGCAATTTGGTGAGGTTCAGACTCTTGGAGCCAGAAGCTGTATGACCCCTAAACCATCATTTCTAATCTTATAGCTAATTTGTTAGTCCTGCAAAGGCAGACTGGTCCCCAGACAAGAAGGGGGTCTTTTCGGGAAAGGGCTATTATCAATTTTGTTTCAGAGTCAAACCATAAACTGAATTCCTTGCCAAGGTTAGTTCCAGCCTACGTCCAGGAGTGAGCAAGGACAGCTCAATGTTAGAAGCAAGATGGAGTCGTTCAAGTCTGATCTCTTTCACTGTCATAATTTCCTCAGTTACAGTTTTTACAAAGGCAGTTTCAATCCTTCCCTTTGGGTTTAACAGCACCTTATTCTTAAGGTATGGGCTATGAAGTTGGGAAAGGGCCGTCAGTCACTCTGGCTTCTTTCTCCTAACCGGGAGTAGTGGGGGAAGGTGTTGACCCCAAAGTGAGAGAAGTGGAACTGCTTTGCATCTGTCTTGAGTGTACTCACACAGGCCAGGCTGAGATTCCAAGGCTTCATGACAAAAGTGTTAGTATTCTCATCTATGGTTTTAGTACAGCATTTAAGCGGACAGTGTACTATAAATACTGAGTTCTAGGGTAAGGAGTGCAAATTCCAGTTTTAAAAGTAAAGATTTGAAAACATTAGCTTGGGGCATTGTGGCTCACCAGAATCTAAATTGCAAAGGAAATAAAATAAAATAAAAACTCAAAAACAATAACAGGCATACTATAGTTTTTGAAACACAATTTTTCTCTCCCAGTCCTTATTTTTATTAGCAACAAATCATGATAGGACTGATTTGTTTGCAAAATAAACTTTAGTTATTATACTTGGCCTGATTTCTTCCATAGAACACAGCAAGAATAATTATTTCTCACATAGGCCTTTTAATTGGCTTTGATGGAAGTCAGTTCCATAAGGAACCTCAGTTAAGACTTTTTTAAAGCCAAGCCCATCCATGGGTTTATACCCTCAGATAGCCATGAGTTGGGTAAATTCCTCTCCTCTTGAGGTCCCAAGATAACTTGGGGCTCCTGGGCCTATCAGAAAGTGACATTCTTTACTTACCACAGGTCAGAAACCCTGTACAGGTACTGTGTCAACAAGGTGTAAGGTCAGTTTTCCCAAGGGGCTTTCACTGGCTCTACAAGTCAAGTTTGATTCCTTAAAGGAAAGCACGCCATTCCAGTCAAAGCCTTGGTAAAATAACCAGTTTCTCCAATTGTGTCCTGTTAGAAAAGAAATCTTTCTTATTGCACTGTAAGTAACTATATCGCCATAAGTTAAAAATACAGATAGTTTCCACATTCTGGAGAAACTTTTGAGACAGAGTCTCACTGTGTTGCCCAGGCTGAAGTGCAGTGCCACAATCTCGGCCCACTACAGCCTCAGCCCCCTGGGTTCAAGAAATTCTCCTGCCTCCCTAATAGCTGGAATTACAGTCCTGCACTACAATGCCTGGCTAATTTTTGTACCTTTAGTAGAGATGGGGTTTTTGCCATGTTGGCCAGGCTGGTCTCGAACTCCTGGCCTCAAGTGATCTGCCCGCCTCAGCCTCCCAAAGTGCGGGATTACAGGCATGAGCCACCACGCTTGGCTCTGAAAAAACAAAAAGGATCAACTTTTTAAGCAAAAAAAGTGAAGAAAAAGATTACTTCAGTTTTCTGTTCGGTCCATTCAGTTAACTCCTGTTCTGCTTGATATTCATGAATATTTTAGCTATCCCTGAGAGTCCTGAAAGATTTTTTTTATTCTAATGTCACAATCTCCAGCATTATTAGAAACTTGCATTCAAGAGCACCTGTCGAAGTTTTATAGCTAATTATAAAACCATTTTCTAAAGGGGATCAAAACAAGACAATTGTCTGTGGATGAAAAAACATTTTAGGGCAGCCACAATCAAAGACACAATTGACAAGGAAATTTGTTACCTCTGTGGCGCACAATAATTAACATAACAATTGTAATATTATTGATAACATACAGTGAGGCATATCAGAATTATAGGAATCTCATACAGTTTTATAACACATACTAATAACATATTTATATGAATATAACCCAAAGAGAATTAAATACCATTTTATATTTGACAGTGTTTCCTTTGTTGAAAACACTGGATATCAGAAGGGCACAGTGGCTCATACCTACAATCCCAGCACTTTGGGAGGTCGAGGTGGGCAGTTCACTTGAGGCCAGGAGTTGGAGTCCAGGCTGGCCAACATGGTGAAACCCTATCTGTACCAAAAAATACAAAAATTAGCTGGGTGTGGTGGTGTACGCCTATAATCCCAACTACTTGGGAAGCTGAGGCATGAGAATTACTTGAACCCAGGAGGCAGAGGTTGCAGTGAGCCAAGATTGTGCCACTGCACTCCAGCCTGGGCAACAGAGCAAGACCTTGTCTCAAAAAAATAGCACTGGATATTCACAAAGTAGAATCCCAGGTCACCATAAGTCATTTGTTTAACCAAAATGATAACTCACAAATTTTAAAACAGGAAAAACCTTTACTCTGGTAGAGAGGAGAGAGGAGACTCAGCTTTCCAAACAATAAGATCCAGTGAAGATGGCATGATGCCAACTGAATTTGTCTTTTCTCTCCACACTGCCCCCTGCCTTTTTTGTAGTTTACTTAAAAGGCAAACAAAAACCTTTTGTTATCTTTTAATGTTACATAAAAATTCTTTTCAAAAGAGAAAACCAGATTTAATGTTTGCATTAGTGCATCTTTAAAATGCTAACGCTAGGTGATTTTTTTTTTTTTTTTTTTTTTTTTTGAGACAGAGTCTTGCTCTGTTGCCCAGGCTGGAGGGCAGTGGCACAATCTCAGCTCACTGCAACCTCCGCCTACTGGGTTCAAGCAACTCTTTTGTCTCAGCCTCCTGAATAGCTGGCACTACAGGTGCTGCCACCACACCCGGCTAATTTTTAGTAGAGATGGTGTTTCACCATATTGGTCAGGCTGGTCTCAAACTCCTGACCTCAGGTGATCTGCCTGCCTCAGCCTCCCAAAGTGCTGAGATCGCAGGCATGAGCCACCATGCCTAGCCTAAATTTAGTTTAATAGCATTTTACAAATCTATTCGGTTTTAATTAGTTTGACCATAAGGTAAGATTCTTATAAACCTTTTATAACCCTTTACAATATTTTTTTTGTTAAAGAGCAGAACAGTGTTTTAGGAAAACTCCGTTGCACTTTTATTCCAATGTTCAATTGATGGAAAAACAGAGTAACACCCCTTTAGCCAATATGTTTACACACATTAATTTTTTATAAACCTTTCACAACTCGTTTAAACCTTTAGATTTTTCCTTCCTCACTTAACACAATCCTTTAACCCTCTAAACTTAGGCGAGAAATTCATATTCCCATGCCTTCTTAAAATCTTTTACCAGAAGTACATTCTACTTTCCTTACACACCTTGTATGTAGAACTGTTTCTTCAGTAGTCTCAAATACATGTTACGCTGTTAACTCTTAGCAACTTTTACTTTCAGTGAAAAACCTGGTTAGTAAGCAATTGTAATTACGTACCAGGTGTGTAGTCAGAAGTGCAGATAAGATCTGACTTTCCAGCATAGCCAGGGGACTTGGCTAACTCCACATGTCCCCAGACTTTACCTAGCTGTAAAGTAGGCAGGTTGTAAAGTCATAGTGGCAGTTTATGAAGTATTTAGGAGACCTAATAACCTTTGAATTGTACAACATTTCTTGCATAAATTCCCTTTCATGAATCCTTTCATGACTTAGACCATCTATGACATACTTGGACTTTCTGACTTGTCCTAACCATCCCTCTCTTTAAACAACCAGTCTTTTAACTTTAGGACAAGAATTTACCATACAGGATTCTTTTATATAAAATACTGTCTTTATGGGGGCTAATTTCACATGTCCCCAGGCCTTACCTAGAATGTAATGGCTCCGAGGTAGGTATATTGAACAATTTTCAAAAGTTAAAGAAGCAGTTTATGACCTTGGAGCATTTAGCAAACCTAATATTTGACCTAATTTAGACGAAACGTCCAAATTTGGAAGATACTTTTATTTACCAGTAATCTTTAAAAGTGTTTATTACCAAAAGATTACTAAAGTTATATGAACTAAAGGGCATTAGTTTTAGTTTTTCTGACAAAATGTCTGATTTAAGTGCTTATTTTTCTTTAAGCTAGTTAATCAGAGCTCTTTTATATAAACATCACATACAACACATACACAGACAGAATATCCAGTAGTTATAACATTTTTCATTTGCCAGTTTCTTAAGTTGGATTACTGGCTTCAGGGCAGAACCCTTCAAGAAACAAGGCTAGGAAAGCATGCAGTTCCTAGGGCCTAAAAAGCAGGCACAGCTGGAAAGCAAAACATTCTCAAAATTAAGGGTCCCATTTTTATATTGCATCCTGGATTTTCAAAAGGGAAATGCTGTTGGAGAAGATGGTGCAATGTTTTTACTCTGCATTTAACTGCCTGGCAACCCAAACCCAGTCAGCCCATTTTATTTTGTTTTTGTTTTATCGTGATGGAATCTTGCCCTGTCACCCAGGCTAGAATACAGTGGTGTGACCTTGGCTCATTGCAACCTCCACCTCCCGGCAATCAGCCCATTTTGTAATTAGACCATGCCCCATGGGAGTCTCATCTCTCATTAGAGGGTGGGGATTTTTCCTCCTTGCCTTCCAGGTGGCCAAGAGATGCTTTTTTGATTAAAGCATGCAGTGAGCCTCCATAACTGTTATTAGCCATCCCTTAAAGTATATTTTGTACCTAGTTATTACACACCAAGACTAAAACCTCTCTCATAATGCAGAGTAATTTCTGATACCCCCAAAACTTGAAAAAAAAAAAAAAAAGTATGTCAGGCAACATAATGTAAAGCTGAACAGAGCCTTAGATTTTGAGAGTAATCTATCCATTTTCAACTCGTGGGGTTCCATGAGGAAAACAGGTTTTGTTTTGTTTTGTTTTTCCAAAATGGAAGCTGTTAGAAATTATAGAAATTATCTTAAGTTCTCTTATGTGGGTATCAGGAGGGCAAAGTAGAGAAATAATTCAGTTGACTGAGAAGAAAAAAACTTTTTCTCAAAAACAACCAATATCCAAGAAGAAAAAAAAAAATCAAGGCCTTTTAAAATATATATAGCTTAGATATCCATTTTTAATTAAGTTGATTTTAACCATAGAGCTCTTTTTAAAATTTTTTTTAAAAAATCTTAAAATCAAAAATCTTATTGTCAGACTCTAGCCAGGACAGTCAATATTTCTGGCTTTTGAACTTTGCCACAGCTAACTTCCCAAATTTTAGCTAAGGTTATAACTTAACCATGGACCCATAAGGTGTTTCAAAGAGATGGTAAGCAGCTTCCTTTTACAAGATTTAGAATCTTCCAAAGGGTAGCTTGGAGAAAGAAAAATTCAAGACACAAAATCAGAAGCTAGCCATTGGAGTGGGGGTAAGACCCTCAAAAAGTGGCAAAGTTACACAAATAACCAGAAAGGAATCATTTCCAAGGCCAAGAATTCAACCGGGGCTGCCCCTGTCAAAAGACAAAAGCCTTGTCTACTGAGTTACAACATTCAGTAGGTTCTATTGCTCTTCCCAGAAGGTGTCTAGAGGAGCCAATTTCAAGCTCACAAAGGCTTTTAACTGCTCAAGATAATTTTTGACTTCTGTCAGCAGTTCCTTCAGAGATCACCACCATATACAGAAACATACACAAAGACAAAACAGACAGAAGGGCTTCCAAATCAAGATCCCTAACCAAGAATTCCAGAGTACCCCTTCCAAACTATCCTCCTATTCTCTGTCTGAGAAATCTCCCCTAAATCTTCTGGATTGAGGAGAAGTCTCCCTAACTAAGACTCTTCCTACTAATTAGGGAGAGCCAACTGAGACCCCAAAGGAGCCGAACCAAGACAGACACTCCGTGGTGGAGCTGCAGACACATACCACACCATGGGGCTACAGAACCATTTGGGAGAAGGAAGGAACTGTGGCAGTGCCTTGGATACTCACTGAACCAGACACCCCATAATGGGGCTACAGACAGGCAGTCTGTGATAGGGCTACAGTTACTGGACATCTCCCCAGGATTGTTTATCCATTGCGATTAAATTCATGCACATTGGGTTGGCAGTGCCCCGTCAGTAGAGATGGTGTCAGAGTCAGCCGCCAGTCCGAAAGAACTAGGCAGCCACTTGGGCTGGCCTCTGGATCCATTGCCAGAGGGGTGCTACCAAACCACAGGCAGGTAGCCATAAGAGCAATCCCGGACAAGCCTCCAAATTCGTAACCGCCTAACAGGTTCACCTTGCCCTCTGCCTAGACAGGGCCAATGTATCAAGACAGGAATTGCAGTGGAGAAAGAGTAATTTACACACAGCTGGCTGTGTGGAAGACTGGAGTTTTATTATTACTCAAATCCCTCTCCCCCAGCATTCGGGGATCGGTTTTTAAAGATAATTTGCCAGGGAAGGGCTTCGGAAGTGGGGAGTGCTGATTGGTCAGGTTGGAGATGGAATCATGGGGGTCAAAGTGAGGTTTTCTTGCTGTCTTCTGTTCCTGGGTGGGATGGCAGAATTGGTTAAGCCAGATTATGGGTCTGGGTGGTGTCAGCTGATCCATTGAGTGCAGAGTCTGTGAAATATCTCAATCACTGATCTTAGGTTTTACAATAGTGATGTTATCCCCGGGAGCGATTTGGGGAGGTTCAGACTCTTGGAGCCGGAAGCTGTATGACTCCTAAACCATCATATCTAATCTTGTAGCTAATTTGTTAGTCCTGCAAAGGCAGACAGGTCCCCAGGCAAGAAGGGGATCTTTCCGAGAAAGGACTGCTATCAGTTTTGTTTCACAGTCAAACCGTAAACTGAATTCCTTCCCAAGGTTATTTTGACCTACACCCAGGAATGAACAAGGACAGCTCAAAGGTTAGAATCAAGATGGAGTCGATTAGGTCTGATCTCTTTCACTGTCATAATTTCCTCAGTTATAATTTTTGCAAAGGTGGTTTCACCAATCTAAAAAGCAAATTCCTTTGGCAGGTTCTATACCCTTGTAGGGATCTAGGGAAGAGTTCCCCAGGTTGTTTTGTGATTATGACTGATGGGCTGTAAATCGATTTTCTCACAACTCACTCCATGGGTTTTATTAATTAGCTAAGCAGCTCAAAGAACCCCAGGGAAGACATTTACTGGTTAATTGTAAAGGCTATTACAAAGGTTACAGATGAAGCGATGCATAGGGCAAGGTATGAGGGAAAAGGCTTAGAGCTTCCATACTCTCTCCAGGAACGGCACCCTCCAGGATAGATATTAGCTATCCTGAAACTCTCCAAAGCCAGTCCGTTTGGGTTTTTATGGAAGCCTCATTACATAGGCATGATTGATTAAATCGTTGGCACTGATGATTAAACTAACCTTCAGCTCCTCTCCCCTCCCGGGAGGTTGAAAGTAGGGCAGAAATCTCAACCCTGTCATCCTACTTTGGTCTCTCTGCTGACCAACCCCATCCTGAAGCTACCTGTGGATGCCAGTCATAGTTGAACTCATTAGTATATAAAAAAACTATCACTTTGAAATTCTAAGAATTTTAAAAGTTGTATGCCAGGAAATATATATTTCACAGTATCACAGTCTTACAAGTCTTACAATTTGGGATTGTCTTTTATGCCAGACAGAAATCATCTGTATCTATACTGGACAAAAATCTACAAGTTATAATGTAATTTCACAGATTCTGGATATTATTTAATATAAATATGTCAAGCAAAAAAATACATTCTCCTAGGATGTACATTGGCCAACTTTTTCTGTAAAGAGCCAAATGATAAATATGGACTTTGTGGACCACAAAGTCTTTGTTTTATATTCTTTTTTGTTTTGTTTTTTACAGCCCTTTAAAAATGTAAAAACTATTTTGACCTCAGGGGTTGTATATACAAAATAGTCCAAGGGCTGGATTTGCACAAACCAGTATGGTAGCCACTACCCCATGTGGCCATCTAAATTACTTCAGTGAAATTAAATACTCAGTTCCTTGGTTGCATTTCAAGTGCTAGTGGTCACATGTAACTAGTGGCCACCAATTTGGATTGTACAGCTGTAGGACATTTCCATCATTGCAGAACTTCTTTTGGACAGTGCTGCTCTAAAGTATGAAGTAATCCTTGATTGGGCCTGCTAGAGAATAGTGTGATATTGAGGCTGGGCATGGTGGCTAACACCTGTAATCCCACCACTTTGGGAGGTCGAGGCAGTTGGATCACTTGAGGTCAGGAGTTCGAGACCAGCCTGGCCAATATGGTGAAAGCACATCTCTACTAAAAATACAAAATTAGCCAGGCATGGTGGCGGGTGTCTGTAATCCCAGCCACTTGGGAGGCTGAGGCAGGAGAATCACTTGAACCCAAGAGGCGGAGGTTGCTGTGAGCCAAGATCCTGCCATTGCACTCCAGCCTGGGTGACAAGAACGAAACTTCATCTCCAAAAAAAAAGAAAAAGAAAACATAGTATGACATTGAAAGAACATGCTGCCGTTTTTTTACCTTATTTTCAGGGTTTCAGGGTTTTTGTAATTTTTGTTTATTTCTTCCCCTTCTATATAATATGTGGAGATTATTCTTGATATCACACACACACAGCAATCTTTTTGTATTTGGGTGATGGTAAGATGTATTAGTAGCTAGTGAAGGTAGAGAATAATCCTCAGGAAATTTCATAGGAAATCTTACATTGCGTTTTAAATAGCCAGATGAGATTTTTGTTTATTTTTTGTTTTTGTCTGTTCTTACTGACTCTTCTAAAACTAGGAAACCAACCTAAAAAAAAAAAAATCAAGAAAATTATCTCTACATATTTCACCTGTAGTATCTGTACATTTAGATGAATTCTTCTCTCTTCAGAATTCCCAAAATCTGCCAAAATTTCAGGCTTTCCAGGAATTGACCTTAATACAGAACAGAAGGCTGAGATCCTGCACCATAGGATAGGCACCAGACCAGTTTCCTGAGCATGAGTTCAACACATGAACTACAGTTCTTGTTCTTTAATAGTGACTATTCTATACCTTATTAAATAAAATTCTTATGTAATTCCAGATATGGCCTGGGTTGCACAATCAGTTTGTCTGATTCTCTTCTGGTAAAAAGGGGGCCAGATTCTTAATGATCTTATGCAAGCAGCTGCATATCATGAAAAGTGAAGAGAGCCAGTGAAAGTATTTTTAATTCCTGAATTTTGAGAGTCAGGGAAAACAAGATAACATTTTGAAAGTGTTTTCTTTCCATTTGTAAAAGCATAGCTTGCTAAGTGGAGGGTTAAAAATTAATGAAAAGGGGCCTCTTCACATACCTGAGAGAAAATAGAACATTATAAAAAAATCAACTATATTTCATATAACTAGAGTTAGATTTCTTTCATTAATTATTCAGTCATTACATTGTGTTCCACTAGATCTTGGGTTGTCTGCTTCACAGAGGGTCCCAGAAATCTCAGCTGAGTCCGTTGGTGTAATCCAGCCCGTTGCTTAAGGGATGTTGCTTATACTTCAAACTTTGTATCCATGAGTCAGTTTGTTGAAGTATCAGTGGTCAAGAGTGTCTGGCATAGTCTCTTCTGCAAGACTCCGGGACTGTCATCCTTTGTCGTAGACCCACTTTCTATGCTGTAGTCAGTAGCAGAGGTATATCACAAGGAAGAGAGGAAAGAAGAAACCACTTGTTAATGATGAGACTGGATAACCATGGTCAGTTTATACAGTAACCAACAAAATCAGGATGGAGGAGAGTTAAAATCTATTGAGGTATATATAGTACATAACTGTTTCTTAAGATTGGAGCAGTGTTTATCTGAAAGCTAAGAACATATTGTGGGCATTGACAAGGCCCTAAGGCCTTCCAATCTATCTTGTAAAGTGTGTAGCCTCTAAAAAAAAAAAAGTTGAAAGTTTTTATCTGTACAAAAGTATCCAGAGAAGACCATGCTTCCTCTTTGATTTGACAGAAACTAATCATGTTGAGCTATTTAAGAAACTCAGAATACTCCAAAGAAATTAGTTTTAACATCCTTCTTGTTACAAGGTGAAAAAAATAAATCTTTGTGATTTCCCAGGGACCTTTAGGAACCTCCAGAGATAGTTTAGATGTAAAAGAGTTGCATACTACTCAGCAATAGAAAAGGATAAATTGCTGACTGATACATCCAACAAGGTGGATTAATCTCAAAACTGTTACGCTGCATGGAAGAGCCTTACCAAAAGAGTATATATACTGTTGTAATTCTGCTCTTGTCACATTATAGACAAGGGTAAACTAATTGTGTAGTTATGGTGAAAAAAAAAAATCAGAATAATTAGAACAAAACAACTGGAAAAAGACATTAAACCCAGACTGGGTATTAGATTAAGAAACTGTTTTGCTGGGTGCAGTAATGACATTGTGATTATATTAAAAAGAACATGTGTATGTATGTGGTAAAATTATATACTTGGTGGTTAAGCATGGTGGTGTGCACCTGTGGTGCCAGCTACTGAGAAGGCTGAGGTGGGAACATGGTTTGAGGCCAGCATTTTGAGGCTGCAGTGCACTGTGTTCACACCTATGAATGCACACCATCTGGACAACATAGTGAGACCCGTCTCTAAACAAAAGTGAAAAATTCTTTGTCTGTCTCACTTAGAAATTAATCACATATTCCAAAGAGTAACCATTAATTAATATCAGTTTAACTAAAGTCTTGAAGTTAATTAATGATCTTGGAAGTTATGCTTGTACTGACAACTGAGCAACTTCCAACTTCTGGTATCAAAAAGTTTGGCTGGGCGCAGTGGCTCACACCTGTAATCCCAGCACTTTGGGAGGCCGAGGCGGGTGGATCACTTGAGATCAGGAGTTCGACACCAGCCTGGCCAACATGGTGAAACCTCATTTCTACTAAAAATACAAAAATTAGCCGGGCATGGTGGCGTCTACCTATAGTCCCAGCTACTCAGGAGGCTGAGGCAGGATAATTGCTTGAACCCAGGAGTTGGAGGTTGCAGTGAGCTGAGATTGTGCCACTGCACTCCAGCTTGGGCAACAGAGTGAGACTATGTCTCAAAAAAAAAAAAAAAAAAAAGGCAGGCATGGTGGCACATGCCTGTAATCCCAGCTACTTGGGATTAGAGAATCACTTGAACCCAGGAGGTGAGGTGGAGGTTGCAGTGAGTCGAGATTGCGCTAGGGCACTCCAGCCTGGGCGACAGAGTGAGACTCCATTTCAAAAAAAAAAAAGTTCGTCAATATTATAATTTTATTTAGTTGAACATATAATTTTATATAATTTTTTTTTTAATAGAGACAGGGTCTCACCATGTTGCCCAGGCTGGTCTTGAACTCCTGGGCTCAAGCAGTCCTTCTGCCTTAGCCTCCCAAAGTGCTGGAATTACAGATGTGAGCCACCACACTGGGCCAAATTTTATATTTTTCATAATCATAAATATATATGAGTAATATTAGCTTACCTCATCAGTAAAGCTTAGGAAGTTTAATCTCTGTGAGGAAAACATTTAAAAAAAAAATGTGTAGGCCGAGTGACGTGACTCACGCCTGTAATCCTAGCACTTTGGGAGGCCAAATGGGTGGATCATTTGAGGTCGGGAGTTCAAGACCAGCCTGACCAACATGGTGAAACCCCATCTCTACTAAAAGTACAAAAAAATTAGGCATGGTGGCAGGTGCCTGTAATCTCAGCAACTTGGGAGGCTGAGGCAGGAGAATCACTTGAACCCAGGAGGCAGAGGTTGCAGTGAGCCAAGATCACACCACTTCACTCCAGCCTAAGTGACAAAGCGTGACTCTACCTCAAAAAAAAAAAAAAAAAAGTATAGATTTATTATATTCTACACTGGTAAAATCAGGGAAAGGACATCTATTTTTAAATTAGTATTAAAATTATCAAATAATACTGATTTGCCTAAGAATTATTTTGATTACACAAATTTGGATTCTTAAATAACAATGATTTTGACCTGTTAGTTTTTGTGAATTTTGGAGTTTTTCTATTTGTTGTTGTTTTTTTAAAAGATGGTGATCTCTCAGTGTGTTATTAGCTGGACTCAGAACTCCCGGGCTCAAATGATCCTCCTGCCTCACCCTCCCAAGTAGCTGGGAATACAGGCATGTATCACTACACCCAAGCCTGTGTTTGGTTTTTTGTCCTTAAAAGGCTAACATGTTTAAAGTGTTAGATGTTTAGTTTCATTATGTTTTAGGAATTCTAGAAATATAGAGTTAAGGAAGTTCTTGTAATTCTCTGTCAACCAACTAGAATAGAGATTGAGAAACTTTATAATCTAATATATTAATAGCCCTGGAGATATTTCTCATTCATACCACGAAAAATAAGGCTTTTCTTGTATTCACAAATGCACAGAGAACTTTCAGCTTCAACAGTCTTAATCACAGGTAAAAATTGAGAAACTCATAACTGGTCCACATTTCAAAAAGACAGTTCTTTCATTGGTCCTGAGACGTGATCTTGCACTAACAAAAACACAGATTTTCTTGAGGTGTCTCGTCTGACAGAAAATAGATTCCCTATTGTCTACCTGACAGATCACAATATGGTCAGACCATAAAATCAGATTCCTAGCCAAGATCAGTTATCAGCCATGCATAGAACAGATTCATGTATACAGAGGGTGCAGTTGAAACTGGCCTAGGGATTCGTATCCACTGGTCTCTGGGCCAGTGTGGACAGGGACATGTGGCTAAGAATCATCAAATGAAAACACATTATCAGAAGAAAAGGATACAACAGAAATAGCAGAAGTAAAATTATCTGGCTGCTGCTTATTCTCTTGGTACTCTGGGAGCCAAAATGAGACATGCTTAGGTTTAAGAAGCTGATGAAGTGCCCTTCTGGGACGACTCAGTTTAGTAGCTCCAGCAGATGGGAGTCCCTTTGGGCATCTGAGTGGGTGCTACTCTACTGCCAAAGTGTAAACATTTTTTTGAAGTTATGTAGGCATGACTTTCAGACAGGTAACTCATGAATGAGGGACTAGCAGGAATGTAGAAGTGGTTCAGAGAGCACTTGAAGTTTTTAAATTTATTTTTTAAATTGACAGATGAAATTGTATTTATTATGTATCCATGATGTTTTGAAGTACATAAGCAATGTGGAATGGTTAAAGCTAGCTAATTAACATGCCTCACATAGATGTCATTTTTGTGGTGAGGACACATATCTATTCTGTTAGCATTTTTCGTGACTGCAATATATTGTCATTAACTATAGTCACCATGCTGTACAATAGTTCTCTTGAATTTATTCCTACTATCTAACTGTAATCTTGTGTCCTTTGACCAACATCTCCAGAATCCCTTCCCTAAACTGTGCCAGCCTTGGATAACCACCATTCTTCTCTTTTTTTCTAGGAGACCAGCTTTTTTAGATTCCACTTACATCATTTGTCTTTCCATGCCTGGCTTATTTCACTTAACCTCATGTTTTCAGGTTTATCCATGATATTGCAAATACCAGGATTTCCTTCTTTTTTTTTTTAATGGCTGATAAGTATTCCATTGTTTATATTTACCGTATTTTGGTATTTGCAAAAGGGTCCTGGAATCAATCCCCCGTGGACACCAAAGGATGACTGTGTATAACATTTTCTCTTTTATTATTTTATTTATCTATTTGTTGAGACAGGGCCTCACTTTGTCGCCCAGGCTGGAGTACAGTGATGTGGTCATAGTTAACTGCAGCCTCAAATTCCTGGGCTCAAGCATTTCCCCCACCTCAGCTTCCTGAGTAGATGGGACCACAGGCGAGTTCACCATCATGCCCACCTACTTTTTAAATTTGTTGTAGAGATGGGGTTTCCCTATGTTGCTCAGGCTGTTCTCAAACTCCTGAACTCAAGTGATCCTCCCACCTTGGCCTCCCAAAGTGCTAGGATTACAGGCATGAGCCACTGCACCCAGCCAATAATTTTTTTCATGTACAGTGGTCCCCCTTATCCACTGGGGATATGTTCCAAGGCCCCCAGTAGATACCTAAAACCTTGGATGGTACTGAGTCCTATGTATACAATGTTTTTTTTTCTATACATAGATACCCATGATACCATAGATACCATTTTAAAGATTAAATTATACACTAGGCACAATAAAGGATTAACAACAATTACTAATAATAGAAAAATATAGCAATATACTCTAATAAAAGTTATTTTATTATTAAGTGGAGAACGTTCATCTCTGCATTTAAAGGAAGCAAGCAATGTATTGCTTCTCTTTGGCATGTCCAAATTGCCAGCATTACTACTCTTGTATTTTGGGATCATTATTAAGTAAAATAAGGGCTACTTGAAGACAACCACCTAGATACTGCTACAGTCGATCTGATAACCAAGGCAGCTACTATCTATTGGGCAAGTAGTATATACTGCATGGATACACCAGACAGAGGAATGATTCCAATACTGGATGGTGGAAGATTTCACTGCACTGCTTAGAAGAGGGCACAACTTAGAATTTATGAATTGCTTATTTCTGGAGTTTTCTATTTAATATTTTCATAACATGCTTGACCAAGGGTAACTGAAACCACACATAACGGGGAACTAACTACTGTACCTGTTGGCCATTTGTGTAACTTCTTTTGATAAATGTGTCTATTCAAATCTTTGCTCTTTTTTTACTTGTTTTCTTGCTATTGTTGTTTTGAGTTCCTTTTATATTTTTGGATATTAACCTCTTATGTGTATAGTTTGCAAATACTGTCTCTCATTCTGTAGGTAATCTCTGTTCATTGGTTTCTTGCTTGTCCAGAAGCTTTTATTTGATGTAATTCTTTTAGTCTATTTTTGTTTTTGTAGCCTCTGCTTTTGAGGTTATATTTTTAAAAATCATTGTCCAGACCAATGTCATGAAGCTTTTCCTCTATATTTTCATCTAGTAGTTTCATAGTTTGGGGTCTAACCTTTAAGTCTTTAATCCATCTTCAGTTGATTATTGTACATGATGTGAGATAAGGATCTAATATTCTTTTGCATGTGGTTGTGTACTTTTCCCAGTATATTTATTGAAGAGATTGTCCTGAGATATCATTCCATTTATTTGTGTCTTCAGTTTCTTTTGTCAGTGTTTTTGTTTTCCGTGTAAAGATTTTTGAACTCTTTGGTTAAATTTATTCCTAAGTAGTTCGCTGTTAGTATAGAAACACTACTGATTTTTGTGTTGATTTTGTATTCTGCCACTTTATTGAATTTATTAATTAGTTCTGTTTTTTTGGTGGACTCTTATAAGATCATTTCATCTGGGAACAGTTTTAACTTTTCTCTTTCTAGTATGGATGTCATATATTTCTCTTGCCTAATTGCTCTAAAACTTTGAATACTGTGTTGAAAGAGTGAGCTTCTTTGTCTTGTTCCAGATCTTACAGCAAGAGCCTTAAATTTTTCCTCATTGAGTATGTTACGAGCTGCAGATTTGTCATATGTGGCATTTATTGTGTTGAAGTGTTGAGATTTTTTTTTATTATTATCATGAAAAGGCATGAGATTTTATCAAATGCTTTTTTGGCATCCATTGAAATGATCATATGACTTTTGTTTTTCATTTGCATTTGTATTTGTTCAGCCATCCTTGCATTCCTTGGATGAATCCTACTTGATTTTAGTGAATGATCTTTTTAATGTGTTATTGAATCCTTTTTGCTATAACAGTAGTCTCTTGTCATTTGTGGGTGATTCGTTCCAGGATCTCTCACAGATACGAAAATCTGCAGCTGCTCAAGTCCCTGATAAAAAATGGTGTGATGTTTGCATGTAATCTATGTGTATTTTCCTATATACTTAAATCATCTTCTTGACCTACTTATAATGCCTTATACAATGTAAATGTGATGTGAATAGTTATATTCTTTAGGGGATAATGACAGGAGAAATGTATGTGTCCAGGACAAATGTAATTTTTTTCTGAGTATTTTCAATCTGTGGTTGATTGAATCCATGGATGCAGAAACCACAGATAGAGAAGGCCGACTACATTTTGTTGAGGGTTTTTGTATCTGTGTTCATCAGGGATATTGGCCTGTGTTTTCTTTTTTTGTTTTATCCTCATCTGGTTTTGGTACCAGGGTAATGCTGGCCTCAAAAATGAATTTGGAAGTATTTCCTCCTCTTCAGTTTTTTGGAAGAGTTTGAGAGAAATTCATATTAGTTCTTCTTTAAATGTTTGGTAGAATTCAGCAGTGAAGCAAGCCATCAGTTCCTGGGCTTTTCTTTGATAGGAGACTTCTTATTATTGATTTAGTGTCACTTACTATTAGTCTCTTCAGGTTTTCTAGTCATAATTCAATCTTGGTAGGTTGTATGTATCAAGGAATTTATCCATTTCTTCTAAGTTATCCAATTTGTTCAAGTATAATTGTTCATAATAGTTTTTTATGATCTTCTGTGTATCTGCATTATCAGTTGTCATCTACTTTTTCATTTCTAATTTTGTCTCTTAGTCTAGCTAAAGGGTTAGGAATTCTTAAAACCTTTTAAAAAACAACTCTTCATTTTATTAATATTTTCTATTTTTATAGTCTCTTTCATTTATTTCTGCTCTAATCTTTCATTTCTTTCTTCTTTTTTTTTCTTTTTTAAGACGGAGTCTCACTCTGTCGCCCAGGCTGGAGTGTAGTGGCCAGATCTCAGCTCACTGCAAGCTCCGCCTCCTGGGTTTACGCCATTCTCCCACCTCAGCCTCCCGAGTAGCTGAGACAACAGGTGCCCACCACCTCGCCCGGCTAGTTTTTTGCCAGGATGGTCTCGATCTCCTGACCTCGTGATCTGCCCGTCTCGGCCTCCCAAAGTGCTGGGATTACAGGCTTGAGCCACCGCACCCGGCTTCTTTCATTTATTTCTAATCTAATCCTAATTTCCATCTGAGTTTCACCATGTTGCCCAGGCTGCTCTTGAACTGAAACTGGGGTGTTGATATTCCCTACAATTACTGTATTATAGTCTGTCCCTTCAAATCTGTTAATATTTGCCTTTTGTACTTGAGTGTGTGTGTGTGTGTGTGTGTGTATGTATATATGTATATATGGCTGTTATATTGTCATGCTGAATTGACCCCTTCATTATTTCATAATGACTTTGTTTCTTCTAATAGTTTTTGACTTAGAGTTTATTTTATCTGATATAAGTGTAGCTTGTGCCTGCTTTCTTTTGGTTTTCCATTCACATGAAATACCTTTTTCCATCCCTTCACCTTAAGTCTATGTGTGACCCTACTGGTGAAGTGAGCCTCTTGCAGGCAGCATATACTTGGATCTTTTTTTTTTTTTCAGTCACTTTTCTGATCTGTTTACATTCAAGGTTATTATTGGAATACAGTTGCTTGGTTAGATACAGATTGGCTAATATCTATCTTACAGAGTAATGACACTGTAACCTTTTGGGTTATTTTTCTAGCAGACTGAGACAGTTGGCATCTCTACTGGATAAAAATCTACATTTTAATGCATAGCTTCACAGTCTAGACCCTAACCAATAATGAATAATGTGTTAGGCAAAGGTGTATTTCCTAGAGAATTAAATAATCTTTGAGTAGGCCTAAGAGAGTACTCTCATGTTTGAAAGGCCATTCTTTCCCCTTATTTAGAAGTATTTGATAATTTTATTTAACTTTATTCAAACTACTAAAATGAAGCTCCCTTCCCTCCTTTTTGGCCATTCTTTCCCTCTTAAACAATGTTAACCACATCATTGATAACTAGGCTGGATGTCAGCCTGTGTTCCTAAACCTCCTAATTCCTGTTCAGACATGTTCTTGTTAGACGTTTATTGATTAGTTCAGGGTTTCTCAGCAGTGGCTCTGTTGACATTTTGGGCAGATAGTTGTTGTGGGGGTTGTAGGATATTTAGTAGCTTTTCTGGCCTCTACCCTCTAGTTGCCAGGAGCATCCTCTTGGTTGTGACAACTAGTAATGTCTCTTGGCATTGTCAAATACCTCCAGGAAGGGCAAAATCTT
Organism: Piliocolobus tephrosceles; assembly: GCF_002776525.5. Classification (NCBI taxonomy): domain Eukaryota; kingdom Metazoa; phylum Chordata; class Mammalia; order Primates; family Cercopithecidae; genus Piliocolobus; species Piliocolobus tephrosceles. Next base: position 33,353,311 of record NC_045450.1, on the reverse strand, counting down.
ACCTAGTTGAGAACCGTAGTTAAATGACCAAAGCCAGTCCCCACTCTTAATATAATACATTTACAATCTAATAGAGCTGTGATAAATGCTATAATTTAAATAATAAGATACTGTTATGTATAGAAAGCAGAGATTAATACACTTTGGATTTCTTAGAAGGTACTTTTGGGTTAGAGTGAAAGGAAGAAAAGTTTAAACTAGGTTACAGAAATAAGCACGTTAAAGTCTAGACTACAGGGACTTTGAATATTGTTCTCAGAGTCTTGAATGTTACTCCTACACAATGAAGAGCTTTAGAAAGTTTTTGAGCAAGGAAGTGAAATTGGTATGTTTTCAGAACTTTGGTACTGTAACAAAGGAGTAGAGTGTGATAAGACTGAGTGGTAGGAAGAAGAGTTTAGAGTTAGTTGCCGTGTTCACAAGACTCAGCACCTATGTCACTAAAGGGGAACTTGGGCCAAGGATTGAGTGGAAGAGAACTGTGAGCTCTGATTCAGAACTGTTAAGTTTGAGGCATGTGTGGGATAACCAGGAGGAAGTACTCAGGGGGTAGTCTTGCAGCCTAGAAAAATGTTAATAGTTGCTTCTTCTTTGAGAAAACATCAAATGGCAGATGACGCCAGTGTAGCTAGGGCTGGTGAGGGGGTGGGGGGTGCAGTAGTGTGACCCAGAGCCCCTGGGGGTCCTGGGATGAGGAACTGCAGAGGCTTCAGCAGGGACATCCAGGGTCAGGGCCCCAGCCAAGGGCAAGAAGTGTATGCCCATTACCAAGCTGGGCCACCTGGTCAAGAACATGAAGATAAGTCCCTGGAGGAAATCTGTCTCTTCTCCCTGCCCATCAAGGAGTCTGAGATCATTGACTTTTTCCTGGGGGCTCTCTCAAGGATGAGGTTTTGAAGATTATGCCAGTGCAGAAGCAGACCTGCACCGGCCAGGGCACCAGGTTCAAGGCATTTGTAGCCTTCAGGGACTAGAACGGCCACATCTAGTGTGGGTATTAAGTGTTCCAAGGAGATGCCATCCGAGGGGCCATAATCCTGGCCAAGCTTTCCATTGTCCCCATGCACAGAGGTTACTGGGGGAACAAGATTGGCAAGTCCCACACCATCCCTTGCAAGGTGACAGGCCACAGCAGTTCTGTGCTGGTGCACCTAATTCCTGTGTCCAGGGGCACTTGTGTCACCTCGGCCCTGGTGCCCAAGAAGCTGCTGCTGATGGCCGGTATTGATGATTGCTACACCTCAGCCAGGAGCTACATGGCTACCTTGGGCAACTTTGCCAAGACCACCTTTGATACCATCTCCAAGACCTACAGCTGCCTGACCCCCGACCTCTGGAAGAAGACTGTGTTCGCCAAGTCTCCCTATCTTGACCCCTTCGTCAAGACCCACACCAGAGTCTCCATGTAAAGGACCCAGGCTGCAGCTGTGGCTGCAACACAGGGGTTTCATACAAGAAAAATAAAGTGAATTATGCCTGTTAAGAAATGTTAGAGGTTAGAGGTGGAGATTTGGAGTTATCACCAGAACAGTCAAATTTAGGATTACAGCTTGAAGAGTCTATGAAAGTATAGTTGAGGGAGAGGACCAGGAGAGAATTTTGGGAAATTTAAGCAGCAGTGACAAAGAAAGTAAAAAAAAAACAGGGGGGACTAGTCAAAGGTAGGAAGTATCTCAGAAGAGTGGAGAGGAAAGAACTTGTCATGGGGAAGTTGGTCGTGCTACTTACAGCCCAAGCAGAATGAATACAAAGGAGGAGACTTTGGACTTGGCATTAGTCATCATTGTTGGCATTCAAGAAAGTGGTTTTGGTTTGAATGGGGGTAGATCCAGAAGGCAAGGGATTGCCAGTGAAATGGGGCTTGGGCTACTTTTTTCAAAAAGTGTGAAGCCAGGCCTAGTGGCTTACACCTGTAATCATAGCACTTTGGGAGGCTGAGGCAGGAGGATTGCTTGAGGCCAGGAGTTTGAGGCTGCAGTGAGCTATGATCACACCTCTGCACTCTAACCCGGCGGCAGAGCAAAACCCTGTCTCTAAAATAAAAATGTGAAGATGAAAGGACAGAAATGGAGTAGTTCCATATATCAGCAGTGGATTTGAAGGAAGCTTTCCATAGGATGTGGGAAACCCAAGCTGTTTATAGGCAGAGGGGCAGCAGTGAAGTAAACAGAGAAGTGATGAAGCAGTAAACAGAGAAGTGATGAAACCTGAGATAAGGCAGAATGCAAAGACATGACTTTGAAAAAGCAGGAGGGAGAAGGAAGTCATGAAAGGTAGAATTTTTAGATGAAATGGAGGAGAAGTCAAAGGGATTCACACATTGACTTCTGGGCTCTGATCAAATACACTTTTTACTAAGAATGAGAAGAATGACAACAGACATGAGATTTGGGAACTTGAAGAGGTTCTGTGGGTAAGAGTGAAGAAAAAATCAGGAAAGCTGAGTTTTTGAAGCTGTCAAATTATGGTGATTTACAGATGTAGTGGGGATAGAGTCTAGAGTAGACACAGCTGGTCTTATCTCTAAGAGTACACTCAGAGTGACCATGCAGGGAAGTCCTTTCCTATGGGGCAGATAAGCACCCTTCCAGGAATGAACTTCATAGACATTTTAGAGATGAGGTTAAAGAAAAAGATGGAACAGACAGCAAATGTTGAAATTATATTGGGGAAAAATGGCTAATAAAGGCATTATTAATTTGATAGCAATCTTACTAATATAGATGGCTAGATAGAGACCTAAAATGAACCTGTTACAGACTTACAGAAGAATGATTAAAAGTCTTTTTTTCTGAGGCTTATGTGGTACTTCTAATTCATGTTTATGCTGTAGGACTCATGTTATTGTCTGAAAGTCATATTCTCCTTTTCTCTTAGAGATAATATAGAACACCTCTTAAGAAAGAGTCTCTGAAAAAAAAAAAGTATACTAAACATACTAAAGTGTGCATCCTGTGTTGACAACTACTGGTCTGAACCATTTTAGAAATCCCTCCTTAATATTTTAACAGCTTACTTGCCTGTGTAGTTTCTTTTTCCCCAGTGACTTGTGGTTGACTTGACCATCTTATATTGTGCCATGGTGGGGTGATGCTCCTCAGTAAGTATGTCGTATCTACCCCCATGGTAGCTGGTCTTGGGCTGATGTGGTTTGTAACCATTGTGTCTGCCTTGAATTTGTTTTTTGCTCTGTTTGTTTATTGTCATTTGCTCTTGTATGCTCTTCAGGTAGCACCCAGTGCTGCTCCTTCTACACTTACAGTCAGCTGCTTCTGAGAATATGCAGCCTGGGTGAAGCTGGCAGAGCCTCTTCAGTGTATGCCCATACTAAAAAGTAGAAGATACTGAGTAGTGTTAGTGGTGTGAAGAAACATTTCCCCAGGTCAAACCTGCACACTCTTGGGCCCCTGCTTTGGTCGTTTCTGGTTTTAGCTGTGTTTTGAATGGTAGAAGTTGCCGGGAACTCCTCTCTGGACTTGTGAAATGTTATGATAGAGTTGAGAAAAACTGAATTTATAAAAGGTAGAATAATACAAATTCTATGTACCACATAAAAGAAAGTTACTTATATATCATGCCCCTCCCCCCCTTTTTTTGAAAGCCTGAGTAAAGTAAAACAGAATAAGAACATTGTAGGATGGGGGAGATGTTTTTAACTAACACTAAAAATGTGCAGATACCAAGTACAGCCAATTCAAATGATGGATATTTGGATTGCATTATCTTCCTTATGAGTGTAAGTGGTGGCCAAACATCTCAAATTTAATAATGCTGTATACTTTATTGTTCACTTCTGAACTCGAATGTAATGATCAGTTGTTCAGAAGAATAATCAGTACTTCAGAAGAATAAGTCGTTAATGAAATCTGAATCTTAGGGGATAATTGTTTTGGGGGCACCAAAAAAAAATGGGGTTGTGCATGTGAAGCAGTCATAAGCATTTTGCACAGCTCTTTCCCAAAACTATGCAGTTCATCTTGTGATACTGGTTTTAGTTACATGAGGAATACTGTCAGACAGCTCTGTCTGTGCTGAGCATTTCTCTGCCGGTCTTGCCAGTGCTTCCACACTTCCAGCGCAGGAGACCCAGGAGCTCTCCTCTGGCCCTCTGTGATGCTTTCAGATATCTGACTCTTACTTAATTTTGTAACCCAAACAATGTCTGAACATATTCCCCTTTGAACATATCACTTTCTGTGAAAGGATTGTTGTATATGCTATGAAAAGTCAATGAATTTGTTGGTAAATAATACCTCAGATTGAGAATTTTATAGTACAAAATTTCTATAAGTTCAAATATATAATATTGACTTAAATGGATTAAAATGTTGGGAGTTAAGTGATTGTCATTTAAAAAATGACAAAAAATTAAGGTAGTTCATTGGTCTTTTTGCAGTTACTTATCTGTCTCAACATCCAATTTAATTTTATGTTTTATTTTGGTTGTATAGTATGGAGAACATTTGAAGTCATTCAGTTAGTTATAGATTTAACGTTTTCAAGCAGCTATTCTTGCATAACAATATTCAATTAAACTAATCCAGAAAAGTAACAGAGAAGTAATAGAAAATGTTTATTTTGTGGATGAATTACTCAATATTTCATAACTGCTGACATTCCTTATCTCAAATGTCAGATACGAAACAAGCAAAACTTAAAATTAGGGCCAAAACTATCAGTAACACATCATAGCATGTTATGTATCCACTTCAATAGCATGTTATGCATCCACTTCAAAATTTTTTTATTAAAAGTAGAAGGTGGGAAGTGTACCAAAATAATACATACACATGGTTTAAAACAGAAAATCAAATAGTACTAAAAGATTTATGTGTACAGCAGCAGTTCCTTGCTTCCAACTCTCCCTAACTTCCTAGAGGCAAGTTTTTTTTTTTTTTTTTTTTTTTTTTTACTGTTTTTAGCTGTTTGTTCTGATGGTTACCTAAAGAATTATAAATAATAAGCAGTTGACCCTTGAACAAACAACATGGGTTTGAACTGCACTGGTCTGCTTATATGCAGATTTTTTTCCACCTCTGAAATAGCGAGACCAATCCCCCCTCCTCCTCAACCTATTCAAAGTGAAGGTAAGGATGAAGGCCTTCATATAGATCCACTTCCACTTAATGAATAGTAAATACATTTTCTCTTCTTTATGATTTTCTTAATGACATTTTCTTTTCTCTAGCTTACTTTATCATGAATACAGTATGTAATACATTCAACATACAAAATTATATTAATTGTTTCTGTTATTGATAAGGCCTCTAATCAACAGTAGGCTATTTGTAGTTAATTTTGAGGGAGTCAAAAAGTTATACGTGAATATTCAATTGTGTTGGAGAGTCGGTACCCCTTATCTGTATTGTTCAGGGGTCAGCTATACTACTGGTTTTGTTTGTTTGTTTGTTTGTTTTTTGTTTTGAGACAAAGTCTCACTCTGTCACCCCAGACTGGAGTTCAGTGGCATGATCTCAGCTCACTGCAACCTCCACCTCCCAGGTCCAAATCATTCTCCTTCCTCAGCCTCTGGAGTAGCTGGGACTACAGTGTGTGCCACCATGCCTGACTAATTTTTGTACTTTTAGTAGAGATAGGGTTTCACCATGTTGGCCAGGCTGGTCTTGAACTCCTGACCTCAAACAAACAGCCTGCCTTGGCCTCCCAAAGTGCTGGGATTATAGGTGTGAGCCACTGCACCCAGCCTATACTGCCATTTCTTACCAGTTACAGGCATTATTCACTTTAAGATAAATGAGACAAAAACTATCCCAGTTTTTCCAATATAGTTATGTTTTTTAGTTACCCAGTGCAGAGCCAAGTACTGTACTACATTTATGGGGTTTTTTGGTGCAACTTATTTAATTTTTTCCTAAATTTTTTTTTTTTTTTTTTTGAGACAGGGTCTTGCTCTGTTGCCCAGGCTAGAATGCAGCTCACTGCAGCATCCACAAGGGCTCAGGCAGTCCTCCCACCCTCAGCTTCCTAAATAGCTGCTACTACAGACATGCACCACAATGTTCAGCTAATTTTTTAACTTTTTGTATTGCCCAGGCTGGCCTCAAACTCCTGAGCTCAAGGCCCAAGCCTTTCCTGGAATTTGTATCTGCCCTGTTTTTATCCACTTGTGAAATGTGTTTTATATATACCCTTAATACTTTATAAGTATTTATTTATATCTCTGTTTAGCATCCTTTTTGGGAGAACACCTCTAAAATCCTCTTCCCTCCTCTAATCCACTGGTTCCTCAGTTTTCTGCTGCATAGCTATGACATTTGGACTTCTAGTTGCCACTCTTGGATTGTATAACTAATAATTTCATCTCCCTTATTTTGGTGAATTTCATTGTCAGATATCTGTTTGCTAAGAAAAGAATCCATAGGAGTAATTTTCTGGGTCTCTATTCTATATTGTATTTGATATGTAATGTAGATAGGTATAGAATTATAAATTGAAAATCATCTTCCCTTAGAACTTTGGATACATTACTGCCTGCCTGTACCCCCTCCCCCCTCCCCCGTCATCCAGAATTGCTTTTGAGAATTTGTGACATTCTTATTGTCAGTTTTTTGTATGTCCTGTTCCCACCCTGCTCCCAGGATTTTTCTTGTGGGACTTTTGAAAGTAATCATGCCTAGGTATTTTGTTTTTCCTTTCAAGATGTTTCTGGCCTTTAGTTCCAAGAAAGTTGTAATTGTTTCACTAATTATGCTTGGGTTCTTATGTATTTTATTTATTTTTTTATTTAGAGACAGGGTCTCACCCTGTCACCTTGGCTGGAGTGCAGTGGTGCAAACATGCACACTGCAGCCTCGACTTCCTGGGCTCGAGTGATCCACTCACCTCAGTCTCCCAGGTGGCTGGGACTACAGGCACATGCCACCATGCCTGGCTAATTTTTGTGTTTTTTTATAGAGATGGGGTTTCTCCATGTTGCCTGGGCTGGTCTCAAACTCCTGGCCTCAAATGATCCGCCCACCTCAGCATCCAAAAGTGTTGGGATTAGAGACTCATGACCTCACCCAGCCTTCTTGTGTATTCTAGTTCTGGGAAATGATTTTGTGTTACTTTTGTATTAATTGCCATTCTCTCTTTTTGACATGCTAGTTATTTGGAATTGGGATATCCTAGGTGGACCTTTAAGGCCTCTTTTCTTATTTTTCCCATTTCTTTGTTTTCATGGTACTTTTAGAAAGGTTTCTTCACCTTTGCTCTATTGATTCTTATTTTGGCCATCATATTCTTAATTTGCTCACATTTCTATTCTGATTTCTTTCCTTTTCCTCTTCTTTTTCTTCCTTCCTTTCCCTTCTTTTAGCGTCTTGATTCCTGTTCTGTAGGTTCAGTATCATCTTATATCTGTTTGAAACCACTGATTAAAATTTTGTGAAGGTTTTCTTTTGTGCCCTGCATTACCTAGTTTCCTGCAGTTCTCTGTGTGATCTGCTTAATTGGTTTCCATCTTTTGTATTTAGGCCTTTGTTCCAGTGTGGGTGCTTTTGATGTTTGACACTAAATCTGAAATGGAAGCTCTGTATCTGGGCAGAATCTGTCAATAGGTGGGCTTTACCTTGGGTCGGATACAGCAATAGCCCCTTTTGAGGGAGTATTTGTTTTGAGGGTCTTTCATCTGGAGAATAAATCTCTCCTCTTCAGCTTGGCTAGTTGTTGCAGGTGGCCCACTGAGGAGATACGATCAAACATTCCTTATCCAAGTGGCTGCACAGTAATCTCAATAGTATTTGACCAATGTGAATTCATCTATTCATTTACTCATGTTGGATGGGCAGCATCACTTACATTAACAGGCAAGAAGTTTCCAGTTCTGGGTAAGATAGAGTAAGCTGGCCAGGCACAGTGGCTCACATCTCTAATCCTGGCACTTTGAGAGGCTGAGGCAGAAGGGTCCCTTGAAACCAGGAGTTCTAGACCAGCCTGGCCAGTGTGGTGAAACCCTGTCTCTACAAAAAATACAAAAATTATCCAGGTGAAGTGGCACACGCCTGTAATCCCAGCTACTTGGAAGGCCAAGACAGGAGAAGCGCTTGAACCCAGTGCCACGCTGTACTCCAGGCTGGGCGACAGAGCGAGACTCTGTCTCAAAAATTAAAAAAAAAAAAATTTTTTAAAGAGTAAGCACACTCCACCCTGTCAGTCCTACTGAATACAGCGATAAAACCCAGGCAGAATGCATACAGCAACTATTTGAGGACCTGAAAAATAAATAATAGGCAGATTTAGAACAAAGACCAGAATTTAAAGTACCACTAGCTGGGCACAGTGGCTTGTGCCTGTAATGCCAGCACTTTGGGAGGCCAAAATGGGTGTATCACCTGAGCTCAGGGGTTCCAGACCACCCTGGGCAACATCTCTACTAAACCCCGTCTCTACTAAAATACAAAAAATTAGCTGGGCATGGTGGCACATGCCTGTAGTCCCAACTACTCGGGAGGCTGTGGCATGAGAATTGACTTGAGTCCCGGAGGCAGAGTTTGCAGTGAGCCAAGATCATGCCACTGCACTCCAGCTTGGGCTGCAGAGTGAGACTTCATCTCAAAAAAGAAAAGAAAAAGTATCACCAAACCAGCAGTGAGTTTACCATTTGTTCCCCTCGTTAATCCTCCAGCATGAACACAACATAGTTCCACCTGGAAGTGGAAATGGGCACCAGGACACACCAGGAAAAGCCTTCTGGTTTCAGCCCAAGTGACAGAAAAGGAAACATCCAAAACTTAGAGTGAGCCCCCCCCCCTTTTTTTCTTCTTTATTCTCATGCAACCCAGCCCCAAATAATCATGTAGTGGCAATCAAAGCTTGTAGAAGCCAAAATTCCAACATAGGAGAACCTTTCTCTCTAATTGTAGTTGTGGGCTCCATTAATTTTTCTCTCTGTGTGTCCTGGCTGAATCCAAGCACAGTTGCAGAGGTACAAGGCAGCGGGTTAATCAAAAGCTCCATCTTTCTGGGTGGAGGACCAAGGGGAGAGAGCCCCAGGAAACCAGAAAGCACCAGGTAGATGGCAGAGAGGGAAGAGTTCAGAAAAGTGAGCCATGAAGTTGTTCATGATCCCCTTGGCTGATCCCCAAGGTACACGTGCATGGATCTGTTCCTAATCAGCATAAGAAAGGCTTTTGAGAACTGAATTAACAAAAAGACCACCATCCAAGTCCCAGAATGGCTACACAGTGGCATACATGTGGGATAGATACATAGCGTTGCAGGCCAGGCATGGTGACTCATGCCTATATTCCCAGCACTTTGGGAGGCCAAGGCAGGTGGATTGCTTGAGCCCAGGAGTGAGTTCAAGGCCAGCCTGGGCTACATGGAGAAACCCTGTCTCTACAAAAAATAGAAAAATTAGCCAGGCATGGTGGCGTGCACCTGTGTTCTCAGCTACTTGGGAGGCTGAGGTGGGTAGATCACTTGAACCCAGGAGATTGAGGCTGCAGTGAGCTATGATGGCACCACTGCACTCCAGCCTAGGTGACAGAGCAAGACCCTATCTCAAAAATAAAAATTAAAAAATAGCATTGCAGGGCTTTGAAAACTGAACTGATATCGGAACCACAGCTCAGAAGACAGGTTGCAGCTTGCAGCCTGAATCTAATTATATCAACTATCTGCTAAAACAAAAGTTTCAGTATTTATAAGATTTAAACAAGATTGAAGGCTTTATAACATAATTTTGCATTGTTCAAAATGGATATAATTCAAAATTGGCATATAAAGGGGTAGGAAAATCTCATATAGGAAAAGACAGCAGTGCTGAGATGACACAGATGTTGCAGTTATTTGATGAAAGACTAAAATATTCAACCAGCAACTGAAAACACTCCACAGGCAATCTTAAATACTCTTAAAACCATTAGAAAAAGTAAGTTTCAGCAAAGAAATAGAAGATAGAGGAACCAAATGGCAAAAGTATGTGATGCTGAAAAAGCATTTGAAGAAATAATTGCTGAAGACATTTCAAGTTTGGCAAAAGATATAAACATGATGATTCAAGAAGCTCACGGAACACAACCAGAATAAACCCAAAGATTTCCATACCCAGACACATCGAAAGCACACTGCTGAAAATTGAGAACGTAAAAATCATGAAAGCATCCAGGGAAAATCATACCACATGTGGGGGAACAACAATTCAAATGACTGTGACTTATCAGAAACTGCAAAGGACAGAAGAAAGTGGCACAATATTAAGTGATGAAAGACAAGAAATGTTAACCTATTTTCTTGTATTCTGTTTGCTGGGGAGAAAAAAAAAAAAATGTTAACCCAGAATTCTCTGTCCAGTGAAATCCTTCAAGAATGAAAGTGAAATAAAGCTTTCTCAGTTGAAGAAAAACTAAAGAGAAATTATTGCCCACAGTCTACACCAAAGAGTCTATTCCTTAGGAATTCTCCTAAGGAAAGTTCTTCAAATATAAATGGTAAATATCTGGATAAATGTAATAGGTTACTTTCTCCTCTTGATTTCTTTAAAATGAGTTTCATACATTGAAAGCAAAAATTAAAATATTGTCTGACGGGGTTTCAAATGCATGTAAATGCAATGTGTGAGATCACTGTAACCTAACATTGGGAGAGAGGAAAGGAACCAGGAATAAAGAAACCGGTATGCTGGTATCCTAAAATTTTTACCAATGGGATTTGAATTTATGGAGCTGACAACACAGGTCAGTGCCAGTGAAAAAATTTACTATTTACATTTGCTGAGAGAAGGGGACATGCCATGCCATGCAGGACCACGGGGAAGCATCAGGGTTTGGTCAGGAGGCAGAAGCAGGCCAGAGGAAAGCCTAAGCCAGAGACTTTATTGGGGCTTCTGTGAGAAAGGGAAGGCGGGGCGAGGTAAACAGTTTCGGATTAGATAGTTTGAATAATTCTCACAGGCTTTATAGGGACTGTCTCTCGTTGTCTGGTACCTGGCCTCAGGTTGATTTAGTGCAGGGGAAATATTGGCTTCGTATGTGAGACTTAAAGAGATGGGAGGGAGCATAGCATTGGGTCAGGCAGTCTGCACCTAAAAGGCATTCCCCAGACAAGCTGGGGACCACCCCTAGGAATTAGCTGGTTCTGAAAGGGGCAGCCCCTCTCATGGTCTGAAAGGTTCCCCAAGATGTCAAAACATCATATGATATAGAAAATAAGAAACATGTATATAAGTGATATAGTTTTATGAAATGATAGAATAGTGATGATAAGTAGGCTGTGAAAAGAATATTGTAATCAGCATCACCACTTAAAAACTTTATGAAGAGATACAGATAAAAATACAGTAGGGGCCAGGCGTGGTGGCTCTCACCTGTAATCCCAGCACTTTGGGAGGCCGAGGTAGGTGGATCAGTTGAGCCCAGAAGTTCAAGACCAGCCTAGCAAACAGCAAAATCCCGTCTCTACTAAAAATACAAAAAATTAGCCAGGCGTGGTGGTGTGCACCTGTAATCCCAGCTACTTGGGAGGCTGAGGTACAAGAATCGCTTGAACCTGAGAGATGGAGGTTGCAGTGAGCCGAGATCCATGCCACTGCAACTGAAGCCTGGGCAACAGAGCAAGACTGTGTCTCACGAAGAAAAAAAAAGTGTGATAGGTAAATTATTATACTAAGTGTTTGTATAATGCAAAAGAAGGCAAGATAGAACAGGAATCAAATATAGGAAGCAAGCAGAAAACAAGTGAAATGGTAGGCAGATTTGCCAATAATTACATTAAATGTAAATCAACACTCCAATTAAAAGACAGGCACTGTCATAGTGGATTAAGAACATATAATCAAATTATCTGGTGTCTTCAAGAAGCTGAATTCAAGTATTACAGGTAAGTAAAAAGTGAAAGAAGGAAAGACATGTGCCGTGCAAACATTATTTAAAAGAAAGCTGGAGTGTCAATATTACTATCAGTAGCCTTCAGAGCAAAGAAAGTTACCAGAGATTAAGAGAGACACTACATAATAGTAAGAGGGGTAATTCAAGAAGACATTATGCAACAGTGCTAAATGTTTATATTCCTAACAATAGAGTTGCAAAATATGTGAACCAAAAACTGGCAGAACTGAAAGGAGAACTTGATAAATCCACAGTTATAGTTGGAGACCTCAACACCCTTCTCTCAACAGTTGATGGAATCATTAAACAGAAAATAAATGAGGATCTAGAACTCAGCACCACCATCAACCAGCCAGGTTCTAATACACATCTATGAAACATCCCAGTCAGCAACAGCAGAATATACATTCTTTATGAGCACCCATAGAAGTGTCAAGATAGACCTTATCCTGGGCTACAAAACAATTCTCAATAAATTTAAAATAATTGAAATCATACAGTGTTTTGACCACAAAGAGATCCAACTAAAAATCACCAACAGAAGGATAGCAGGAAATCTTCAAAAACTTGAAAACTAAATAACACTTCTAAATTTATGAGTTAAAGGGAAATTTTGAAAAATATATGAACTAAATGAAAATGCAGCATATCAAAGTTTCAGGATGCCACTAAAGCCATGCTGAAAGGGAAATTTCTGCCACTTAAACGCTTACAGTAGAAAAGAACAGGCCGGGCCCAGTGACTCACGCCTGAAATCCCAACACTCTGGAAGGCCAAAGTGGGAGGATTGCTGGAGCCCAAGAGTTTGAGACTAACCTTGACAACATAGCAAGACCTCGCCTGTATAATAATAATGAAAAAAAAAGAAAAGTCTTGATAATTTAAGGTTCAAGGAACTAGAAAAAGAAGAGCAAAATAAACCCAAAGCAAGCAGAAGGAAAATATAATAAAGAGCAGAAATTAATGAAGCTGAAAACACAATAGAGAAAATCAGTGAAATGAAAGCTTGTTCTTTGAAAAGATTAGTAAAATCGACAAGTCTCTTAGCAACACTAACAAAGATGAGAGAAGCTGCAAACTACTAATATCAGGAATGAAACCAGGGTGTCTTTGCAGACATCAGAAAGATAAGAAAACTACAAACAACTCTACATACATAAATTTGGTGACTTAGTTGAAATGGACCAGTTCCTCAAAAGGCACAAACTACCATGACTCACTTCATATGAAATAGCTATAAGGCTATTCAAAATTATCTATTAAGGAAATTGAATTGATAATTTTTGAACTCCTATAAAAGAAATCTCCAGGCCCAGGTTGTTTCACTGGAGAATTCTACAAGATGTCTAAAAAAGAATGAACATCAGTTCTATAGAATCTCTTCCAAGAACTGCAAGAGGAGAGAACACTTTCTAACTCATGTATAGCCTGTATTACCCTGATGGTAAACCCAGACAAAAACAGTACCAAAAAGGAAAAAGTCCTTATAGATTCTTAACAAAATATTTACAAATATAATTCAGCAATATGTGAAAGAATTATATACCATAATCATGTAGGGGTTATTCCAGGGATGTAATGCTGGTTCAGTATTCAGAAGTCAATGTAACCAACCATATTAACAGGCTGAGGAAGAAAAATAATCACAGGATTTTATCAGTTGATGCAGTAAAGCATTTGACAAATTTCAACACCCATCCATATTCATGATCCTAGAGAATAGGTAACTTCCTCAATGTGATAAAGAACGTCGGTAAAAACTTTCCAGGTTTCATCATTCTTAATGGTGGGAAAGACTGAGTGCTTTTTTCTGTAGATCATTAACAAGGCAAGCATATTTGCTCACACCACTGCTCCCCAACATAGTGCTGTACTTTCTAGCCACTGCAGTAAGGCAAGAAAATAAACGGCATATAAGTCAGAAAAGAAGAAATATTTGTAGATGACATAATTGTCTGTGTAGGAATTCCCCAGGATACTACACATACACACAGATCCTTGAACTTTTAATAGGAATAAGTGAGTTCAGGAAGGTTTCAAGATACATGATTAACATACAGAAATCAATTACATTTTTATATACTAACAATGGACACATAGAAACCAAAATTTTAAATACAACACCATGCACAATCACTCAGAAAAATAAAATTCTTAAAACATGAAATCTTGGAAAACGTACAGGATTTGTATTCTCAAACCCAAAAGGCTAATGAAAGAAAGCAAATGAGATCTAAATAAATGGATAGCAATACCAGGTTCATGGATCAGGAGACTCAGCAGATGTCAGTTATGCTCAGATTCATGTCTCTTGCTGACACATGTATTTTTAGTAGAGACGGGGTTTCACTATGTTTGCAATGATGGTCTCAATCTCTTGACCTCGTGATTGCCTGCCTCGGTCTCCCAAAGTGCTGGGATTACAGGCATGAACCACCGCACCTGGCCTAAAAGAAAACTTTTTCAAGGAAGAAAGTGGACAAAAGGATTAAGTATTTTACCAAAGAGACTATGTAGATGGTTATTAGCACATGGAAAGATATTTAACACCACTGTATTAGGGAGATGTAAACTAAGACCAAATACTACACTCCTATTAGAACAAGTAAAATTAAAAAATAGTGACTGGCAGATTCTGGCAAAGTTATGGAGAAACTGGATCTCTCAAACATGGGTGGGGAAATGTAAAATAGTATAACCATTCTGGAAAGTAGTTTGGCGGTCCCTTGTAAAACTAAACACACACATACCATATGACCCAACAGCAGTTGCCCTCCTGAGCGTAGCCCAGAGAAATGAAACTTGAGTTCACATAAAAACTAGCACATGAGTGTTCATAGCAGCTTTATTTGTAGTAGTTCCAAATAGGAACAACTAAAATGTAGGGAGAGGGATTAAAAAAAACTGGTTCATCCATCCCATGGAATACAACTGAGCAGTAACAAGGAATGAACTCGATATATGCAGCAGCTTGAATGGATTCCAACAGCAGTATGTTGAGTGAAAAAAGCGAACCCCAAAAGTCGTATATAATTCTATTTATATAGCATTCTTGAAGTCACAAAATTATAGACATGAAAAATTCCCAGGGGTTAGGGATGGAAGGTAGGAGTAGGTGGACATGACTGTAAAGAGGTAATGAGGGAAATCTTTGTGGTGATAGAATAGTTCCATATCTTGACTGAGGTGGTGGTTTCAGGAAGCTGCACATATGATAAAATGACTATACATATAATAGAACTATATAGACAGAAATGTGTCAGTGTAAATCTCCTGACTGTGAAATTGTACTGTAATTACATAAGATGCAGTGATTAGGGGAAACTGAAGAGTACACAGGACTTTATGTAGTACCGTTGGAACTTCTTGAGAACCTATAATTATTTCAAAATAAATTTTAAAACGTTAAAGCCACAACCTAAATACAGCATAATTTCAAACAAGTGATAGCTAAATGTTGCCTCTTTGGAGATCTTCAGGGATGCTGACTTCAGTCTTTAACACTGCTGCACATTCAGGAAAAGTGGATAAGGTATATTACTTTATGTTTAACTCAGTTGACATGTTCACAGAAATAGCAAGCTGCCCCATTAAAAAGACAGAGCTTAGCCAGATGCAGTGGTTCACACCTGTAACCCCAGCATTTCAGAGACCAAGGCAGGCAGATTGTTTGAGCTCATTAGGGGATCTGAGATCAGCCTGGGCCACATGATGAAACCTCGTTTCTACAAAATATACAAAAATAAGCCAGGTGTGGCGGTGCATGCCCGTAGTCCCAGCTACTCAGGAGGCTGAGATGGGAGGATCGCTTGAGCCTGGGAGGTAGAGGTTGCAGTGAGCCGAGATCACACCACTGCACTCGAGCCTGGGCAACAGACCCTGTCTCTAAAAAATAACAGAGCTCCTCTATCCAGCACCAGTTACCTCCATGCTTTACCACCAAGACCACAAATACTTCAGGTGCTTTTAGAAGGAGGTAAGAGAGCTCATATATCTGCTGTTTCATCTACTTATAAAGATGTTGTAGTTCTAAATTTCAGATGCCAAGGAATAATTACACACGTCTGAATATTAATTCTCACTGAAGTTGTGTAACTATCACAGCAAGTATATAGTAAGTACAGGCTTACTATGCCTCTTCTTGACTGGTGCTGCACAGGTTTAACTTTTTGGTAACACTATTCTAATTTTTGTTTAAAGTATAGATCAGATATCTCCAGACTCATTTCCTACAAATGTCTGTCCAGAATTTTGACTGATCATTTAAGTAACAGCGTTGTTACTATTTAGTAAGCACTTACTATGTGCAAGGCACTGTTGTCGAGACTTTAACTTCCATTATCTTTTTGAATTCCCTCAAAACCCCTGCAGTTACACTCCTTTTATAGTTGAGGAAACTGGGCTTAGAGGGATTAGGTAACTTGAGCAAGATAGTACCTGTCATATGGCTGGAATTTTAGACCAAGACACTGACCCCAGAGCCAAAGTTATTAACAGATATGTTCCTGTGTGTGTGTTTGCTTGTCTGCTTGATTCATACTTATGACTCCAGTAGCAACTAATTGCTAAGAGAATTCAGTTTCCTTTCTTGCCTCATTTCAACCTCCTTTTAATACCAGCATCTGAGAACAGCAATACTGTCCAGCATTCACTTGTTCTATTAGATCTGCATTTAATTTAACAGTCTGGTTTTCTTTAGAAAACAGACAAAAAATCATACAGTATATAGATTGTTTCAACCAACTGGAAAAAAAATTTTTGTTAATGTTATTCTTGCTTCTTAATAAGCTTGCTTTTGCTCTGAAAACAAAACAAAAAAAAAAAAATTAGTGTTATTCTTTGTACCTTCAAGAAATCTGGAAACCAAGAGTATATAGTAGCAAAAGTCAAGATTTGTTCTCTAGTCAATCACTTGATTTGATTATTTATCTCTTGAGTATGTCATGGAAGTAATACATTACTGGTAACAAGCAAAGATGTCTTTTCATTAGAGATGTAAATAAATCCATTCTTGGGATTATTCACTGTGTAGCTCAGCAAATCCCTAAGATCACATTGCATAAAATGTTACAAAATACCCACCTTTTAGATTTGGATGAAAATTTTTCAGTTTCTCTAAAGATGATTTAAGCAAGTTATATCTGTTACTTTCAATGTTTTATTTAAAACATGACGTTTTGTTCAAAATTACAAACATGCTTGTGATTTTTATAAAATTAGCCTGACATTTGTAGTTACATGTGTAATTTATTATGTGCTATAAGGAACTTTTGTAAATTGACCTAATTTCTTATTTTCTCTTTACAGGAATATATTAAAGGAATCTGTGAACCTGAACTAGAAGAAAGAGAATGTTACCCCAAAGACATGCACTGCATTTTTGTTGGGGCAGAGAGCCTGTTTCTGAAAAGCTTGATTCAGGATACTTGTGCTGACCTCTGCATTCTGGACATTGGCCTTCTTGGCATCAGAGGAAGTGCTGAGGCCGTGGTCATGGCTAGGAGT
The DNA here is from genome assembly GCF_002776525.5 of Piliocolobus tephrosceles. Classification (NCBI taxonomy): domain Eukaryota; kingdom Metazoa; phylum Chordata; class Mammalia; order Primates; family Cercopithecidae; genus Piliocolobus; species Piliocolobus tephrosceles. The sequence continues at coordinate 33,335,978 of NC_045450.1, read as the reverse complement.
CACATTCAGCAGTTTGTAAAGCTCTTTGAAAATAAAGAGAACCTACCCAGTAGTCAGAAAGAATCAGAGGTGAAAAGGGAATTCAAACAATTTGTTGAAGCCCATGCAGACAATTACACAATGGATTTGCTGATTTTGCCCACTTCCTTGAAAAAAGAACTTTTGACACTCACACAAGGTGAGGAGAATCTCTTTGAAACAGATGATGATGTTACTGAAATTAGAGATTCTCAACAAACAGAGTTTACACAGAATGCTGCCACAGGGCTGAATATTTCCAGAGATGAAAGTGTTTTGCAGGAAGAGGCAAGAAATAAAGCTGGGACTCCTGTTTCTGAGCTTACAAAACAAATGGACACAGTCCTTTCTAGCTCACCAGATGTGCTTTTTGATCCAATAAATGGTCTAACCCCAGATGAAGAGGCACTTTCCAATGAGAGAATTTGTCAGAAAAGGAGATTTTCTGATTCTGAAGAAAGGCATACCAAGAAGCAGTTTTCTTTGGAAAATGTTCAGGAGGGGGAGATTTTACATGATGCTAAGACATTGGCTGGAAATGTAATAGCTGACCTATCTGATTCTTCTACTGATTCTGAAAATTTAAGTCCAGATATAAAAGAAACTACTGAGGAAATGGAATACAACATCCTCGTAAACTTTTTTAAAACCATGGGCTATTCCCAAGAAATTGTTGAAAAAGTCATTAAGGTGTATGGACCATCTACTGAACCATTATTGCTCTTAGAGGAAATTGAAAAAGAAAATAAAAGATTCCAAGAAGACAGAGAATTTTCAGCTGGTACAATGTATCCGGAGACCAACAAAACCAAAAATAAAGGTGTTTATAGCAGCACAAATGAGCTTACAACTGATTCCACTCCAAAGAAGACACAGACTCATGCACAGCAAAATATGGCAGAAAAATTTTCTCAGTTACCATTCAAAGTGGAAGCTAAACCATGTACCTCAAATTGCAGAATTAATACTTTCAGAACAGTGCCAATAGAACAGAAACATGAATTCTGGGGTTCAAACCAGAACTACATTTGTAACATAGACCCTGAAACTGATGGCCTTTCACCTTCTGTTGCCTCTTCAAGTCCCAAAGAAGTCAATTTTGTTTCAAGGGGAGCTTCAAGTCACCAGCCCAGAGTTCCAGTTTTTCCTGAAAATGGTTTACACCAGCAGCCAGAACCCTTGCTTCCAAATAATATGAAATCTGCCTGTGAAAAACGTTTAGGATGTTGTAGTTCTCCTCATTCTAAGCCAAATTGTTCAACCCTTTCTCCACCAATGCCACTGCCCCAGCTGTTACCTTCAGTTACTGATGCAAGGTCGGCAGGACCTTCTGATCATATTGATTCCTCAGTTACTGGGGTTCAAAGGTTTCGAGATACTCTAAAAGTACCCTACAAGCTGGAGTTAAAAAATGAACCAGGGAGAACAGATTTGAAGCACATTGTTATAGATGGGAGCAATGTTGCAATTACGTAAGTCCATTCTTTGCAGATTGTTTTATTTTAAATAGGGCTCTAAATGGTGTCTAAGAATCACATGTATATAGGAACTATACATACATGTTGTATATAGTTGATCTGTAGCGTTAGGGTTGGATGTGGAGGGGAATGGGAACCAACTGGTTGGAAAGGTTTTGTCAGTCCATCTTCCGAATTCATGAACTTTACTTCACCCTGCTGAACTTAATTTCTAAGGGCAAGAGAGGATAGAAGATTATCTTTTCACATTGCATTGCTCAGTGATAGGTAGTATAGTAACTTTTAAGTCATTACATTCTTAATACTGTAAGTACCATTATGTTCTAATCTAAATAAGAAAACAAAGCTTAAAGCACAAGGATTTTTTAATCTTATGTTAGAGTATGCCTGATCTCTAGCCTAGAGTGTACAGTGGTAATAGGTGTGATGTACTTCTCTGGATAGAGCAATGGCAATTTCCTTTCAAAGGAAGTTAGTTTGAGCTTCATTGTGGGCCTCTGCTCTTACTAAAAGTTTATAATATTTGTTTTAATAAAAGACATCATTTAATGAACCCGTTGTTTCTAGTTAGCCTGTCTTGGAACTCCTCTTAGTTGAAAATCCTCTGATTTGAAACCTGTACACTTGAGTTTCTTTTCTAAGGGGCAGTTTAAGATCGTGGCTAAGAAGAGTGTGAGGGTCAAGAGCCTCCCCGCTCTGTGGACCAGCTGTTTGATTTGCGGCAGGTCACTTAACTGTTCAGAGTTTCAGTTGCTGCAATCTGTTGCTTTCTGACCTGTCCTTAAGGACATCTTTACCATATCATTTCAAAGTAAAGTCTGCCTTCTGTTTTCAAAACCAGTCACCCCATTGTTAAAAGAAAAACTTCAGGCAAATTAAATTTAGCAGAGTTGATCTGCACAAACAATGATTAATGAATCTGGCAGCACCCTAAACCAGGAGAGGTTCATAGAGCTTCACTCAGCAATGAGGGCCCGTGGTGTTTATCAGCAGAAGAGGGAAGTACCCTGCAGAAACAATTTGATTGCCTACAGGTTGGCATTTGCCTTATCCAGGCATCCTGTGATGCCTACAGGTTGGCATTTGCCTTATCCAGGCATCCTGTGATGAGGCATTTGCCTTATGTAGATGTGGTCTGAACAGTTGCCAGCCTGTGATTGGCTGAAGCTTAGCTGCTGTGATTGGCTGAGACTCAGCCTTTTTTTTTTTTTTTTTTTTACAAGAATACTCTTAGGTTGCAATTTGTTCACATACTAAGGTTGCAGGTCACTATGTATGGAGGCAACTTTAGGCCAAATTTAACACCATTGATTTTTGAAGAAATATTCAAGGTCTGGCATTTTAAGTAGCTACAATTCAATAAACAGGGCACCTGGACATGGAATGAGGAAGAAGTTGCCAAATCTTAAAAATATTTTTCTGAATTGCCGAATGTTTGTGTAACTTCTTTTTTGGGAGTTCTGAGAGACCAGTTAATGCCCTGAGTTTTTAAGAATACCTATTAGGATTGAAAAATAAATGTTATTTTTGAAATACATGTTTATAGTATATTTGTAATTGTTTGGTTTGTAAATTTTTTTATTAGGATTTTCAGATACACAAGATAATGAATTCCCATGGGTTCCTCACCCACCTTCAATAATTACCAGCTCATGATCAGTCTTGTTTCATCCTAGCCCTTACCTCTTCCTTCCACCCCTATTATTTTGAAGGAAATCTCAGCTATATGTTCATAAATATTTTAATATGTATTTTTTAAAATATAAGGATTATTCTGCTTTTTATTATTTGAATGAATTGTCGATGCTGTGTTTTGCTGTCAAAAAGAAAATGCCATCATTTCAGATGTTAAAATTTGAAGACAGGCAGCAAAAATATGCAGTATGTTTACCTTCATTTCCAAATCATGTTTATTGTCATTTCACTTTGGGTTTTTTTGGCAGCCCTATTAGGGGAAACCCAGCAAATGACCCGCAGCTGCATAGCGATATCTAAGCAAAAATGTCAACTTCAGTCACCCACACCCCAAGCCCGGAACAAGTTCTTCATTGTTATGATTTCTTGAGCCAACTGGTGACACAAAATTTAGGTCACAATTGTGAGCAATTCTCATCCTCTTTCACTTTTCTGTATGTGGAAGGATTTTCCAAATAGGAAATGCAAGTTAACATAGAATGAGCAGTGATCCTGATGCTTTTTAAAAACCTTTTGGGGTAGTTAACAGGCATATTTCTCAGCAGGGTCACTGTTGGAATTTAGAGTGGTGTTACCTATCTGTGACAGGATGTTTTGCAAATCTAGTCCCTCCCACTTTGCTTATAATATCCTTCCCCAGTCATTGTGACACCCCAAACGCCCTCCCACATGTTTCCTAATGCCCTGAGTACAGTATCATCTCTTTTGAAAACTACCAATTATTATACTAAGAGAAAGCTGCAAGCTTTCTTTTTTTTTTTTTTTTTTTTTTTTTTGGAAAACTGATTGTTTTGGGAGGATTTACATTTTCTTTGGATGCACAGACGTCTGTATTTAAAGGCAATACTTTAACAAATGAATGTGTTATTTTAAGGAGACAGACTTGTACTTAATTTGATGTATTGTTCTGAAAATGTCAGTAATTAAGATTTCCCCATATTCTAGGAAGAAACTGCATAATGGGTATAGAGTTTTATTTTGGAATGACAAACATTTTGGAACTAGGTGTAAGTGGTGGTTGCACGGCATTGTGAACGTAGTAAATGTCATTGAATTTTAGTCATGTGAATTTTACCTCAGTTTTTTTTGGAAGTTGGAAAAAAATCAGCCCGTATTTTAAATCAGTTGCTTCAATGTTAAGTGTGAATTAACTTTGACTAGATGCCATGAAGAAACTGATTTGTGTTTCTTCTGTTCAATGAATTACCTCTGATACCCATAGTCCCTGACACACAGTAGGAACTCATTAAAAACTTGTTGATGAATTAAAGGCAAATTAGAATTTTTCTTTTTTTAAGAGGTGAAGTCTCACTATTTTGCCCAGGCTGGACTCGAACTCCTGGATTCGGCCAATCTTTCCTAGTAGCTGAAGCTATAGGCATGCCTTACCATGCCCAGTTTAGGATTTCTTTTAGTGGCTTTCTACTACCCATTTGTAACTTCATGGTTACTATTCCAGTGGCCAGTTTAGATTTTTCACTGAGACCATATATTTAATGCAACAAATATTTGGGATTTTAAAGTCGAAACACCCATTATTATGTGTCAGGCACTGTATTTTTAAAAATGCAGCCTTCACACCAATTGTGAGGCAAAAGTTGTAATTTATACAACATGAAGTGGCTTAAAAATGTTTTCCAGGGTTACATAGATAGAGATTTGGACCCATAATATCTTTCCCCAGAGCTGCTGTATACCCTGTCTCCTCCAGCAGAAGTTAAGGTTGGAATTTTCAGGCCAAGGCATCATTGGATACTTAAGTCTTGGGTTGCACAGCACTGCTAACTAAAGCTTACTGATTTGACCCAAGTAGTTGGGGAAGTACTTATTTGATTCCTTAAGCAATAGGATCTGTTGGTGTGGGCCACACCCTAAAGCAGCCTAGGCCCACCCTTCAATGTATTTTTGTAAAGCCTTTGGTCATTTTCCTATCCAGAATGAGGTCTGCAGCCCATACCACCTGTGAAAACCTCCACAGTACCCTGTTTAATGCTGCCAATTTTGTATATCTTGTTCTTGCCCCCTCGTCACCATGAATGAGTCAAATGATGAGTAAGTGGAAATTGTTTTGTTATGTATGGCTAGACAGCACAGTAGTGGCCAAGAAACATTTGGGCTCTGTCAGCCTGAAACTTCAGCATGAGAACCCCTGACATATGGGGTGATAGTTTTCCATGTAGATGAGGTTTGCCCCCTTCCTTTGCCAGAATTATGTATTTTAACCTTTTTGTTTTCATACTAGTCTTTTCCATATTAGGGTTCCATAAAAAGAAATTTTTCCTGGGTAACTCAGAAAGGACTTTCCGCTGTCTCCACACTGCCCTGTCCGGTGCTATGGCTGCTATGAGTTTTTATCAGCTGTATGTCACCCATCTCTCCTCTGCTTTGGACACTTTTAGTCTCCAGCATTCTATAATAAAGCAAACAACCAGATGATATAATCTTTAACCAATTATATGGAAACAGACATTTAAATCTCTTGATGGCCTGCACACCAGGCCTCCCAGACTTAATAACTGTTCATTCTGTATTTGGAGCTGGGAGCCCCAGAGCTTTGGCCTTTCCATAAGTAGCAAGCTGTTATTATATATATATATACTTTGCCTCTGGGTCAAAATAGACCTTTGGTCTGGGTTTACCTGTCAACTTGCTACTCTGGTTTGATTGCAGAGAGGCTAGGAGACAGTGATGAGTAAGCACATGCCTGCTCAGGGTATAGGACTTGAAGTAGGATGAGCGGTCCTTAATGGACCCTCTGTATTATTTTGAGGACAATAATTTGGCTCCACTTAATTTTTTGTCGTTGTAGTTTTATTTTTTGGGTAAATCTGTATGTTCTCCACCAGAATTTTGAACCTCTGTTTTAATTCCATTCCTGAGATTTTTTTAGAGTATCAAAAGTGATATGATCTTATCACTGAGAATAACATTTTGGAATTTAGTTGAGAGCTGATGTTTCTAGAAACTCCATTTGTTCCCCCTCTAGACTTGTAAGGAGTCCAGGGTAGCAGAATTCATCGGTCTGCATTTCCACCCTTGTTACGTAGTGACCCAGTGGAATTGAACTGGGTACTCCTCCTCTATCCAGTTCCTCCTCTTGCTGTCACCAGAAGCTATTAAGGAAAAGAGGGAGAGTAGGTAGCACACATTTGTATCTGTCAAGTAATCAGGGAGCCACCTTAAAAACCTTTTCAGTGCAGTTCTCTCAAGGATTATCCTTTTGCGGACTAAATATACATATTTCTTGGTTTTTCTAAGAACCAGCAGGTTGTTCTGTTGTGGATTTTCAAATTAGGGCTGTGGTTGACGTTAACTCTAGGCATGTCCCTGCTGTTAAGCAATTAGAGTGATGGATGATTTATAATTTTTGAAAGGTTAAAAAAGGCCCCCCTAAAGAACCACCCCCAGTCTTTTTTCTAGTTAAAAATGTCACTTTGCTACCTTCTTGTCATATTTGAATGCCTTTAGATAAACAAAGCACTCCTGAATTATCAAGATTGGGTTTGTTTATTTACATATATTTTCTGGGGTAAGAGCCTCGGAAATATTTATGGTTCGCTGAAAAAGAAATAGCCTTTAAAAAGAGGAGTCTGTGAGTAGCTCTTCTGAATCTCACAGAGCATTAGATGTTCGTGAAGTGTCCAGCCTCTTCCTGCTCTCAAGGAACGCACATGCAGGTGAGGTCGTGGAAAAGGCAGGTGTGAGGAAGTCGGAGTCTAATCCAGCTCATTCCCCTGGCTGTGCAACCCAGGCAGGCTGCTCCTTCCCTAGTGACTTCTTTTTCTAACAGGCGTCTAAATGCCATTCTATCTCTGTGATTCTGGTGCACCATACAGGGTTGGAATTCAGAAGAGGAAGGAGGCTGAGGGAGGCCCTGTGTCTAGCAATAGCTTCATAGAAGAAGAGGGGCCAGAATTCAGCGCATTCAGTCCTGAGGGCATTTGAAGAAGGAGCAAGGAAAGGTGCAAGAGCATCGCACATATAGAAAGCAACACAAGGAAAGGCTCAGAGACCAGGAGGGGTGAGATGGCAAGACCTGGTCAAAACCAAGAGGGTTGTTGCATGGTAGTGGGAGGGTCACTTAGCCAGATCCTTTCTGACGAGTCAGACGAGGAGGGGTCCTGGAAGCCAGGCAGCATTCGTGTAGGAGTGCCTTTGAAGGCCCTGAGCAGAATCAAAGGCCTCAGGCTGCATTTAAAAGTTAGTTTTCACTGGAATTTTCAGGGTAGGTTGGAATTAGGAGAGCCGGGGTTTAACTCAAGACACATATGCCCATCATGGCAGGACTTGCAAGTGAAGTATTTCTACAAAGCAATTTTGGCATGCAGCATTAGATGTGGAGAGAAGACAGGACTGAAGATGCAAGGAGTATTGTCGCTGCAATCTAAGTGACCATTGAAGCAGTGAACATAGATTATGCTAATTTCATCAATTACAGCATCACTGTTTAAGATTTCAGTCTTTTTTTCTTTGTAATACCCATGAGTAGACAAATTACCACCTGCAGAATTTTAAACTTTTAACTTTTTTATCTCCACTTTTAATTAACTGCTGGAGCGTAAATTTTAAGTACTTTCTTCCTTTCCATTGAAATGTGTTATGGATGGAGGGGTTGGCATTTTTTAATCCTCTATACTAAGGATTGTAAAGTATGGGCCAAATCAGGCCCGCCACCTGTTTTTGTAAATGTGGAACACAGCCACACACATTCACTTACAGCTGTTTGTGACTGTTTTCACACGCAGAGTTGGGCGGTATGACAGAGACTGTGTGACTCTTAACAGAAAAAGCGTTCTGACCTGTGTTCTCTACTGTTCATTGTTGTTGTTTTTTCTTTCTTTCTTTCTTTATTTTTACCTTTTTTCCCTGCTTTCTGCTTTCTTAAAATAGCCTTTCATAGCCCCTCCATAAGTTTCATTTGAGTCTTGCCCTCAACATGTTTCTCGTAAGCTGTAAACTGAGTAAATATAGCCATTCCCTGAAAAGAGTGGGGCCCTCCTGGGACAGGACACAGCAGCATCTTTGGAGGTTGCAGGGGTTATGACCGTGTCACATCTTTGTCCCTTTCTTCTGTCACAGGGAACAAGTATTACCATGGAGCTCACTGCCTTCTGTCACAACAGCACACCCAGTTAGATTAACAAAATGCGAGAAAAATCCTATGACACTATTAAGAGTTCTGTCCCCTACAGTGGGTTCCATCCTAACTTTATGAACTAAATGCCAAAAATGTAAGAGTATTAAAAGAAACTTTGTTATTGTTTGTTGTATGTGTATGTTAACTTTTCATGGTGAAACTGTGCTTTAAACAGAAATAAATTTTATTTATTTTCTTTACTCTGTTATTTCTAGCCACGGTCTGAAAAAGTTCTTTTCTTGTCGTGGAATTGCAATTGCTGTTGAATATTTTTGGAAGCTTGGCAACAGAAACATCACTGTATTTGTCCCTCAGTGGAGAACAAGGCGTGATCCTAATGTCACAGGTGAGGCAGATTTTTTCAGATTTCTAGTGAAATGTTTAATGAGTCAGCTTATAATTACAACACATGCTGTTTAGAATAGAGCTGTGTGCCATGGGCAGCAGCTTTAAAAATAAAATTGTAAATCTATCACACCTAGCAAAACATCAATTGAAGAGAGTGCCACGGCATCAGAAATACTAGGGGGTAGGATGGAAAGTTAACATAGTTATTTATGCAGGAAATTATGTTAAGAGTTCATTATATAGCACATGTTTTCTTTTTACTTTCTAAAAAATGTCTTTATTAGGCTGGGTTTCTGACTGTTTAGATAGTATTTTTGAAGTCACTTCATAAATTTGGCCCCTTCAAGTTATGTCTTTTTAACAGTCTATTTAATGGCTTAATATAAATCATTTCTGTTAAACATGAAGTACTCTGGCTGACCTGCAGGCCACACACGAAAGATTTGAACTTACTATGAATCATGAAATGTTCCAGAGAAACTTCAGGTTGTTTGTGTCATAGGTCATGATAGGAGGATAGGTGAAAGGGGTGTGTCAGGCAACTTAACTCATCAGAGTGCCTGGAAAAATAAAGTAGATTGTGGGGAGGGAGGGTGAGTGAGTACAGGACTTGCCCAGCACATTAAACAGGAAGTGAAATTTAGTCACTTAGTGGGGCAGAAATGGTCAAACCACACAGTTCCCAAGTATTCCCAACTTCCCCCATTTTGAAGATCATATTCATCTTAACAGAGGGTACATAAGGAATGAAGCAGATCCACTCATTTTGTTATTTTTGCAATTGGATCCCTGAAGGAGTCTCTCTCTTTTTTTTTTTTTTTTTTTTTCCTGAGATGGAGTCTCGCTCTGTCACCCAGGCTGGAGTGCAATGGCACGATCTCGGCTCACTGCAACCTTCACCTCTTGGGTTCAAGCGATTCTTCTGCTTCAGTCTCCCAAGCAGCTGGGACTACAGACACGCACCACCACGCCCGGCTAATTTTTGTATTTTTAGTAGAGATGGGGTTTCATCATATTGGCCAGGCTGGTCTTGAACTCATGACCTTGTGATCCACCCACCTTGGCCTCCCAAAGTGCTGGGATTACAGGCATGAGCCACCACACCCTGCCAAAGGAGTCTCTTAATGCTTACGTGCTCTGCATTGCTTAAGTCAGTGGTGAGTACCATTGTAGGGAATGCAAGTGTGGGAACCTCAGACCCTGAGTTTTTAGCTGCTTTTGCCCATTACTGGTTTTCTGAAGTGTAGCTTTGACCCTCCATTCTCCACTGTCACCACCCACCCCCCATGAAAACCGGCAAATATTTGTATGGACACCTTTGAGAAGTTGGACAGGAGGCCAGTAGGAGGAGGCTTCAACAGACTCTTGACGTAAGGATCTTTCTTGGGATTGGGGTAGAACCATTTGTCCCTCCTATCCCTAGATCTGTCCTAGTCCCACCCCTACCCTCTCTCAGAGTCTCCTATCATCCCTCTCTTTGTCCTCTATTTCTTATAGTATAGCTCTGAAAGAGTTTTTGATGGTAGGCTTCATTAAATACCCAGGCTGGAGTGCAGCAGTGCAATCTCAGCTCACTGCAACGTCTGCCTCCCGGGTTCAAGCGATTCTCCTGCCTCAGCCTCCTGAGTAACTGGGATTACAGGCACGAGCCACCATGCCTGGCTAATTTTATATTTTTAGTAGAGATGGGGTTTCATCATGTTGGCCAGTCTGGTCTCGAACTCCTGAGCTCAAGTAATCCACCTGCCTCAGCCTCCCAAAGTGCTGGAATTACAGGCGTGAGCCACCATGCCTGGCCTACTCTTCTTAAGAAGCAAATAAGTTTAATCTTTTTATGTTTAAAAAATAACTGAAGCTAGTTCATATGTTGTTTTTGCCTTAGTATGGGTCTTGCTTGTTTTTTTTTTTTTGTTTTTTCCTCCTAGTGAGTTAGTAAAACTGAGTCAATAGAAAAAAGGTTTTCTACAGCTCTCCAAGTGAAACATTTGAGTGTACTTACATTTCTTGATACATTTGGGAAGATAGCCCTTTTCTGAACGTATATTCAACTTATTCCACGAACAGAACAGCACTTCTTAACCCAGCTCCAGGAGCTCGGAATATTATCTTTAACTCCTGCCCGGATGGTCTTTGGAGAAAGAATTGCTTCTCATGATGACAGGTATGAAAGGCCATTCTCCTTCCTAAGGTTGGAGTGGGGTGGTGAGGAGCCAGCCACCTGCTCTGCTGAACAGGTCCACACTTTTAGAGGACCTGCTTGATGCGGGAGGTTTAATATTTGTGGTCATTAAGGTGATATGCTCAGTGATATTTGCTACATAGTTTTTAGAAACATCACAAAAGAAATTGTTTTTGTGTTTTAGTAAAACATGGCTGAAAATCTGTAAGTAAAAGCAGATATTGTAGTCTCTGGTTGGTAGGTGCTTAAAGTAATGTTTGTCTTGTCTTAGTGTGGCAGGCTTGAAAATGGTTTCAAATATTAACTCGTTCACTCTACTTTTGATCAGTGACTTAGCCTATTATCGTAATGCCTGGGTCCTCAGGGTTTCTTCTACGTCACAGACATGTCTCAACTGACCCTACTGTGATAGGAGTAAGCTGCATTTCTTTTCTTTTTTTTTTTTTCTTGAGATGGAGTCTCACTCTGTCGCGCAGGCTGGAGTGCGGTGGCACAATCTCAGCTCACTGCAACCTCTGCCTCCTGGGTTCAAGCGATTCTCTTGCCTCAACCTCCCAAGTAGCTGGGATTACAGGTACGCACCACCATGCCCAGCTAATTTTTGTATTTTTGGTTTAGCAGGTTGCAGTGAGACGGGGTTTTTCCATGTTGGCCAGGGTGGTCTTGAACTCCTGAACCTCAGGTGATCTGCCCACCTTGGCCTCCCAAAGTGCTGGGATTATAGGTGTGAGCCACCACACCCAGCCTATAAGCCTCCATTTCTTAGCTTGGCATATAACTCAGGAAGCAGGTACTAGTGCATCTGAGTCACCAAGATTTCGTCTGTGCCTTTTAAATATTTTGTTTTGTTTTTGAGATAGAGTTTCACTGTGTCACCCACGCTAGTGTGCAATGGCACAATCTCAGCTCATTGCAACCTCCACCTCCCAGGATCAGGCCATTCTCCTGCCTTAGCTTCCCAAGTAGCTGGGATTACAGGCATGCACCACCACGCCTGGCTAATTTTTGTATTTTTAGTAGAGATAAGGTTTCACTATGTTGGTAAGGCTGGTCTCAAACTCCTGACCTCAGGTGATCCACCCATCTCAGCCTCCCAAAGTGCTGGGATTACAGGCATGAACCACTGTGCCTGGCCCTTTTTAAATTTTTTCTAAAAACTTTATTGAGCACTAACCAAATCTGATACACCGAGGTAGGTTCTGGGGACACACATGATTCAGATGCACCTCCTGTCCTCAAGAATTTTGAGAAGACGTGCATAAGTAACAGAAGGGAGTTTTGCTGTGGTTGAGTAAGAGAAGGTTCCAGACTTAACCAATGGAAATAGGACTAGTTTTTAAAATCCTTCTCATGGTATGAAATTAGTAGCAGGTCTACTAATATTTGGGAACCTAGTGGTAGCTGTTTATTCTTTTCTCTCCTGCATTTGCCCTGTTTAGTTTCATCTGGCTTATAGCACTGACAGCACCCCTGGTGTTTTTGTCTGTGTTCCACCAAAACACCACTCCATTGAAGATAGTGTTTAGCTTGTGACCCAAGCTAGTGAATGATAGTCAAATGGGTAAGAGATGAAAAGAGGGCCTGGGGAGAGAGATGGGGGGCTTGGGACCACAGCAGACATACATTCATTCACCAGAAGGACCTTCTCATTGACAGTCCCTTGCCCTGCACCAGGCTAGTATGCAAGACCAGATCTGATGGGTGAGAATCAGGTGGCATGGAAGAGCCAAAAGAGGATACCATATGTGGGTGCCTGGGGGATAGGTGAGAAGTACTAGAAGGTGGAATGGAAGGACACTTCCTGCCCAGCCCTGTGACACAGGCAGGGACCCTGCAGGGTTCAGGTCCTCTAACACAGTAGCTTCATTCTCACACCAGCAGGGTTGGAACACACACACAAGTATGCAGACTAAGCTCTAGTTTGGCTGATACGGCTCTTTGGGTTTTTAGAGGACATGCATATATGTTCTCATTCATAGTACATGAACTCAGAAGCCTTACTGCCTATTTTTGTTAGTGGCAAACATTACCACTTACAGCTCATGCCAGTTAGAAATCATTAGTAAAATATTATGTAATAAAGCCAAAGAACTAAATCATATTTAATTTCCAAGGTTTTCTAAGATCTCTGAAACTAATGAAGTTTTTTAAATCCCCGTTAAGTACTCATCACTGCTAGTAAAAGCAGTTGTCTGTACCTTTAATTCCAGTGAGTCCCTTAATTTATTTTTTATTATCTTGGTCTACATATCCTTAGACAAATGTGGTCACCCTAACTTATGAGATAAAATTCACATTATCCTCACAGATCTCTTATTAAGAGGGTCTGAGCATGAATAATCAGCAGTGAAATGGAAGTCTTCTTTACTGCTTCATCCTTTCCCTTTTTTATCACCAGGTATCCTGTCATACCTTCCATTTGAGTGAATCTATAACTTAGGCTAAACAAAATGGCATTTCTAGATACCTCTTTTTAAATCAGAGCAGTGTGAACCTGTGATTTTTTTTTTTTTTGGAAACACTCTCGTTCTGTTGCCCAGGCTAGAGTGTAGTGGCACGATCTTGGCTCACTGTGACCTCCACCTGCTTGGGCCCAGCTGATCCTCCACCTCAGCCTTCTGAGTAGCTGGGACTACAGGGAACACCTGGCTATTTTTTGTATTTTTTTTTTGTAGAGAGGGGTTTCACCATGTTGCCCAGACTGGTCTCAAACTCCTGGGCTTGAATGATCCACCCACCTCAACCTCCCAAAGTGTTGGGATTATAGGCGTGCGCCACCACACTCGGCTTGAACCTATAAATTTTTAAAAAGAAAAGAGAATTGTAAGGCTGATTGTACTAAGCAGCTAATCTTAGAACCAGAATACTGTTGCTCAGTAACTTAAATCTGAATAATGATTTCACAGGCTTGTCAGCTCTCATTCTCTGCTCTGGTCTTCATGTATTCTTATAAACACTGTTTACTGATAATACAACTTTTGAATAAATTATAGTGTAGATCACTTAACAAAAGAAATTGTATGAAAGACAATCTATTTTATAATCACACTAATAATTTTAGAGATATTCACCATTCTGATTGATCTTCAGTTGATAGGGGCTAAACTTTTCTGTGGCCTAGCCTTGGTTAAATTCTTTGATGGTTTTCCTATGAAGAGGAAGTTTTCTCTTATTTTCTTATAACATGGCTTCTCTGAGCCAAGGATGCCTGTTGCTCATTTTAAACTCTCTTATATTACCATAGGTTTCTACTACACTTAGCGGACAAAACTGGTGGTATAATTGTGACAAATGATAATTTCAGAGAATTTGTGAATGAGTCAGTCTCTTGGAGAGAAATTATTACAAAAAGGTAATATTTTCTTCTTTGTCTGTGGTCAGAAAAGTTTTGTTTTGTTTTTAATTGTTTGTTTCTGTGTGCATTTTGTTTGTTTTGTTTTCTATATTCCTTGGCCCCACAGAAGGCAATATAAGGGACCAAAGTATCATAAGACTGTGCTGTACTCCCTTTCCTAGGTGACTGGCCCCTCCAGGTAAGCAGGGGCCCGGCGCACAGCAGCAGAGCTGGTAGTGATGAGTGTGGACATGCTCTGCTCTCACTACAGCCTTCTAGGGCATCAGAGTTTTCCTGCATGAAGCAGGAGGCACAGTTAAGTGTGATGGAGCACAAATGGCTTCCTAGTTTACTCAGCTGTGAAGTGAAAGGGTGAACTTCATGGCAGCTGGGATTCCAGCTCTGAAGTGCTGTGATTCCAGCAAGAGGAAAGGACCAAAAGCAATGTGTGCTGACTGGGCTTTCACTTCTTCATGGTCTGGAGAGAATATTTCCACTTTTTAATATCTGATGCTTTTCTGGAGGTTTTTACAGTCATAGTTTAATCATCTATATTGAAAACATCTTTAGATATCCAAAATAAAACAGAGTTACATCAAGAGTTTAGCATTCACTGCTGTTTTTCATTTGTAATAAAACTATGAAGGTGTCCACTGCTGAAAAATGCCCTAAGATGAGTGGGCACTGGCTGCTAGGACTTTTTGTTAACAACTATCACCTGACCAGTTATTTAAAATAGAAAGCAAGAGGCTGTGATAGTGCCAGGGATAAGGCACATAGGCCAGACATCTTAAAATATAAAGTGAACATACCTCATGCTAAGTATAACTAATATATAGTAAAACTCGCAATATAGCTAGGATAACTAGATATTTATCCCTGTTGGGGTTTCACAGTTGTACCTTGCCTGGTATTTGTATTTTCCTAAATTATTAGAAGATTTTAGAAAAAGATTCTGTTATGAAAGCCCAGGTGAGAGTTAATTACTGTATGTGTTTTGACACCTGTGCTGTTAAAAAGCTGTTGTTGATAGCTGAACTGAGAATGAGAATCGGTCTTTGACCTTCTGGGCACAGTTAATGAGCCACTAATCTTGTAGGGCATGTTTCTGTTGGACCTCTGCCTGGGCTCATTGTCAGTATTTACTGACACTCATCCATGTATGCATGGAGGGTTTAAATGCAGTCAAGACTGGTGTTCTCCAGCCAAGCTGTTGCTTTCAGCATTCGCAAAAACAAGGCAGAAAGGAGACCCAGACAACAAGCACAAGCACTTGGACTTTTAAAATTATTTTATTTTCTGTTTTCCCTGATAATGATAAATAGTGGTCTAAAGACCTCAGATTTCCTTTATTCATATATCGTTTTCCTTTTTAAAAATATTATTTTCAGTGGGTTTGCTTATGGACACATTTATTACCAGTTTTATTCAAAAAATTAAACCTTCATTCAGCATTTGTGTCCTAAGCTGACAGTCTTTAAATCTTATTTTTCAAAGTTATATTGACAGTTATATTAGAAGAAGCGGCTTCCTAAGCCCAGTACAAATCTGCAAGTCTTGATGAGAAATTTGAGGGCCAGCTGATAAAATGTTCTGACTCTATTGTATTTATGTCCAAAACAGACATTAAAAGGGTTTCACTTGGTTGTTTTCCCCGCTTTTAGGCAGTTGAGCAGTCTTAGGGTTTGTAGGCTGACCTGACCGTTGCTTTGGCATTGGGTGGCTGCTTTGGGATCCTTTAGGCCCTGGGCAGTGAGGACCCTGTTTCTCAGCCTCATGGTGTTCTGTGTTGTAGGCTGCTGCAGTACACGTTCGTAGGGGACATATT
The DNA here is from genome assembly GCF_002776525.5 of Piliocolobus tephrosceles. Taxonomy (NCBI): domain Eukaryota; kingdom Metazoa; phylum Chordata; class Mammalia; order Primates; family Cercopithecidae; genus Piliocolobus; species Piliocolobus tephrosceles. The sequence goes on along the minus strand of NC_045450.1, from coordinate 33,319,961 downwards.
TATGGTTCCTGATGATCCTCTGGGAAGAAGTGGACCTCGATTAGAGGAGTTTCTTCAGAAGGAAGTCTGTCTTAGGTATTTCCTTTTTCAGATTGTCTTATATTAAAACGTCTGTTTCAACTCTTTGTGCTTTAGTGCAAGTGCTGTCTTTATCGACTAAAAATGGCATTTAAAAATTATTATTATTATTATTATTATTATTATTATTATTATTATTATTTTGACACAAGGCCTTGCTCTCTCACCCAGGCTGGAACGCAGTGGCATGATTTCGGCTCACTGCAACCTTTGCCCCGCCGGGCTTCAGCGATCCTCCCACCTTAGCCCCGCGAGTAGCTGGGACCACAGGCGCATATCACCACGCCCAGCTCTTTTTTTGTGTTTTTAGTAGAGACAGGGTCTTACCATGTTGCCCAGGCTGATCTGAAACTCTGAGCTCAAGGAATCCGCCTTCCTCAGCCTCCCAAAGTGTTGGGATTGTAGGCATGAGCCACCATACCTGGCCAAAAATAATTTTTTAAGCCTTAAATTTAGTGCTGGTTTCATCTATTTGGAAGCTAATGTAGCAAGCATCCCAGATTTTCAACTGTAGTCCTTTCAGTTTTCATCCTAGGAAAAGACAGAAGCCAAACTTTTTTTGTGGGTTTATTTTTATTGATTTTTTTTTTTTTTTTTTTTTTTTTTTTTTTGTGATGGAATTTCACTCTTGTGGCCCAGGTTGGAGTGCAATGGCGTGATCTTGGCTCACTGCAACCTCTGCCTCCCAGGTTCAAGTAATTCTCCTGCCTCAGCCTCCCGAGTAGCTGGGATTACAGGTGCACGCCACCACGCCTGGCTAATTTTTTGTATTTTTAGCAGAAATGGGGTTTTGCCATGTTAGCCAGGCTGGTCTCAAACTCCTGACCTCAGGTGATCCACCCACCTCAGCCTCCTAAAGTGATGGCATTACAGGCGTGAGCCACCTCATCCAGCCTTTTTGTGGGTTTAAAAAGACAAAGCCAGGGCCGGGTGTTGTGGCTTATGCCTATAATCCCATCACTTTGTGAGGCCAAGGCAGGTAGATCACTTCAGGTCAGGAGTTCAAGACCATCCTGGCTAATATGGTGAAACCATGGCTCTACTAAAAATGCAAAAATTAGCTGGGTGTGGTGGTGCATGCCTATAATCCCAGCTACTCGGGAGGCTGAGGCAGAAGAATCACTTGAACCCAGGAGGCAGAGGTTGCAGTGAGCCAAGATCACGCCACTATACTACAGCCTGGATTACAGAGCAAGACTCTATCTCAAAAACAAGCAAGGAAACAAACGAAAAAACAAAGCTGTTTTTCCAAGCTGGTGGTCACTTACTGGCAAATACTACTTAGGTTCATCATGTATGTGTGAGAGCTCTCCCTCTGAACCATGAGTGCCTAATGGGCTCATTTTGTATGTGTGAGTGTGTTTTTACATTCATTTTCTAAAGTCATTTGCTTTGAACATGTTATGCTTATATTAATTACTTACTGCTCAGGAATCACTGCCTGGGGGAACTGACCATTACTTTCTACCTTCACTGAATGGAAAAGCCAGTATTCCATATTTATCTGAAAATGATTTGGTAGTTTAGGTTTTCTTTGTTGTAGTTTGGATTTGTTTTGTTTTTAGGACACCTTGTTAGTGGTTGTTTCTGTTTTCAGAATTCTTAGGTAACAGACATTAACCAAAGATGCCTGTGAACCTAACAGGCAGATCATATGACCCCATGACTGATGTTTACTCTTTAAAAACTAAACCAGACTGCACTTCTGTGCATTCCCAACTGGTATTTGCATGGGGGTGTGATGGGGGGGTCTGAGCTGAGAGGAAGACACACAGCTCTCTCAGCATTTTTAGGCAGTAACACTTTCCAGCCGATCTTTTCCATTTGTAGCAGGAACCATTGGGAGTTGTAGGTTTGGATTCAGTGATAGGTGGTGATGGGTTTTTTTTTTTACATGGTGGTCTGTTCTACCTAGGAGACCACTACAATTTCAGCTCCCTGGTCTTGTGAATCATTTCTCTTTTGAGCCTTTGGGTTTTATGATACAGATGAGGACTTAATTCCCAAACGTCATGCTTCTCTACCCACATGAAGAGAATGGCAGCCATTTTCCACACCTGGTACGCTCATCAGTCCATCTCGTTTTCCTTCCCCACATCTGAACTTGGAAATCCCCTGCTGGGCTTCAGGCCCAAGGCCCGTGTGTGAGTATCAGTCACGTCTGCGGGTCACAGTTACCAGAAGGAGAGTCCTCTGCCTCCTCCCACTCCTTGAGCAACCTGGCACGGGGTCTGTCCTGCCTGCCTGCCTTTTCACTCTCACCTGGTGGCTTTTTGTAGAGCTGCTCACAAATTGGTTAAGAAGTTGAGAATCACTTCCATCACAGAGGGGCTGTTGAAGTTGAGCTTTTGAAGTTGGGGAAACTTCAGTTAGCCTCATTTCTCGCCTGCAGGTTGAGTCCAGTGGGAGGCTTTTGAGTGATACAGATGCCCTCCCTGTACACACATACTCGTACACACCCATGTACATACAAGTGTGGGCACCCACCCACACCTCATCTAGACTGAGTCGGTGGGGACTGCCAGTCTCCTCAAAAGGAGTCTCTTCTAATTTCTGTTAACCAGGGTCCTGCACAAAATCAAAATCTTGAGAAGAGTAAGACCCTGTCAAACCTTTTGAAAGCTCCCAAGGGCACCCTGGTTAGAGCCAAACAGCTGGATGGGGTCAGTCCTCACAGCAGAAGACCTGGGAGGGCGGTGCTTCCTCACGGAGCGCACTCATTCCCTCTCACACCTTGAGATGGCATCAGTGGAATCCCCGCAGGCTCCTCTGTGGGCAGCTGATGGTCACCACCTCCACCTCAGTCTTGCATCCTGTCTTTGGAAGCCAGGGAGTGGCATCCTGAGCCTCAAGGCCTGCCGCAGCTACCTTCTAAAATATCTCCATGATTTTTTATTTACTTATAACCCAACTCACCAGGACTTGCTTCCATTCACAGAGATATGCAGCCCCTACTCAGTGCCCTGCCAAATGTGGGCATGTTTGACCCCAGCTTCAGAGTCCCTGGCACCCAGGCAGCCAGCACCAGCCACCAGCCTCCGACCCGGATTCAGGGAGCCCCTTCAAGTCACTGGCTCCCTCAGCAGCCCCACTTCCCACTGCTGCCAACCCTCCCCAATCTCCAGCAGAACCTGCCCATGCCAGCTCAGCGATCTTCTGCAGAAACCAACGAGCTGCGGGAAGCCCTTCTGAAGATCTTCCCTGACTCAGAGCAAAGACTGAAAATAGACCAGATCCTGGTGGCCCACCCATACATGAAAGATCTAAACGCGCTCTCTGCCATGGTGTTGGATTGAAGATTGTGCCGAGAAGCTTGCGCTCAGGGCTGGCTGATCAAACTCAAGCTCACACCTGTACCTGATGGGAATGTGAAGAAACTTATTTCCCGGTGTAAACGCAGTTGTATAGAAAAAAAATGTTTTGTGTATAAATCTGGGTTTTCAAAACCAGCTTTTTTCTATATATAAATTATGCTGCTATTACAGATTTAACATTTTCTGTTAAAGGAAAGTCTACATTTTCTGCCTGTTCAGAACTGTTTAATAGCAGTTACTCTTGAGTGTATTTACCTTTTTATGTTTTTTAAACTATTTTCCTTAAAGCCGAAAATATTGACAAATGGATACGGTTAGCCTTTATAAATAAATAAATAAAAAAAAAGAGTTGCTTTCTTAAGCAACTTAAGCAAGACCTCTTAAAGTATATTTTCTTGAGATGAATATGTCCCGTCACTACCATGAAGTGTGCTCACCCTTCCAGCCTCGCCCCGGAGTCAGAGTGGGTCAGAGTTGGTTTGTTCTGCAGTCTTTGGTTGGAGCATTGTGAAAGTGGACCCGCGGTGCCACTAGATGGCACTTGGTGCCTAGCCGTGGTGAATGACCAGGGCGAAGTTAGACTCACAGGATACCAGGGCTAGAAGATACTGTGGAGGCCATGGAGTCCCACCCTTCTTCCCCTTCCACCCTGCGCAAAAGGGGACAGCCCAGTGTGCACGCCGTCCGGCCATACCCATAACCACAGCCGCAGCTGAGGAGTGCAGGCAGGCAGCAGGCTCCCCAGCCAGGGCTTGACACGCTCACAGGCTAAGGCCTCCACACACCTGGCCTGGCTCCGGAAGTCACTTCTTAGCTTCTGAACACCATAGCGGGTTGTGAGGAAGTTTAATAAAGAGCCTGGTCACTGGCCATCTTGTGTCCGCAACTGCAGAAGACGCCCTGATGTGGAATTTGTACTGCTCTGCCAAAAAATGGTTTTCTACTCTCAAAAATGACCCAAGCCAATAAATAGCATTAGTAGCTTCTGTTGGGGGCAGGGAGTGGGGGGGCCAGAGCCCCTGTATTTATTTTCCCTGTGTTCGTCTCTCTAGTGTCCTCCTAAACAGCCTTTCCTGTGAGTCTTTTTCAGAATTGATATCTTAATATTGTCTGTTCTAGGTGTTGCCCAAATTCAGTGTCAGTGAAGTTCTTTTCCTGGGCAATCTTAACATCTTTACTCTTAACTGTCTGGACCTTCAAAGGGCTTTGTATTTTACACCTGCGCCCCCAGGCTGCTCATAGTCGGCTTCCTGCCTGTCCGTAGATCATGTCTCTCCTGGGCCTAAGGAGCGGAGGCTGAGGAGTCAGTGCTGGTTTGTTCATGGTGAGGGGACTGGGGGGCATCCAGAGTGCTACCTCCAGGCCTGCTTATTGGTTTTGTTTGATCGCTGCATCCTTCAAGGGATGAATCCAGAGCTCTCCATGAGGCCAGGCTTGTCCTTCAATCATGTTTCCTCTCAGATGCGTCCGTGATGCCTCCTGATGTGGAACTGGTTGTTCGTTGTTTGGGCCGGTGGCCAAGTCACCCAGCTGTGGAAGCAGAGGTAGAAGACAAGGCCAGCCAGGAGGGCGACTTCAGTCACAGCTCCCATGCCTCAGCTTTGCACCTGTTTTCAAAAGCACAACTGAGGTATGTGGACTGGGGCTGTCTTGCCGTGACTCTGGCCTTCTGGCTCACAGTTCGGTCCAGCAGTCTGGCTGACCCACTATTTCTCCCCTGCTTCAGAGAGGAAACCCAGGAGACGCCCTGACCGCCAGACTCAGTCTCCACCCATGCTGGCTGGTGCTGGCTAGGCTGAGGGGGTCACCACTTCTCCCGGCTCTAGAAGCTATTTGACCCTTGACGTTTGAGTTCTGTAAGTCTTTCTGTTCTGACTATTGCTTCGGAGAGATAGGCCTGTCCCCTTTCCCTTTCTTGGCTGTGGGAAGGAAGGAAGAGCAAAGTGCTCATTGGTTCCCTTCATCGGTGACAGCATGAGACGGAATTCATCATTCCTTCCGAAACCCCTCAGGTTTAGTTAAATTTAATATTTAAAAACCCAAATTATCAAACCATTAAAAACTCATTACTGGTTCTCAGCCTTCTCCAGTACTAGCCTCAGTGTGGCTGCTGCGTATCTGTAGCCTGTCTACCTCCTGCAGCGGGGCCGCCCGCCGCTTCCCTGTCTACTGCTCAGGCTCTCCCACTGCGTGGCATCCATGTAAAGTAGCTGGCAGGAGAGAGGTGTCACCCTCATTCAACAGGCGAGATGTCTGTTGCTCAGAGAGGTTGTCCTGAGGGGCTGGGTGATTCCCTGGCCCACATTCTTCCCGAGGCTGCAGGCCACTGTCTTCGGGAGTAAAAGAGCCTTGTCTGACCTTAATGCAAGCAGTCTGTTTGAACCCCTGTAGGCTGCATTCAGGAGACAGAAGGTGTCTGGGCCATCCTGGATGGCCGGTCAGCATTGCTAGGCAGGCTCGGCTATGTGGCTGGGACTCAGGCCTGGGTGGCTTTTGAGACCAGTGAAGGGAGAGCCGGCCTCCTGCCCATGCAGGCTTGTGGCACGGCTGGGATATGAGGGAGGACTCAGATCTACACACAGAAATGCCTCTTTTCCCTGCCCTCCCCCAGCTCCCACCTGCCTCCCACACCTCAGTTGTGGCTGCCCGTGGGACCGTCCCTCAACCCCTTTCCTCGCACCTCCTCGTCTTCACCCAGTTCCTGCAGTGTCTCTGACCCATGCCCCCCGCCTCCTGGCTGACTTGCCCAGGCAGTGGCTCTGGCTCACCTCCATCTGTTCATCACCTTCCTCCCCAGTGTTGCCATTTATCTCAGATGTTTCAGATTGAAACAGCCTGATTCCCAGAAGAATCCTCTTCATTCATTACTAGTGCTTCCCCTCACCTCCCACTCTCCACTTCCCAGTTTGCAAATGTGGCTTTCGCCCACCAAGTGAAAGTGGACTGAGAGCAGCCCTTGGGGACAGCCCGGTCGGTGCCTGGCTGCAAGGCCACGCTGGGGCTGTCTTGGTGGCACACATGGCTTGACTGGACTTTCCCTGCTTCCCACCACTTCCCTCACTCCCAGACCTCCCTCATTCTTTTTGTCTCTTCTTTTTGCCTAAAGCCAGCCCTTAACACCCTATTCTTCCTCAGCAAGTGGTTTGCAGACTAGCTAGAAAGTGCAGCTGGTGTTAAGAATGCAGGTTACCGGGCATGACCCAGCAGATGCTTGCCCAGTAGTTCTAGAGAAGGCCCGGGAATCTGCAAATGAGCACATTCCCCAGGCAGTTCCCATGTAGGTGATCCACGGACCACATGTTGAGAAACTGCAGTCAGCCCTAGGGCCACACTGTCCCTGTCCCCACTGTCCCCTCTCTGTAGTGACCTCAGGCTCCGAAGACCTGCAGCCTGCTCTGGGTCCCTCCCTCCTTCCACGCCCACCCTCCGAATGATCCCCTGCTCTGCCCTCGTGCTTGGCTGGCCCCTGCCCGCTACTCCTACTCAAGACACCCAGGGGCCCTAACTGGCCAGCCCCTCCCAGCGCTGTCCTCTGCCATCGAGACACCGCAGTGCAGCCAGATTTACCTTCCAGTAACATACTTCTAGTCACCCCTCCTCCTGCGAAGTGATCTGCAATGGCTGTTTGACCAGAGCACCAAGTTCACACCTCCTGAGCTTGGTGTCTGTGGCTGTCCACCTCCCAGCCATACTTGACTGTCCCCAAACGCTCCCTGTGGCCACACGTTTCCCACGACCTGTGGGCTCCGCAGATGGACCTCTCTCTGCTAGAGATGCCCTTCTCTCAAATGGCTTCCCTCCTGGAAGGACCAGCCTGAGTCTCGTCCCCTTTCCAGTGCTTCTGCCAGAAGCAGCCCCATGATGTTCTGTGACTGCACAGCACTTTGTGTCTTGCTTTGGGCACTTGCCGCTCTGGCTGGTGCTGCCGCTGCTGATTGTGTACTGTGTCTTGCTGCCCTTTCTAGACTGTGAGCTCCTCGCGGGCAGGGACCGCCTGTGTTCTCTGTATTTCCCACGGCGCCTAGCACAGTGCCTTGCACTTGATAGGTGCTCAATAAATGTCTGCTAAACCGAACTGGAGAACAGTGCCTTCTTGACTGCGGCATCTGGCAGCAGGACCAGTAAGAGGCCGGGAATCCACCGCCCTCTGGTGGGACATTGGGGTGGGACTGGGGTCACTCCACTCCCTTCTCCCTCCCCTGCCAGGCTCCAGCACACAGCATCCTGGGCACAAGGATCGGTGAGGGGTACCTGGCGCAGGCTGCATACCAGATGCACTCAGGCTTCCTGGCCAGGGTCGACACCTGGCCCAAGCTACACCAGTCCGAGTCACTCCTGGCTGGAGACTTCCTCTGTGGTGGTGGGAATCGTGGGATGCCAGGCCCAGATCTGTCAGAAGCCATTTTCCACCCTGGGGGAAGCCGACCTGTGGCAGGAAAGAAGCAACGATGTGAGAGAGGTTCCTGGCAGCATGAGCCTCGGGTTCCCATTGTCAGGAAAGCCCTTCCTCAGATGTCGCCACACCCCAGTATTCTCACACACTTCCCTTTTTGCTTAAGCTGGTCATTCCAGTTGGATTTACATCCCTTGAAATCAAGTCTTCAGTAACATGTGTTACTGTCTTTAGCAAGGATTTGCAGATTGTTTAGAAAGGTCCAAAGACGTGCACAAACAGGGCTTCAGGAGTGTCCACCCCAGTCAGAAAATGCTGGAAGAGGCCGACCATTTTGGAGTTGGGTAACTTGAAACTCAGGCCTGAGGCCCCTCAGCAGAGAACTCGGCCTGGCCTTCGAGCTGTTCCCTGCTGCCGTGGCTCTGTGCCCATCCCACTGCCTCTTCAGTCCCCTGACGGCAGTTCTTGTCCCCAGTTCCCTAGTTGGGCAGATGCCAACACTGTTCATTTGGAGTTTGAACTTTCTGTACACTTCAGAAGTGTAAGCATTATTTTATTATGCCTATTTTACAGATGAGGAAACTCAGTAATCATGCTTTCTACTTCAAGGGTGACTTGAGGAATAAACGTGGTACTTAGAACTGTGCCCAACCCAGAGCCCTGCTCGGTGGCTGCTACTGGGGCTCTGATCAGCAGCCCTGCGGACACCTACCTAACTATTCCCCACGCTTCCAGGTCATCCCACACCCCCACCAGCCAGGTCTTATCTCCAAGTGCTGAGCCATCATCCTCCAGGTTCTGAACACACTCCTTTATCCCTGTGGGCCAACAATGAGGGTGCTTAGGTTAGGGCCTACATTTCTTTCAGTGTCTCAGCAGGGCTGTGGGAAGTCCAGCTGTGGTCTAGAGAGGACATTGTTCCTTGAACAAGGCAGGCACTCAGGAGAGTCCCTCGGGTGCCATCACCAGAGAGAGTACCCGGAGGAAGTGGGCACAGCCACTGCCTGCCCGCAGGGTGCTGAGAAAGCTGAGGCCGGCAACCAGTGCTGTGTCCTCACCACCCATGTGTCCAGCAAGCTTCTGTCTCCTTTAATCCTCACCTCACTCCTGAAGTGCTGCTATTATCTCCATTTTGCAGAGGAGGAAACTGAGATACAGAGATGCTTAGGAACTTCCATTTCTTCAGCTAATATGTCCAGGATTTAGGATTTGAATTCCAATGGACCATCCCACCTCCCTGAAAGGCAAAGCTGCCCCAGAGGTGACTCGGCAGCCGGTATGGCGCCTAAGATCCCTCCAACCCTTCAAGGAAAAGAATTGAGGGCCCACGACAGACCTGGGTCAAGGCTGTCAGTCTTCAGGGCACAGGGAGGCTACGGAAGGAAGCTGCCTGTCCACTTCCTGCGTCATGGGCCTGTATCCAGCCCTGTTCCTGCGGAAGGATGCCAAGAGTATATTTTTTTAAAGAAGTTGACCAGTTCTGCAGAAGCTCTGTCAGGAGTGAGGCTATGCATGCATCAGAGCCGCCTTGTGCTTCATTTTGGGAAACACAGATGAGTTGATGTTGATTGGAAACTGAATGTGGCCCTTTTCCCGGCTCAGGTTCCAATCCCCTCCACACCGAGGGTGCCAGGGCTGGGGACATTACTGGGGAAATGGGCTGGGCAGGCAGGGATTTGCCCAGAAACAGAGCAGAAGTACCCACAGCCAGTGCTGGAGCCAAAAGCCCAGAGGCTTAGAGCTTCTTGAACCAGCCCCCTTCCACCCCCTCCTGCGTGGTGGCTTCAGCTCCCAGCGTCCCAGGACTCCAAACCGCAGACTCCAGCCTTTGGGGCTTTCCTTCCCCAGCCCCGAGTCCCCAGGGAGCCCTGCTTGGCCCCACAGCCCGAAACCCAGTCTGGGGTCAGGCCTGGGCAGGCCCTGTCCTCCCCTCCTCCCTGCTTCTAGTGAGAAGAGGAGGCGGCGGCCTCCCCAAAAAAGAATGCGCTTGTCTGCCCGTCTGTCTGGCTCCTGGATCCGTCTAAAGTTTCAGCCACCAAAACAGGCAGCAGGAAGGAGAGGGCCTCCCGCAGCCTGCCCCCAGCAGCTGCGCACACAGACTTGCCCAGGGGACTTCCCCCAAACCAGGGTGTCTCTCGATGCCAGTAGGACCTTCTCCCCTTGCCAGCCCCTCAGGATCCCTGGCACGTCACACCTCCACTCTGAGAAGGGCTGGGAACCCTTACTTCTTCCTGCTGTGTGGCAAAGGGACGTGAGGCCCAGCTGGTGAGGGGTGGGGCCCAAACCCCTCATCCCCTCAGGATGCTGCACCTTCCCAGCCCCTCCGGGTTTCCTCCAGCCCTGATCTTGAGCAGCCACTGCATGCAGGGGACGGTGCCCGGGAAGGGAGAGAACAACCAGAATGGCCCTTTTTCTGAAGGCCTCATGCCCAGTCAGCCTGTGGGGTGAGGGCATCACCTGCTCCTGCACTTACTCTCTGTGACCTCGAGAAAGTTAGGCAGCCTCTCAAGGCCTCAGGCCCTCATCTGCCATGGGCTAGAGCTGCTGCCCTCAGAGCTGGTGGTCTGTGACCCGGTCTGTGCATTGGGATCCCCAGGGGCAGCGCTGCCCAGGCCACACCCCAGACCTGGGAGATCAGAATCTGACATCCATGTTTTCTGGTAATCCCAGGTGACCCGGCATGCCCTCACAATTGCGAACCACCTCCCTACTAAAGAGTAGTTGCAATGGTTGCAACCAGTACTGAATCCTAAGAAATGGGCCTGGCTCCTGGGAGAGTCCTTCCATCCTGAGTCCCGTGGTGAGGAAGGCATCCAGGCCAGTGAGTGTTCCCTAGAATACACGTGGCTCTAGCCAGGATCCCTCAGGGCCTCATCTGACCTTTGATGGTTTTCAAATCCAAGGCCCTGCAGAGGCAGGATGCAGAGTGGGGCACAGAGCAGGGGAGGCCGGGACCCCTCCGGCTCCCTCCTCATTCCTGAGTGCCAGTGGGGCTGGCCATGGCATCGGGTGTTTTTCCCGACCCGGCCTCGCCGTGTGTCCTCACCTCCTGACAGAAGCTGGCTTAATTACATGTGGGGACAACTTCTGCACGAAAGGGAGGAGAGCAGCTAGTACCCACTGAGCTTGCAAGCTTCTTTCCACAAAGCAGCACCTTCATCCTCCCCACCGCACACTCCCTGCAAACCCTGGTCACCATCCCACAGGCACCAGGGGCCTGAGAGCCCAGCAGGGCCGGCCACACTGCTGAGAAGGGAAGGAGGCGGCCACCCAGTGGAGAGCCCTCGTTTCAGTTGCAGTGTGGACAGAGGCCCGGCTGGCTTCGGTTGCCCATGGCCATCAGCTGTTTGGTTAGGCAGGACTGAGTCCTGGTCTTATTCCCACATTTGTTCTTTCCACTGCCTCCCCTGAAGATAAGGGTTTCTTTTCCCTGTAAGCCTTTTCCAGTTGTCTGACACTCCCAGCTTTACCCCCGCCACCTCCCCAGTCTAGGAACTCTGGCTTTGAGGACCACCCAGAGCATCTCACATCTGTAGAGGTGGGGACAGTGAAGCGGGACTGCTGGTCACCCGGTCCCTCCCTCCGAGAACTCTGGCTCTAAGAAGGCACAAGGCATGGCCGGAAGAGGCCCTCGTCCACCATTTGGCCTCTGCGGAGGTGGCATCCATCCCAGACCTTCGAGCACTCCAGCTTATCAGAATTACCATCCCCAGCCCAAACCACCCCTTTGGGGCTTGGAATCCCGGTATCACAGGGACGACCAGGAAAATCTGTCAGGGGCTGGGTCTGGGACCTGAAAACCCACCCTAATGTGAAATGACACACACGGGCCTGGACCCCATCCTTCTCCACAGCCCCTTGCCAGACTGAAGACTCAGGCCACACCGCTTTGTTCTCAGGCATCTCTCACAGGGACCCCCGGTCCCAGCCAGAGCTGCTCAGCATCTTCTCAGTTGAATCTATCTCTACAGCAGCCCAGCAGGGTAGGCAAACATGGTTATCCCACCTCCCAGACGAAGAAACTGAGGCACAGCCGATCGGTGATTAGCAGAGATAAGACTTGAACCCAGGTCTCCACGCTCTGAAAGCAGCACTCTGTCCCTCCACAGAATGGCTCAGGAATCCACAGCTAGGTGGCCATTCATTCATGCCTTGATGTGTACCACTCTCTGTTTATAGCTTCTTCATACTAAATGTCTGCTGGGATGGGCCACTGTGGAGGCCTCGTAGGGCAGGGAAATCAGAGCCTGGAAGTGCAGATGGGGTGGAAGGGAGCTAACTGGGCTGGGGAGAGGTGCTGTGGATAGGAGAGCGCTCGCACAAGGAAACAGCAAATGGAAAGGAAGTTTGCGTGGGGGAGCTTTAGAAGAACTCATAGGTATCTTGGGGCTGGAGAAGTCAGGGAAGAGGGTCTGGCTATATCCTAAGGGATGTGTTCTGCCTCCTCTCCCCAGTGTGGAAGGCCACCTGGGTGCACACTCTCCTCTGGAAAACCCTTCCCAAGCCTATGTTTCTGCACCTTGGAGATGACTCTGGCTCCAACCCTCACTGACTCTCGGAACAAGATGGCAACCTGAGTTTCCAGTTAACCTAGCTCTATTCCTGGGGCATATTAAGGGCGTGGTAGGGTCGAGATGGGGGCTTTCGGTGCATGGACGACTCACTGTTCAGCTGCTCCCCATGTCTGTTCTGGGGGGCTCAGCCTGTCAGTAGCATGAGGTGGCCCAAAGGTCCTGGTACCAGATGATGGGGCTCAGTCTTCCCAAGACTGCTGAGATGAGCCAGCTCCTCTGTAGAACCCACCGTCTGTCTGCACCTCTGGCCTCCATGTGCACCCTCCTTGAAGGGCCAGGACCCAGGGGAAAGTTAGCCCTGCTACCTAAGACTACATAGTTCACAGCCTTCTCTGGGAGCAGGAAAATGCATCTGGTTCCTCTTTGGGGAAAAAAAAAATCAAGTTGTTTTTTTTTTTTTTGTGGGGGGGGCGTTTAATGGAGCACAGTCATTCCTAATCATGACTTAATGTATGTAACTTCTACTCAAGAGGATCCCTTAACTGCCTGGAGTCTCAGTGTCCCCTGTCTGTACACTTGGTCACCCTGGTTTGCAAACGAATACCATTGTCTATTTACATCCAGCAAGCCCTACATAACCAGGGTTGGGCTAGTTCTTTTTCCTTCAGTCATCCTTTTTTTTGAGGCGGAGTTTTGCTGTGTCATCCAGGCTGGAGTGCAATGGCACAATCTCAGCTCACTGCAACCTCCTCCTCCTGGGTTCAAGCAATTCTCCCACGTCAGCTTCCCAAGTAGCTGGGATTACAGGTGACTGCCACCACACCCGGCTAATTTTTGTACTTTTTAGTAGAGACAGGGTTTCGCCATGTTGGCCAGGCTGGTCTTGAACTCCCAACCTCAGGTGACCCACTCACCTGTGAGCCACCACACCCGGCCACAACCTCAACTTTGTATAAATTTTTAAAAGGCTTCACTGTGGAATACTGTGCAGCCACAAAAAAGAATGAGATCATGTATTTTGTAGAAACATAGATGTAGCTGGAGGCCATTATCCTTAGCAAACTAACACAGGAATGGAATACCAAATACCACATGTTCTCATTTACAGGTGGGAGCTATTAATAAATGATGAGAACTGATGGACACAAAGAAGGGAACAACAGACACTGGAGCCTATTGGAGGGTGGAGGATGGAAGAAAGGAGATGAGGAAAAACAATGCACAACAAACCCCCATGACACAAGTTCACTTACATAACAAACCTGTACAGGTACCCCTGAACTTAAAAGTTAAATTTGGGGGGGAAAAAAAAACAGGCTGGCCAGGCATGGTGGCTCATGCCTGTAATCCCAGCACTTAGGAGGCCGAGGCGGGCAGATCATCTGAGGTCAGGAGTTCGAGACTAGCATGACCAATATGGTGAAAACCCATCTCTACTAAAAATAGAAAAAAATTAGCTGGGCATGGTGGCGCATGCCTGTAATCCCAGCTACTCAGGAGGCTGAGGCAGGAGAATTACTTGAACCTGGGAGGCAGAGGTTGAAGTGAGCTGCGATCACGCCACTGCACTCCAGCCTGGGCAACAGAGTGAGACTCCATCTCAAAGCGAAAAAAACATAGCATCACTCATCTTCCTCCTGTACAGGACAGAACAGGACCCTTTTCATTGTATTTTGTTATTTTTAGTTATTTATTTATCTTTAGAAACGGGATTGAGCTACCTACACTGGTCTCCAACTCCTGGCCTCAAGCGATCCTCCTGCTTCAGCTTCCTAAAGCACTGGGATTACAGGCATGAGCAACTGGGCCAGTCAAGGACCCTTTCTAAAGAGTGGGGAGAGAGACAGAGACAGAGACAGGGTTGGGGGGCATGGAGTGGAGAGAGAGTGTGGAAAGGCAGGGCCAGGGCTCCTGTGCATTGGAACACCTGATTTCCATGGCCGAGGAGAAATCATCGCCCACAGCCTTTGTCGTGTTCAGAATTGGCCAAGCCCGAGAGCTGGGGGGGCCCCCGCCTCCCCTAAGGCTTTGACTTCCTGCCAAGGGGAACTTCCACAGAGCAAATCTATAGAAAACCAACTGGGCACAGCTTTCCAAGAAAAAGAGAACTTTTTTCTTGTCTTTAAAAATTGTATGAAATTGTCAGCATCATATGTCCAGGTGGTGGAGAGAAGTAGCAAAAAGAAGGCAGTTTCATGTTTAAAGCTGGAGTGCTGGAGGAATCACGGTCCAGCTGGCCTGTGCTCGGGATGTCTCTGCAGCACTCTGCTCCCTTCCCTCTATGGGAGTGTGCTCCTCGCCTGCCCGTCCTGCACTTGGTAATTGCAACCATCTGTTCAGAGTGGAAACGCACACTTCCAGGCCCAGGCACCGCTGCTCTCTGAAGGGTCGTTGTAGGGCAGCGAGGGCGGAAGTCCCTCCCCGTGTCACCCACAGCCATCTCCTCTCAGTCAAACACAGCCCAGTTCTGGTTCCAGCTCTTCTGTGGACTCCCTTGGGCTTGCCTCTTCCCTTCTCCGGGTATCAGTGTCCAAGCGCGTGAACACATGTGACAGGCCCCACCCGGCTGCTGGGCGGGGCGGCTGTGAACCCATGGAGGACTAGGAGAGCACTGTGAGATTTGGGAGAGGTGGTGCTTCAGCATCAGCTCCAGGCCCCCTCTTCCAGGAAGTCTCCCGTGGAGCCCCACCTGAGTACATCAGCCTCTGGCAGCTTGTACTGTCCCTCCGTGCAGCTGTCATTTTTGGGGCAGCTTCTGCGTTCAGTCAGGCACAGGAAGCACGTGGCTGTTAGCAACTCGGCATGGCTTCTGCCCTTGTGCAGCTGTGGCTTCAATCACTCAGCTGGCTGGCATCTCCCGTTACTCCCACTAGGCTGGAGTACGGGGCAGTGAGCAGGGTCTGCACCTTGCACTTCTACATGTTTCCATCAAGAAACTTTCACTTGCAAGAACAGACACCCTCCCAACCTGGCTGACGCCAGAAGCAAATGCATCAGGAACACCGACAACATCAGCAGAAGCCAGGCCTGGCACCACTGCCATCACTGCTATCCAGACCCCTCTCCATCTCTGCTGGGCCAGAGTCTAGGCCCAGTTGCCATTCTGGCCCTGTCAGGTCTGGCTCTGTGCATCGTGGATGAGCCATGCCCTCATAAGCTTAGATCCCCATATCAGGATGAAAGCTGGGGGCTGACCTCTGAAGGCTCTTACAGCTCCAACCTGCCCTGATTCTTAGAATCTCCTCTTCCCATCCAGAGCAGAGGAGGTCAACAGCAGGAAGAACAAGCCAAACTGCCTTTGAAAACAAAATGGCATACGTATCTACCCTATGACCCAGGAGTGCCATTCCTAGGTATTTACCTAAGAGCATGAACCGCATGTCCACACACACACACACACACACGACTTGCCCAAGAATGTGAATAGCAGCCTTCTTGTTCCTAAAAGCCAAAGCTGGAAACAGCCCAAGTGTGCAATCGGTAAGTGAATGCATCATGTAACTGTGGAACACCCTTATGATGGAATACTGTGCAACAGATAATGCAGACTAGTACATACAGTACATGCAGACTGCATGAGCAGATGCAGCAAGGTGGATGAATCTCCCAGGCATTATGTTGAGTTTAAGAAGCCAGGCACAGATACACACTGGATGACTCCGTTTATATAAATTTCAAGAACAGGCAAAACTACATGGGAACAGCAGCCAGAGAGTGCTGGGGAGGGGAAGCACATAAAGGGACTTTCTGGGATGGTGGAAATGTCCTTTATCTTGTTTTGCATGGTGGTTATATGGGTGTATACAACTGTCAAAACATCGAACAATTAGGGTCTGTGCATTTTAATGTATGCAAATAATGCTTTAATTTCTTAAAATGACTGTGACCAGAAAATAAGCCAGAGCCCTCAGAGCAATGCACGGGACTGTGTCCTGCATGTCCAGCCAGGGCCTGCCCTAGGCTCTGAAGAGCTTATCTATCTTGGTAGAAGTTGGCAGTTTCCAGGCCAGGAACACGAGAGTCCTACTTGCTCATTTTTCACAGGAACATTACCAAACAAGAGGACTAAGGGAATGAGGTGGGGAGGTAGGAGGACAGAAGGAGCTCTTCTAGGGTATCAGCTGCAACCTGGAAGAAGGGCTCATTTATTCTGTGAACATTTATTGAGCATGTACTATGAGCCAGACATTATGGTGGGCACTGGAGATACAGCAGTGACCGAAAGACACGGTTCCTGGCCTCAGGGAGCTCTCTGGGAGAGACAGACATTGAGTAACTGATCACCCCAACAAGCACCTCACTCCTGGGGCAAGGACTGAGGATAAGCGCAGGGAGCTCCGAGATCACAAGCCTGGAGTCCTCACCCCACTTAGGTATGGGAAGATCTCCTGGAGCCCTAAGTTCTGAAGGATGAGAACACATTAGCAAGGCCAAGAGGGAGAGGGAGAGAGCATCCTGCCCCCCAAAAGTCAGAGCCAAGAGAAGCTAACACAGGAGCCACTAACTCCAGTGTCTAAGAGGGCCAGGCCAGCAACAAAGTGTGAAGAGAAGAGTGTGAGTCCCCGTAGTGTGGGGAAGGGGAAACGCAGGTGCACTGAGCGTGTGGCCATCTAGGAAGGAGGGAAGTTGTTTGTCACCCTGTAGGATTGCAGGCCTGGTGGTGCCCCTTCTTCCCATTTTCCAAGAAAACCGAGAAATCTGAAGTTGTTAACATGTCCACTCATATCAATTTTTAAATCTTGACTCAAATTTTTTGATTACTTCTATAGATTCAAAGCAATCCCAATAAAAATTCCAGCAGGCTTCTTTGGGTGAAAATTTGCAAACTGATTGTAAAGTGTATACGGAAGGGCAAAGGACCTAAAATATTCAAAAATAATTTTTGAAAAAGAACAACCAAGTTGGAGAACTCACACTACCTGATTTCTAGATTCACTATAAAGCTACAGTATGTTATGGGCTTGTTTGTTTTTGCGGAGATGGAGTCTCATTATGTTGCCCAGGCTGGTCTTGAGCTCCTGGCCTCAAGCAATCCTCTAGCTTTGGCCTCCCAAAGTGCTGGGATTATAGGCAACAGCCACTGCACCCCACCTAGGACATTATGTTATTGGCAAAAGGATGGACACAAAGATCAATGGAATAGATGGCAGTGTCCAGAAATAGGCTCATACAAATATGATTGATTGGTTCTTTTAAAACACTGTGGGCCAGGCGCAGTGGCTCACGCCTGTAATCCTAGCACTTTGGAAGGCCGAGGCGGGCAGATCACTTCAGGCCAGAGTTGCAGACCAGCCCGGCCAATATGGTGAAACCCTGTCTCTGCTAAAAAAAATAAAAAATAATTAGCTGGGCATGGTGGCTTACACCTGTAATCCCAGCTACTCGGGAGGGTGAGGCACAAGAATTGCTTGAGCCTGGGAGGTGGAGGTTGCAGTGACCTGAGATAGTGCCACTGCACTCCAACCTGGGCGAGACAGAGCAAGACTCTGTCTCAAAAAACAAAATCAAAGAAACCCCACTGTGATGACAATTCAACGGAGAATGGATATTTTTTTCGCAAATAATGTGTCCACATGGTGGGCAGACTCACTTTTAGATGGCTCCCAGGATCCCTTGCCTTTTGGTGTTCACACCTTAGTGGAACCCCTCCCCCTGAGTATGGGTGGGACCTGTGATTTGCTTCTAATCAATAGAGCACGACAAGCTACAGGAGGTCATTTTCATGATTATGTTACATTATATAAGATTCCATTTTGCTAGCTGACTGCTCCAGACTCTCCTTGCTGTCTTGATTAAGTAAGCAGTCATGTTTGGGAAGTCCATGTGACAGGGACTTGTAGGAGACCTCTAGGAGCTGTGAGTGACCAGCAGGGAGCTGGAGCCCTCAGTACTCCAGCCACAAGGAAATGAATTCCACCAACAATCTGAATGAACTTAGAACAGATTCTCCCCAGTCAAGCCTCCAGATGAGAACACAGCCCAGTGACACCCTGATTGCAGCCTAGGGAAATTCTAAGAAGAGGATGCAGCCAAACTGTGCAGAGACTGCTGGCCCCACAGAAGCTGTGATAAAATAAATGTGTATTGCTTTAAGCTGCTAAGTTTGTGGTCTTTATGCAGCACAGAAAACTAATATAATCAATAAACCAAAAATGAACCTCCAGCCATATTCATGTCATATACAAAAATTAAATAGAAATGGATTATGGCCAGGCACAGTGGCTCGTGCCTGTAATCCCAACACTTTGGGAGGCGAAGGTGGCGGATTACATGAGGCCAGCCTGGACGACACGGCAAAACCCCATCTCTACTAAAAATACAAAAATTAGCTGGGCATGGTGGTACAGCCACCCAGCTGTCTGTAATCCCAGCTACTCAGGAGGCTGAGGCACAAGAATCACTTGAACCCAGGAGGTGGAGGTTGCAGTGAGCAAAGATCCACTCCAGCCTAGGTGACAGAGCAAGACTCTGTCTCAAACAAACAAACAAAGTGGATCATGTCTAAATGTAAAACTATAAAGCTTACAGAAAAAAAAATGAAAACAGCAAATGCGGATGGATCTATTTGGACAGGTGGTAGCCAACACAGGAGCCTGATGAGGGTGAGAGTGATGCAGGGAGAGCCTCGTTGAGGCCCATCAGGACTTGGGGTCCACAGTGCCTGAGGTGGTTTGGGGGCCCATCAGGACTTGGGGTCCACAGTGCCTGAGGTGGTTGGGGGCAGCAACAGCCTTGGCTCCGGGCTCTCTGGTCCCCTCTTGTCCCCTCTCGCTTCTAGCCCCCAATCCCTATATATTCTTTAGTCTGGTCCCAGTCTGGTTGGCTTAGTTGATGCCACCCCATGGGCATCCTTCATAGGTGGCTTACCAGCATTTGGACGCATGGTCCCTGGGTCAGTGCATACCCTGGTTCTAATCCATTTTCATCCTTGTGCACAGCCAGCCAGTTGCCGCCTCTGGGTGTGGGCCATGGAAGGGAAGCTGGACAAGAAAGGTCCAGTGAGGAGGAGCACATCAGAAAGGTTTCTTCTCTTTGCCTCAGTCTCCTCTGTTGCCCAACAAGGGGCTGATCCTCTTCCATGCGCGCATTCTGAGGTTACCTAGAGACAGACCCAGGCTGGGGATCCTGTGGCCCTCTGGTGCCTCCCACGACACCCCTGTGGCCATCAGCCCCTGCCATGCTGCTGGGCTGCAAGCCCCGGCAAGGTGCAATTGCCAGGAATCCCCAGCTGAGAAGGTTGGCAAGCAACTCTGTCAAAGGCAGGTCGGAGAGGTGGTGGGGGTTGCTGAAAGCTACCTGGGAAGTGGCAGGGCCTATCCCTTTCTAAGAAGCACCTCCCAGGAAATAGGCAGCTCAGCCTTGAGTCATCACTGACAACCTGGGCCAAGGAGCCGCCAGGTGGAGTCAACTCACCATCATCTGTGTGTGCCAGAGGTGCAGGGACCAAGAGAAGGGCGCACTGTCAGGTGAATGAACAGAATGGTGGCTTGTGACCCAAGTGGCACTTGTGGAGGGAAGTGCAAGGGGGTTCCACCAAGCCAGAGTTACATGGAGGGTGCTAGGCACCTAGATTGTGGGAGGTGGTGCCAGGTTTTATGCTCCCTTGGCTGATTCCCAGATCAGTCCCTACACGGCCCTCAAAAACAACCCCCACCTGCAATTTTTCACCTGCAGACAGAGCCGCCAGGGACCACCTGTACTCCCTTGCTTCCTAGAACACTTTGCCTTTCTCTGCACAGCTTGGCATGTAGGGTTTCAGTGATGTCAATGTAAGCATAGCCTTAGCCCAGCACACGGGAAGGATCAGCTAGTGGGTGGGGGCAGCGTGGGGTGGGAACTGTGATTCCTGGAATGTCCAAAGGTCAAGGAAGCTTGTTTCAGGAAACAGGCTGACTGTTTCAGGGAATGCAAAAGGTAAATCTCACTGCATTTTGTTCGTGGTCCTACAAACATGCCAACATTTTCATCAAGCTAGAAAATTAGAATAAAGGAAACCTGGAACTAGGGATGGCTGGAGGGCACAGGGCACTCCCTTACCCCAAGCAAGATCCATGCCACAGCATCCAACCAAGTTATGCTGGGTAGAGGGGAGGACGCCCCCTCCCCCAACCTCAGAAAAAGCCTCAGAGACAAGAAGACAAGGGGATTGGGTGGGAGCCTCCTGGGAGGGTGCCGCCTCCAAGGAGAGATGGCGGCAAAGGCTCCTCCTGGGTCACCTAAGGTGTCTCTGTTACTTGTCAGATGATGGTGCTATGATATGGGTAGAGGGAAGGAGTTTGGGGTGGGGGTTGTTTGCGTATTTTGTTGTTTTGAGTCTTAGTCAACTTGTGTTCACTTCAAGTGACCTGAAGTCGTCACACTGCCCGCTTCCCTAGTGCTGATGAGGGACCCTGGGGCAGTAACAGGAACCAACAGGTGCCTGAGCCTCAGGGTAACCTGGGAGTCTCCTTGGAGGAGAAACATGTGGGCCCTGTGGGAGTGAGCATGAAAGATGCAAGAGCACGGCCTGTGGGAGGGTGCTGAGGAACAGCACGGCCCATCCTCCAGGTGTGCCACAGGAAGCAGCTGGTGTGTCCAAAACAATAAGAAGAGGCCAAAGGAGACAAAGAGGAGGAAGCGCTGCCAGTGGATCAGAGTCTGAAATCCTCCCTGTGCCGGTGGCTGGGGATCTACCCTTGGCTGCCACCTACCCTCTCCTCCTCCAGCCCCCATACCACCTCACTCACTGTCACCTGCCGGTTCCCAGAAGGAGGAGACAGGAGGTTCTAGGAAGGATTCAGATTCCACCTCCAGGTCACTGAGACAGGCTCCTGCCTCTTACCACCTTCATTCATTCATTCATTCAAGGTTCATGTTTTGAACACAGAGCCAGGCACCATGCTGTGCTCACTGCTAGGGACAAAACAGTGGGCACAGCAGCCAAGGTTTCTGCCCTCATGGAGCTAATGAGACGTCACTCAAATACACATGCAAACAGTGATGGTGACAATGTGGTCAGTGTAAAGAAGAAACCAGTAGGGTGCTGTGAGGGGCAGGAATGCACCCTACTCAGCACCCTCACAGCACCCTACACAGAGGGAGGGGCAGGAATGGGGAGTCGGCCCTCACATCTACTGCTGTGTAACAAATTATGTCCAAGAGCAGTGGCTTCAACAATAGTTACTTATTATCTTCCACGTTACTGTGGGTCGGAAATGTAAAAAGGACACTGAGTCTGGCCTGTCTCTATTTCATGATGTCTGAGGACTCAGCTACAGACTTGAAGGCTGGGTGCTGGGATGACCCGAAAGATCATTCACTCCCTAGGGGCCTGGCTGGGGCCATCAGAGCTGGCGTTAACCAGTTCTGGGAAGGCGCATTCCAGGCAGAAGGAATTGCCAGTGGGACAGCTCTGAGGTGTGGAGGGTACTTTGGATGGGGCAAGAGTGGAGGTTTCCTCTTTGCAGTGATCACATTGACATCATGCTGTTTACATGTGCATTTGAGTGATGTCTCATAAGTTCCACAAGGGCAGAGGGAATTGCCTGTGGGATAGCCCTGAGGTGTGAAGGGTACTTTAGAGGAATGAAGACAGATGCATCAGTTCTGCCTGCATCTGAGAACCTGCATGCCTGGGAAGAGACGAGAGAGGACCCATCCATCTTAGGGTGCAAGGAAGGCTCCCAGAGGAAGCTAGGTGGACTGGCAGGGTGGGGCTGGGAGCAGTGCGAGAGGCATTCGGGACGCGTGAGCCAATGTGAGCCAAGGCCTGACAAGAGAAACCACCTGACATAGAAAAGAAATCTTATCAAATACCTACAACAGGCACAAGTCCACCCGAGGCACCCCAGGTGAAAATGTGTTTTCTTGGCGTTTCTAAATCACATTTCTTGCTCTTCTAAATCAAATTAAATCTGTTTGGAACCCCCATTTGCCAAGGTTGCAGAGATACCAATGCTAGTCACATTTTGCCCCCTTCCCCATGCTGAGTCTTGCAAGGGCTCCAGGACTTTTCCATGCAGGCTCTCCAGGGCCAGGCCCCTCTGGACTGTCGCCCTCTGGGGACTCCTGGTTAGACTAATGGGTTCATTTGAAGACAAGTGTCTCTGTGCTTAGGACTGCCACAGGGGTGTTGTTGAGGTTGACATGGGATGTCACACCACTGCCACCCTGGCCCAGCCACTCTCGGGTGCTGGGTGTGAGGGGGTCCTGGGTCTCCGCCAAGGGGAGAATTGCCACCTTCATGGAGTTCAGCTCCTTGGGTGGGGCCCATCCTCTCCCCACCTCATAAGCCAAAGCCTCTCCGGAGATTTCTGCCTGGAAAACACGAAGCCCTTCATTTTATCCCATGTTCCTAAGGAAGGTCACAGGCCTGACCTCCGCATCCCGTGGGGACACACTGACCTCTGTACAGTGTTGGTAGTAGTGGAAAGCAGGCCCTAGTCACACGTCTAAGCAACTCTTCCCACTGCATCCCCTTGGTGACAGTGTGGTGGTACCTCAGTTTCCCCAACAGTGGAGAGAAGGGCTGGCCTAACTGTGCTGAAATGGCGAGTGAATGGAGTCTTGGGCAGCACTAGCAGGGAGGGCAGAGCTCGCCCCAGGCCTGGTGGGCTGGGTCTGCAGACTGTCCATCAGCTGCTCCCAAAAAGGCAGACAGCCACCGCCCAGTGAGAGCGCGCCTCACCAGCCAGGGCCAGCCTCCCACACAAAGGCGGCCTTTTCTTGTCTTCCCATACATGCTTCCAAAACAAAACCCAACATGCTCTTTCCAGCCGCCTGGTCGCCCCTGCAAGTTGCCTGTCTGGATGACAGATGAGGACAACTTCCCTGGAGCCCTTAGGGATCCTGGCAGACCTGAATCTAGGAGCCAAGGCCTGCTCTGGAGAATGGAGGAAGGGGGCAGATTATTTTAATATTTTAAAAATATTATTATATAAAATAAATATTATATAAAATAATATAAAATAATAATAATTTTTTTTTTTTTTCCAGAGACAGGGTCTCATGCTGTTGCCCAGGCTGGAGTACAGAGGCAAGGTCATGGCTCACTGGTGCCTCAAAATCCTGGGCTCAGGAGGGTGAGCAATCCTCCCACGTCAGCCTCCTGAGTAGCAGGGACTACAGGCGTGGGCCACTCTGCCTAGATAATTTTTTTTTCTTTTTAAATTTTTCTAGAGATAGGAGTCTTACTTTCTTGACGAGGCTGGTCTCAAACTCCTGGCCTCAAGGGATCATCCAGGCTTGACCTCCTGCAATGTTTGGGATCAAAGGTGTGAGCGACCACACCCAGCCAAGGAGTGGATTTTAAGACCTTTGGTGGTTCCATCTTGGGTGAAGCTTGGTGGCAGGGCCACCTCGCTCTTCCCTTGCCCAAGATAGGGGAGGCTCAGCCTAGAGCTGGGAGCCGGGGCAGCCCAGTTCCTGGTGAGCCTGTCTTTAGCGCTCTGGGCCCTGAGCTAGAATTCAGCTCTAGACTTCCAGCCAAGCCTCACCAGTGGGAAAGGTTCTGGCCTACCCCTGAGTGCCCTCTACATTCGGAGCCCCAGACTCCTCTCTCCTCCTGACCTTTCCACTGTCCCTTTCCCCGCTTTCTAGTGGATTACTTTTTCCTCTCTGTCTGCCACTCTACCCTCAGCCGAAAGTCATCATCTCCCCTCAGTGCTGTGCCTGGAGTCAGGGCATCTTCTCACCGAGATCCTGGGCATGCTCTGGGTTTCCAGGGCAATGCCAACAAACTCAGACTCTGTCTTGGGGCCAAATAATAGCTCCCCACTCATCAATGGCTCCACCACCTGCCATGTGCCTGTTGATGAACAAGGTGACATCCACGTAAGTGCTGCTGAATCCCCATTTCACCAAGGAGTCAGTCCAGGCCCAGGATTCAACGCAGGCCCATGCACCTTCTCTCCACACATCTTTTCCTGGCCCACCATGCCCCACCCCAGCCCGCACTGCTTCACTCCCCAGCCCGCCCCTTGGTCTATTTGGGTTGCCAGACACCTTCTTCCGGGAAAACAGCACACCCTGTGGGTCAGGACAGGCCTCCCTCAACAGCTGTCTCAGCCAGAGGGCCCCCAACCCCAAGGCCTGGGGCTTTCCAGGTGGCTTTTCCATAGAGCAGCCGGGTTCCCTCTGAACGCTGCACCCTACCCATCTGCCCCTGGGTAAAGCGGTGGTGGGGAAACTGGGCCCCACTTCACCCGCTGTGGATGGAGAAATTCCCAGCAACCCTCTGCTCCTGACTTCCCTTCTGCAGGTCTGGAAATTGGGGCCCCCTCTAGGTGAGTCTCCCACCCGAGCCCCCAGAAAACTGTCCATTCCTGGGAATGAGCCAACCCCACAGTAGGTGGGGTTGGCTCCTAGGAGTACAGATTTCCACGTAGGACCCCCGTGCCTCACCACTCTGTCCTCTCCGAATTCCGTCTCCCAATCTCGGGAAGATGGTCTCAGAGTCACCCACGGTGGCTCCACAGGGCCTGGCTGGTATGTGAAGACAGGAAGAATCAGGCACTGAGTCCCATCCTCTCTAGTACTCCCTTCCCTGTTTCCACTGGGACATTTGTATGCATTGCATTGACTTGGTTGACAAATAACATCAACGATGAAATGGTTACTGAGCACTTACTTTTTGCCAAGGGACACCGATGGTCCTGCCTGCAACCTTTCAGTTAGGTTTGGAAACAAGCAATCAATGGAGGAATGAGCTAGTTCCAAGCTCCAAGTTTGAGGAGCTGGTTCCAAGCCTACGGTTCCAGGCTCCTAGCCTGGCCTCTGCAAGCCAGTCTCCAACACACTCCCTAGTGGGCCACATTCCTCCTCTATTTAAAGCCCCTCAATGGGCCGGGCACGGTGGCTTACGCCTGTAATCCCAGCACTTTCAGGAGCCAAGGCAGGTGGATCACCCGAGGCCAGGAGTTTGAGACTAGCCTGACCAACATGGTGAAACCCCATCTCTACTTGAAATACAAAATTAGCCGGGTGTGGTGGTGGTGCATGCCTGTAATGCCAGCTACTCAGAAGGCTGAGGCAGAGAATTGCTTGAACCCGGGAGGCAGAGGTTGCAGCGAGCACAGATTGTGCCATTATGCTACAGCCTGGTGCAACAAAAGTGAAACTCCATCTCAAAGGAAAATAAATAAATAAATAAAAGCCCTTCAATGGCTCCCCATTTACCTGGGGTAGAATCCAAATTCCTGTTCCTCCTGGCCTAGGTACCTGTGGTCCCCTCTGCAGGGACATCTCTCCACTCCACCTGCTTTGCCTGACATGTGCCAACTCCTCCTTTAAATCACTTTATCCAGAACAGCTTCTCCGTAGCTCCCAGGCCACAGTACCAGCCCTCAGCAATGTCACCTAAGGAACTTTTCCGTGGGTTGTATCTGCTTGTTCATAGCTCTGTTGCTCCTGCAGTCAGTCTTTCTCACTGGAGGAACTTTAAATCAGATTATTATGTTTTTTTTTTTTTTGAAATGGAGTCTCACGCTGTCGCTCAGGTTGGAGTGCAGTGGTGCAATCTTGGCTCACTGAAACCTCTGCCCACTGGGCTCAAGCAATCCTCCCACCTCAGCCTCTCGAGGAGCTGGGACTACCAGTGTGCATCACCACACCCAGCTAATTTTTGTATTTTTAATAGAGACGGGGTTTCACCATGTTGGCCAGGCTGGTCTCGAACTCCTGAGCTCAAGTGATCTGGCTGCCTCGGCCTCCCAAAGTGCTGGGATTACAGACGTGAGCCACTGTGCCCAGCTACCACCCCCAGAGATTCTGATTCAGCTGTCTGGAGTATGGCCTGGGCAGGGACAGTTTTAAATGTCCTCCTGTGACTGTAACGCACAGCCAGGCTGAGAACAGCTGCACTAGACTGTGAGCGCCCTGAGAGCGATTGAGCCTATTTATCGATGTTCCCAAGGTCTGTGCTTAGCAGGTCTCCCTCTGCATTGGTGGGATGAACAACATGACCCTAGGTAGTCTAGGGAGCCAGGATGGGTGACTGATGAGTGCTGGGAGGCAAGAAGGAAAACTGCCTGGCCTTCCTCTGCCTTTTTTTTTTTTTTTTTTTTTTAAAAACTTTGTCTTTAGAGACAGGGGTCTCACTATGCTGCCCAGGCTGAACCGAAAGTCCTGGGATCAAGCAATCCTCCTTCCTCAGCCCCCCAGTAGTTGGGACTACTGGCATGCACTACTATGCTCAGCATTTAAAATTTTTTAAATTAATAAATGTTAGAACAGTTTTGGGTTCACAGAAAAATCGACTGGAAAATACAGAGAGTTCCCATATACACCCTGTTCCCACACATGCCCAGCAGCGTCCCTCACCATCAACATCCCCCACCAGAGTGGTACATTCGTTAAAAGTGACGAACCTGCCTCCACACACCATCACCCAAAGTTCATAGTTTGCATGAGAATTCATTCTGGGTATTCTGCATTCTATGGATTTTGACAAATGTATAATGCCACGTGTCCACCACTGTAGTGCCATACATTAGAGGAGTTGCCCTGCCCCAAACATCCTCTGTGCCCCCCCTGTTCATCCTTCCCTCCCCTTAACTTCTGGCAACCACTGATCTTTTTTTTTTTTTTTTTTTTTTTTTTTTTTTGAGACGGATTCTCGATCTGTCGTACAGGCTGGAATGCAGTGATGTGATCTCAGCTCATTGCTAACTCCGCCTCCTGGGTTCAATCGATTCTCCTGCCTCAGCCTCCCGAGTAGCTGGGATTACAGGCACATGCCACTACACCTGGCTAATTTTTGTATTTTAGTAGAGGTGGGGTTTCACCATGTTGCCCAGGCTGTTCTCGAACTCCTGAGCTCAGGCAATCTGCCAGCCTTAGTCTCCCAAAGTGCTAGGATTACAGGCATGAGTCACCACACCCAGCTGCAACCACTGATCTTTTTATTGCTCCCATAGGTTTGCCTTTTCCAGAATGTCATATAGTTGGAATCATACAGTATGTAGCCTTTTCAGAGTGGCTTCTTTCACCTACTAATGTTCATTTAAATTTCTTCCATGTCTCTTTGTGGGTTCATAGCTAATTTCTTTTTAATGCTAAGTAATACTCCATTGTTTGAATGTACCAAAGTTTATTTATCCATTCACTACTGAAGGACATCTTGGTTGGTTCCTAATTTTGACAGTTAAAAATAAAGCTGCTACAAACATCTGTGTGCAGCTTTTTTTTTTTTTTTTTTTTTTTTTTTTTTTTTTTTTT
>NC_045450.1:33275457-33292367 GCF_002776525.5 Piliocolobus tephrosceles | reverse complement strand
TTTTTTTTTTTTTTTTTTTTTTTTTTTTTTTTTGCTTTTTTGAGACAAGGTCTCACTCTGTCACCCAGGCTGGAGCACAGTGGTGCAATCATGGCTCACTGCAGTCTTGACCTCTCACGCTCAGGCAATCTTCCCACCTCAGCCTCCTGAGTACTTGGAACCACAGGTCCACACCACCACACCCAGCTAATTTTTTAACTTTTTTGTAGAGATGGGGTTGAGCTGTTTTATCCAGGCTGGTCTTGAACTCCTGGGCTCAAGCAATCCTCCCACCTTGGCCTCCCAAAGTGCTGGGATTACAGGCCTGAGCCACTGAATCTGACTTATTGCAGCATTTCATGTGGGCATAAGTTTTCAGCTCCTTTGGGTAAATACCCAGGAGTGCAATTGCTAGATCAAATGGTTAGATGATGTTTAGTGTTGTAAAAACCTGCCAAAATGTCTTCCAAAATGGCTGTACCATTTTACATTCCCACCAGGAGTGAATGAGAGTCTCTGTTGTTCCACATCCTCATCAGCATTTAGTGTTGTCTGTGCTCTGGATTTTGGCCATTCTAATAGGTATCTCATTGTTTTAATTTGCATTTCCCTGATGACATATGATGTGCAGCATCTTTTCACATGCTAGTTGCCATCTGTATGTCTCCTTTTGTGAAGTGTCTGATAAGGCCATTGGCCCATTCTTAAATAGCATTATTCATTGTCTTATTGTTGGGTTTCAAGAGTTCTTTGTATATTTGGATAATAGTCCTTCATCAGATATGTCTTTTGCCAGTATTTTCTCCCAGTCTCTGGCTTGTCTTGTCATTGTCTTGACATTGTCTTCCATGGAGCAGAAGTTTTAAAATTTAAATCAAGTCCAGCTTATCAATTATTTATTTCATGGATCAGGTCTTTGGTGTTGCATCTAAAAATTCATTGCCATACTCAAGGCCATAAAGGTTCTCTCCTATATCATCTTCTAGAAGTTTCATAGTTTTGCGCTTCTACATTTAGGTCTATGATCCATTTTGAGTTAATTTTTATGAAGAGTATAAGTTCTGTGTTAGATTCTTTTTTGAGACAGGGTCTCAACTCTGTCACCCGGATGGGAGTAGTAGAGTGGCACAATCACAGCACACTGCAGCCTTGACCTCCTGGGCTCAACCGATCCTCCTGCCTCAGCCTCCCGAGTAGCTGGGACCACAGGTGTGCACCACCACAACTGGTTAAGTTTTCTATTTTTTTTGTACAGACACGATCTCACTATATTGCCCAAGCTTGTCTTGAACTCCTGGGCTCAAGGGATCCTCTTGCCTCAGCATCCCAAAGTGCTGGGATTACAGGTATGAGTCACTGCACCCAGCCTAGATTCATTATTTGACATGTGGATGTTCTGTTATTCCAGTACCATTTGTTGAAAAGACTATCTTTGCTCCATTGTGGATTGGCAGATTATATCTTTCAAGGAATGGGTGTATTTTATCTAGATCATAAAATTGGTGGGCATAGAATTGTTCATAACATTATTTTTTATTCTTTCAACTCATGAATTTATTCTTTTAATTCATCTGTAGTGAATTACAGTTCTGATATTAGTCATTTGTCTCTGCTCTCTTTTTTCCTAGTCTGGCTAGAGGCTTATCAATTTCATCAGTCTTGCAAAGACCCATCCTTTAGTTTCATTGATTTTCTTTATTGATTCCCTGTTTTCAATTTCACTGAGTTTTACTTTGGTTTTTATTATTTCTTTTATTCTGCTTTGTGTAAAATTTAATTTGTTCTTTTGTTTCTAGTTTCCTAAAGGGGAGGCTTAAATTGTTGATTTTAGACCTTTATTCTTTTGATACATACATTCAATATTATCAATTTCTCTCTAAACACTACTTTCACTACATCACACAATTTTGATAAGTAGTGTTCTCATTTTCACTTAGTTCAGAACATTTTTACATTTTTCTTCAGAGTTCCTTTTTGACCTATATGTTATGCAGAAGTGTGTTGTTTAATCCCCAAGTATTTGGGGATTTTCCAGCTATCTTTCTCTTACTGATTTCCAGTTGAGTTCCACTGTGGTCTGAGGCCAGACATTGGATGGTTTCTATTCTTTTAAATGTATTAAGGTGTTTTTGATTTTTGTTTTTTTGTTTTTTTTTTTTTGAGACAGAGTCTTGCTCTGTCGCCCAGGTTGGAGTGCAGTGGTGCAATCTTGGCTCACCACAACCTCTGCCTCCCGGGTTCAAGTGATTCTCCTGCCTCAGCCTCCCAAGTAGCTGGGACTATAGGTGTGTGCCACCATGCCTGGCTAATTTTTGCATTTTTAGGAAAGACAGGATTTCATTATGTTGGCCAAGCTGGTCTCAAACTCCTGACCTTGTGATCCGTCTGCCTCAGCCTCCCAAAGTGCGGGATTACAGGTGTGAGCCACCACACCTGGCCTTATGGTGTTTTTTATGGCCCTGAATGTGGTCTGTCTTGGTGAATATTCCATGTGAGCTTCAGAAGAATGTGTAATCTGCTGCTGTTGGGTGAGGCCATTTATAGATCAATATATCCGGCTGTTAATGGTACTACTGAGTTCCGCCTGCTGGATCTGTCCATTTCTGTTAAAGGGGTGTTAAAATCTCCAACTTATTTATTTATGTATTTATTTTATTTATTTATTTAGATGGAGTCTTGCTCTATCACCCAGGCTGGAGTGCAGTGCTGTGATCTTCACTCACTGCAACCTCTGCCTCCCGGGTTCAAGTGATTCTCCAGCCTCAGCCTCCTGAGTAGCTGAGATTACAGGCGCACACCACCACACCCAGCTAATTTTTGTACTTTTAGTAGAGACAGGATTTCACCATGTTGGCCAGGCTGATCTCAAACGCCTGACCTCAGGTGAACTGCCCTCCTCAGCCTCCCAAAGTGCTGGGTTTACAAAGGTGTGGGCCACCACACCCAGCCAAAATCTCCAACTTTAAAAGTGGGTTCATTATTTCTTCTTGTAGGTCTATCAGTTTTTGCCTCTCAGACACCCATGCTCTGTTTTTAGGTGCACACATATTAAGTATTTTTGCCTTGGAGAACTGAGCCCTCCCTCATTCTGTAATGCCCTCTTTATTCCTGATCACTTTCCTTGCTGAAGCCTGCTCTGTCTGAAATTAATATAACTACTTCTGCTTTCTTATGATGTGCATTGGCATGGAATATCTTTATCTCTTTACTTTTAATGTATATGTGTTTTTATATTTAAAATGGATTTTTTTGTAGACAATTTAACAGTTGAATCTTATTTTTTGATATACTGTGACAACCTCTGTCCTTAACTGGTACATTTAGACCATTGGCTTTCAATGTAATTGTTGATATAATTGGATTATTATCTACCATATTTTAAAATATGCTGCCCTTATTCTTTGTTCCTATTTTTGTCTTGTACTCTGTCTCTGCCTTTTGTGGCTTTAATTAGGCATTTTGTAGGATTCCATTTTCTCTCCTTTCTTAGTATATCACTTATACTTTTAAAAATTATTTTAGTGGTTGCCTTAAAGCTTGCAATATACCTTTAAAAATTTTTTTCTTTATAAACAGACACACACAAATCAATATACAATTGAAACTAAATCAAGCCTGATTTCAAATAACACTGCACCTTTTCAAGGGTAATGCAAGTGCCTTATAATAAAAAAAAATTTCTAATTTCTCTCTCCTGTTTCTTGTTTCATTGTTGTCATTCATTTCACTTATACATAAGCATCCATAAGCATATGTGTTTAAGCATATATAATTATTATTACTTTTTTTTTTTTTGATATGGAGTCTCGCTCTGTCACCCAGGCTGGAGTGCAGTGGTGCCATCTCGGCTCATTGCAACCTCCACCTCCTGGTTCAATCGATTCAAGCAGCCTCCCAAGTAGCTAGCATTACAGGCGCCCGCCACCACACCTGTCTAATTTTTGTATTTTTAGTAGATACGGGGTTTCACCATGTTGGCCAGGATGGTCTTGACCTCCTCACATCAGGTGATCTGCCGGCCTCAGCATCCCAAAGTGCTAAGATTACAGGTGTGAGCCACCACACCCTGCCAGCATACATAATTGAATCCATTGTTCCTATTTTGAGCAAACTGTTATGTGATAGCTGGATTAAGAAAAATGAAAGCTTTTATTGTGCCTCTACTTATTCATTCTCTGATGCTCTTTTTTTCTTTATGTAGATTTGAGTTTCTGACCTATACTATTTTTATTCTCTCCGAAGAACTTATTTAAACATTTTTTGCAAACCAAATCTTTTGGCAACAAATTCCCTCTATTTATTTATTTATTTATTTATTTATTTATTTATTTATTTGAGACAGGGTGTCTCACTCTATTACTCAGGCTGGACTGCAGTGGCACGATCTCAGCTCACTGCAACCTCCACCTCCTGGGTTAAAGCAATTCTCTGACCTCAGCAATCCCCAACCCAAGTAGCTGGGATGACAGACACGTGCCACCACTGTATTATTAGTAGAGCTGGGGTTTCACCATGTTGGCCAGGCTGGTCTCAATTTTTGTTTGTTTGAGAAAGTCTTTATTTCTTCTTCATTTCTGGAGGATAAATGTGTAGGATGCAGAATTCTAGGTTGGTGGATTTTTTCTTAAGACTTTAAATGTTTACTCTCGTTTTGCCTAAGTGGTTTCTAAGAATAAATTGCATGCAGTTTTTATCTTTGTTTCTCTTTAGCTAAGATGGTTTTTGTTGTGGCTTCTTTCAGGATTTTTTACTTTTGATCCTTCTATTTCTTTCATTAAATTTTTGTTTTCGGACACTGTATACCTTAATCCTTCCATTTCTTTATTTTATTTTATTTTATTTTTTTGAGACGGAATCTTGCTCTGTCGCCCAAGCTGGAGTGCAGTGGCACGATCTTGGCTCACTGTAGCCTCCACTGAGTCTTGTTCTGATGCCTGTTCAGCCTCTTCAAATTGTGTTTTTTTCTTTCTAAGGCATCTTATAATTTTGTTGAAAGGTGGATATAATGTCCTGGGTAAAAGGAACTGCAGGAAATAGGCCTTTAGTGGTGTGGTAGTTGGGCGAAGGGAAGCTTTCTATAGTCCTGTGATTAGGTCTCAGTCTTTTTCTTTTCTTGAGACAGGGTCTCACTCTGTCACCCAGGCCGGAGTGCCATGGCACAATCATAGCTCACTGCAGCCTTGAGCTCCTGGGTTCAAGTGATCCTTCCGTCTCAGTTTCTTGAGTAGCTGGGACTGCAGGCACACACCACAACATTTATTTATTTATTTATTTAAGACACAAATTCACTCTGTTGCCCAGGCTGGAGTGCAGTGGTGCGATCTTGGCTCACTGCAACCTCCACCTCCCAGGTTCAAGCAATTCTCCTGCCTCAGCCTCCCAAGTAGCTGGGATTACAGGTGTGGGCAACCACGCCCAGCTAATTTTTGGATTTTTAGTAGAGACGGGGTTTCGCCATGTTGACGACCAGGCTGATCTCTGGTGATCTCTGGTCATCTCTCCTGACCTCAAGTGATCCGCCCGCCTCGGCTTCCCAAAGTGCTAGGATTACAGGGATGAGCCACCATAACTGGCCAATTTTTAAATTTTTTCATAGAGATGAAGTCTCACTCTGTTGCCCAGGCTAGCCTTGAATTCTTGGCCTCAAATGATCCTCCCCCCTCAACCTCCCAAAGTGCTGAGATTACAGGTGTGACCCACCACAACCAGCAGTTCTCAGTCTTTTGGTGAGTCCATCCCTGGACTGAACACCTGTGCTTTTCAGTGTTTCCCCCATACATCGGACAGAATTGCTACAAAGGGGGCTGGAGTTGGGTGTTTTCCTTTCCCCGGGTTAATACAGCTCTGATAAAACTTCAGAAGTTTGGGAGCTGGTAAAATAGTTCCTCCTGAAGGCAGATCTTGTTGAGAGGAACAGAATGCTCTGACATTTTTCAAAATTTCAAAAATGTTTCTCTTACCTTGCTGGAAGCATAAGGGGATTTTTCTCCTATAATCACCACGTGGTCCTGGTAGAGCTCCCAGGGGTAAAATTCACAACAGCATGGAAGCTCCTCATGAGTGGGTGGCACTGGAGCTTTGTCGCTCAGGCTTGTCCACACTGAGCCTCCAGCAATGTGTCAATTACAATTCCGGTTTCCACAGCCCTGCACTGATTCCTCCTGAGGTTTCAGCTCATAGGCAGGTTTCTGCTTCAGTAAGGTGTGGTTCTCTGTGTTCACCTGTCTGTCTCTCCAATGGAGTGGGCAGTGGTGTGCCCGGTGACCTCACCTCGTGGATGATTCTAAGAAGGGTGTTGATTATTCTGTTTCCTCTGTTGATTACTTGTTGTGTGGACAGCATGGCTGCTCCTAAGCTCCTTACTTGCCAGGCTGGAACCTAGATGTCTCTTCCTCTGCCTTATTTATTTATTTATTTTTTTTTTGAGATGGAGTCTTGCTCTATTGCCGAGGCTGCAGTGCAGTGGCTTGATCTTGGCTCACTGCAGCCTCTGCCTCCAAGGTTCAAGAGATTCTTGTGCCTCAGTCTCCTGAGTACCTGGGACTATAGGCATGCACTACCACTCTTGGCTAATTTTTGTATTTTTAGTAGAGACGGTTTCAGTATGTTGACCAGCCTGGTTTTGAACTCCTGACCTTAAGTGATCCGCCCACCTCAGCCTTCCAAAGTACTGGGATTACAGGCAGGAGCCACTGCGCCTGGCCTCTTCCTCTGCCTTCAAATGCCTGCCCTCCAGAGACCCCTCCCTATGCAGGGACAGGTCCATGCAGGTGATACTGGAGATCTAAAGGCAGGAAGTGATCAATATATACTGAGGAGGTGAGATTTGACCAGTGAGATGGACTAGAAGGAGACACAGGGACCCAGTGTCATCCCCTCCCCAACTCCCTGCTCTCCATCCTTCAGCCACACTGCCTTCCTCCTGGAGGGACAGACTAAGCCAGGTCCACACATGCTCTCCCTCCGTCAAGAGCACTTCCGTACCCACCCCTCCACCCCAGGCTCCCTTCTCACCTTTTCCAGGTAGCTCTGACTCATCCTTCACAATAACTCAGGTAGCCTCAGCTCCAGCCTAGGCTGGAATTTTCTGATACACTGTCATGGAACAGAGCCTGCAACACAGAAGGCCTTCAATAAATCTTTGTGGCATAAATGAGCACATAGAAATGTGTTCCCTCCCTTTAGCACACATGGCTCATGCTGTCATCACATGTTCATGGAGAGATTGTATATAATGCCCATCTCTCTCTTTAGGCCATGGGGACTCACTTTTTCAGCACTGTATTTCCTATGCTTGGCACAATGTGGGGTAGAGTAGGGGCTCAATAAATATGTAGCGAGCAGATGAAGAGATGGGAGAGGAGGTGAGTCCCCCAACCTGGCAGAAGGGATTAAATGTATTAGGGAGCCTATGTCATGTGATGGGAAGGCTGTGGAGGGTGAGCCTCACAGGCGTCCAGGAGACAGTCAGCAAGACAATCTTGCAGCCAGAGGCCAAATTCCTTGTGGATTATGCAAAGGTTGGGATTTCATTGGTGGAAGCATCAGGTTGGCAGGAAAGGAAAGCAATTTCACTCTAGTCTGCAGCTCCTGTCAAAGGCAGGCAGGAGACAGTGGGCAGGTCTGGGATGGGAGGAGAGCTTGTTGGGACCAGACACCCAGAAACCAGAGAGCATTCCCAGCAGCTCCTGACTCATGTGCAGCGTGTGGGCAGAGGGCAGCCCCACCTGTGCCCACCACCAGCAGTTGCAGCCTGAGATGGCTCCTCCGGCCCAGCGCCAGGGGCCCTGCATTGGCTGGGAGGCGGGATCTGGGTTGGTGGGGTGCGGGAAACAAAGCAGGATGGTGGAGGCGCGTGGGGCCTGAGAGTCAGCGAGGACGGGGGCCTGCTGGTCAGCTGGGGTCAGGAGTAGGTCCTCCCTGGGTGGTCAGAGCCCTCAGTGGGAGGAATGGAGGCCAGCCCTCACAGAGCTAGTCTTAGACTTCCACTATCCCCCAATATAGCCCCGTGTGGGGAAGTAGAAGGTTCTGGCTCTTCTGAGCAGAGGGACTACAGGCTTGTCATGGAAATCCAGAAGGTCAGAGCTGGAAAGACCCTCAGGCTTAAAGGACACGCAGAAAAATGGGCCTGGAATGGGGAGGACAATGTCCAGGTTGCTGCAGGAAGCCAAAAGCTGGGCAAACCTGGGGTGAGATGTCCCAGGGCTGCAGGGCCACCCATTTACTATCTTTGGCAGGCTGTTTTAACCTCTCTGATCCTCAGTGTATTCACCTATAAAATGGGAATAACAACACCTATCTCAGAGGGTTGTTGTGCAGACTAAGATCATTCCTCCAGTCAATACATATTTACTGAAGGCTGTGGCAGGCACTGCTGGTGACTCTCTCCGTCTTGGAAATTGAGTCCTAACTTCTATTTAGGAACCCTTGCATAAGTGGTGATGTGATGTGACTTGCGGATGTAAGAAGAAGTAGTGTATATACAACTTCATAAAACATTCTTAAAAATGGAAGCATCATCCTCATCTCCTCCCGCTGTGCTGGCTGGAATTCGGAACTGATGGCTTCAGCAGTCATCACAGACCACGATGTGGAAGCCTAGAGTGGTGAACAGCAGAGCCACCAAAGAGAGCAAGCCTGAATTCCCAACAATCACAGGTCACCACACCATAAGCACGAGTTCAGCGACTGGACTCCTTACTTCTGGACTTATTTAACTTAGATCAAAATAAATGCATATTTTTTAAAAAATGTCTTTTCCTGAGGCACAGTCTCAAGAGGTACTGAGAACACATGTCCCTATATACATATTTGTCACCACTTTAAGAGATCACTCACCATTACCCCAAATCCTAGTTGCCTGGAGGGCTGTTTATGTGGCAGGCTCTGGACTCTACACTGGGAATGAAATGGAGAAAAAAAGCAGATGCAGTCCTTTCCCTCCAAAGCTTCCAGTGTAGTGGAAACAAGAGACGGTCAGAAGAGCACATGCAGAAGTGAACAATCGTAAATGCCACACGTGCTGTAATGGCAGACAGTATAGGAACTCAACCTTGTCAGGGCATGGCAGGTTCCTATGGTAGCACCAACAAAAGTGTGGTTTAGCTGTTTAAAACCACAGCTATCCCCAACAAAAAGGCTAAAATAAAT
The DNA here is from genome assembly GCF_002776525.5 of Piliocolobus tephrosceles. Taxonomy (NCBI): domain Eukaryota; kingdom Metazoa; phylum Chordata; class Mammalia; order Primates; family Cercopithecidae; genus Piliocolobus; species Piliocolobus tephrosceles. The sequence continues at coordinate 33,283,238 of NC_045450.1, read as the reverse complement.
GAGACAGAAAATATAAAATGTTGAAGAGGCTGTGGAGCAACTGGAACTCCCTGGAACTCTCTGCCATCCACTGATGGCAGGAGGGTAAACTGTTACAACCACTTTGGAAAACCAGGAACAGAGTGGCCCAACATTACTGACAGAACCTGACCCACAAAGTCCGGGTATCCTGATCAGCCCAGAGTCAACTTGGGGAACAACTCTGGGGACCCTGAGGGACACTTTGTAACTGGCCTGGCCAGGGAGCATTCCACAGGGAGGAGTGTGGGGGCAGAGCCTTCTCCAGCCCTCAGCTTCCTCCTGGACTGCCCATGTGTGGCCAGTGCTCCCAGCCAGGCCTCAGCAGGAGGACAGACGCCAGATCACACCTCACGGTTCACTGGACGACCTGCGAGCTTCAGGCCCCAGCTGTGTCCTCAGCCCCAAGCCCGCAGGGACACTCACCTCCCACCCTCAGAGCACCTTCCTTCTTTCTGCGCTTAGATTGGCGTTCCTCTTAACATACAGGCTCCCTTCAGTGGAACCAAAACATCCTCCCTTTGGCTTTAGTCCAGCTCTCCAGGGCCACACAGAGCAGGAGGACCTTTTATACTTCTTTTTTAACACTCAGCTGAGTGCCCTCAACCCCATCCCAGTCTCCAGTCTTAGGGTCATGGTCAGCCTGCCCCTGGCATCCAGCCTAGACCGATTCCAGCCTTCGCCCCTCCCCTCCAAACCTAGATGCACCCCTACCCCTGCCTCCCCCATTATCAGTTAAATTGTGTCCCTCAAAAATTCATGTGTTGAAGTCCTAACCCTGAGCACTTCAAAAACGTGACCTTATTTGGAAATAGCGTCATTGCAGATATAATTAATTAAGACGAGTGCAGTAGGATGGGTGCTAATCCAATACAACTGGTGTCCTTAGAAAACTGAGAAATGTGGACACAGAGACAGACATTCACAGAGGAAGATATTGTAAAGACACAGGGAGAATAGGCAGGCACAGTGGCTCACGCCTGTAATCCTAGCACTTTGGGAGGCTGAGATGGGAGAATTGCTTGAGGCCAGGAGTTTAAGAGTTTAAGACCAGCCTGGACAATACAGCACAACCCCTGTCTCAGGAAAAATTTTAAGGCCAGGCTCAGTGGCTCATGCCTGTAGTCTCAGCACTTTGGGAGGCCGAGGTGGACAGATCACCTGAGGTCAGGAGTTCGAGACCAGCTTGGCCAACATGGTGAAACCCCGTCTCTATTAGAAATACAAAAAAATTAACCAGGGGTGGTGGTATGCACCTGTAGTCCCAGCTACTTGGGAGGTTGAGGCAAGAGAATCACTTGAACCCAGGAGGTGGGGGTTGCAGTGAGCTGAGATTGTACCACTGCACTCCAGCCTGGATGACAAGAATGAGAATCCATCTCAAAAATAAAAATAAAAACAAATTAAAAATGAGCCAGGCATGGTGGGGCACACCTGTAGTCCCAGCTACTTGGGAGGCTGAGGTGGGAGGATCACTTGAGTCCAGGAAGTCCAGGTTGCAGTGATCTATGATCATGACACTGCACTCCATCCTGGGGACAGAACGGGACCCTGTCTCAAAAACAAAAAGGCATAGGGAGAAGGGGGCTGTCTATCAGCCAAAGAGAGGGCCTGGAACAGATCCTTCCCTCACAGCCCTCAGAAGGAGCCAGCACCTACACTTTGACTCCAGCCTCTCAGGCTCCAAAGTTGTGAGACAACACAATCCTGTTTTGAAGCCGCCCAGTCCATGGTCCTCTACTACAGCCACCCCAGAAAACTAAGACACACCTTGTCACTCATTAATTCAAAAATACTTACAGAGCCCTGCCATATGCTGGGGACAAAGCCATGAAGAGAAAGAAAAGGAGTGAAGAATTACTGCCTTCACAGAGCCCACATTGCCATGAAGGAGAAAGCCAGGCAGATGATGCCACACTGGGTCTCAAGAGCTAAGAAAATAGGGAAATAAAACACAGGCTCTCTTAATTTTTTTTTTTTTTTTTGAGATGGAGTCTTGCTCTCCATCTGCAGGCTGGAGTGCAGTGGTGCAATCTCAGCTCACTGCAACTTCCACCTCCCGGGTTGAAGCGATTCTTCTGCTTCAGCCTCCCAAGTAGCTGGGGTTACAGGCATGTGCCACCACACTTGACTAATTTTTGTATTTTTAGTAGAGGCAGGGTTTCACCGTGTTAGTCAGGCTGGTTTTGAACTCCCGACCTCATGATCCACCCGCCTCGGCCTCCCAAAGTGCTGGGATTACAGGCGTGAGCCACCGCGCCCAGTGTCCTTAATTCTTTATCAACTCTCTCTGTCAGCCCTTTCTGTTCTTCCTAGAAAAGGGCTCAGGATGCTCCCATCCTAAGGAGGCCTTTGCTCACCCCTACTGTGCCCCTAGCCTCCATCACATTACTGGAGAAATCTTTAAACAATGACTCCCTCCTCCTCCTACCTTCCCTGTGCTTTCCTGCACTCCAAGGCTGGCAGTGGCCTTCCCACTGTTCTGCACCCTACCTCTCCACCCCTGCCTTCCACAGCCTGTGCTGAGTTCCTGGACTCACCCACCTTCTCTGGGCTGCCAGGACCCTGCCCTTCTGCCATCTCCCACTTCTCCTTTACTGATTTCTTTTTCTGCTATTTCTTCTTTTCTTTCCTGTATCTGTATAAGATACCCTTATATCTTTCATCTAAGTTCATCAGTTGTTGATATGTTACCACTTGGCTGTATGTCAATGCATAGGCTCTTTTTGTTGTTGTTTTGAGACAGAGTCTCACTCTGTTCCCCAGGCTGCAGTGCAGTGGTACAATCTTGGCTCACTGCAACCCCCGCCTCCTGGGTTCAAGCATTCTCATGCCTCAGCCTCCCAAGTAGCTGGGACTACAGACATGTACCACCGTGCTCGGCTACTTTTTGTATTTTTAGTATTTTTGTATTTTAATTTTGTAATTTTAACCACAATTTAAATATAATTAAGGAGATTTTATATTGACACTCTATTATTATCTAAAATAGACTACATATTTAAATTTTATCAATCACCTTAGTAAGGCCTTTCGTAATTTTTTTTCTTTTTTTGAGACAGTTTCACTCTTGTCACCAGACTGGAGTGCTGTGGTGCGATCTCAGCTCACTGCAACCTCCACCCACTGAGCTCAAGCGATCCCAAGTAGCCTCCCAAGTAGCTGGGACCACAGATGTGCGCCACCACACCCGGCTAAGTTTTTGTACTGTGGGTAGAGCCAGGGTTTCACCATGTTGCCCAGTCTGGTCTCAAACCCCTGAGCTCAAGCAATCTACCAGTCTCAGCCTCCCAAAGTGCTGGGATTACAGGCGTGAGCCACTGCACCCAACCTGTAGCTTTTTAAAAAATTATTATTATTTTTAATTCAAGAGTCAACCTGGGATCCCACATTGCATTTAGTCTCCATGTCCTGCTCCTTTAGAGAGCCACCCTCCCCGAGGGTTGTCCTCCTCCGTAACAGCCTCTCCCTGCCTCAGTCAGCACCTCTCTGCAGCTGTGTCTCTTCCTCCCCTGCACTCCACTGAAGTCATTTCCAGCCCTGCTTCAGCCCACCTTTCGCTTGACTCTGTCTCAGTTGTTATTGACTCCTCCCTGCCCCACCAGCTTCCCCAGGGCAGGGTTTCTGGTTCATCTGTGTCCCCTGGTGTCAGGTCCAGTGCTTGACGAATACACCATGGAAGAGGGAGAAAACACTCTCTCAATGTCAGTCAGACCTCAACTTCAATTGTGGCTCCACAAGCCTCTGCTGTTGTAACCTGCGTGGAGTTATTTAACAGTTACTCTGAGCAGAGGCTAAAACCTACTTTGAGGGCTGCTATGAAGATCTCCCAAGTGCTGTCTTTGAATGTCTGGCACACCGTACCCCTGGAAGGAAGAGAGAGAAGACTGTCTGTGACATTCAGTAGATTTCAAAACATAGGAGGGCAATAGAGCATCCATGTTCAGCTCCTGGACTCCCTCGACACGTCCCACCAGTGGCTCCATGCAGCCGGACCCTTGCAAGCCTGATGAAAGGACAAGTTCAAGTTAAGGAAAGCACACAAGAAATCAAGCTGGTCTGGAGGCAGCTCCCAAGATGGAGAGGTGGGATTCATGTACCTTTGAAAGAGGCCCAGCCCATCATTTGACCAGATATTTCATGAACATGATAATCTGGCCATAAGTTAGGCCAGCGAGGGAACACCCTACTGCCCCACAGAAGAAACAACCAGAGATCCCATCAGCCTCGGGCCCCTACAACACCTTTGCCCAGGCTCAGGGGTCTGAGGCTTCCTGCCCTTCTGCAGTAGAAATGACGGCTGTCCAGGGAATGCATTTGTTTAACATCAGATTCCTCAGCAACATCTGGATCCAATTTAGCTGTGAACATTGAAAATGAGGCCTGGCCACCAGCCAGCACACTGCAGGAGGAGCTGAGCCCGCAGTGCACAGATACAGAGTTGCGGAGGAGCCAGGCCAAACCCACTTAGCCCCCTTATTTCTTTCAAGCATCCTGGGGAAGGAGTGGAGGTGACTCCCTGGCAACCCAACTTTGGTCTCCTACGGATCCATCTCCCTGCCAGCCTCTCAGGTTTTCCAAAACTTTCAAGTGATTGCCACCCTGACATGGTGGCAGGAAGCTGGAAAGCTCTCTGCCTCCATGGCGTTTGGGGTTCCAAGGGTAACATCTTCACCTAGTGCCAAGGGACACATATATATTCATGCTCCCACACCAAACACAGGCATACAGGTGCATGCATGCACACACACCACGCCTCTCTGCACTGGACTTCTAACACATCCTGCACTCAGAAATCCCAGGCTCTCAGAACAGGTGGAACATCTCATTCAACCCTCATTGTCCAGAGACACGGGGATTTGGCAAAGGTCAAACAGCAAAGCAAGTCACAGTGCAACAATACATTTACCGGGTGCTGACTTTAAACCAGATCGCTTGATGGGTATTTAAAATATAGCAGTACTTTCAAGTTTATCCTCAAAATAACTGGAGGATCCGTTCAGTATTTTGCCCAAAGCTACACACTTAATAAGTGGTAAGGCTGGGGATGAAACCCAAGTCAGCCTGACATCAAATTATAGGATTTCCTCCACTGTGGGTCCTGATGCCTGAAATTCCACCAGTAAGTCTTCCCAAGCTCTGATATTAAAAACCGTAAATGGTCCTGAACAGTTCTTGCTTTAAGCTATCTCTGGCCAACACCTGAAGGGGAACAGGAGAGAAGGACATCAGAGGGGGCACAGGGCCTCCAATAAGGGGGTGAAAGGGTCTAAGATGGACATTTTCCAGTCTTTTCCATTTTTAAGCCTCAGAGACTGGAATTGGAGGTTGAGGCCTCCTGAAAAGGCCTTCCTGGAAAGAGATCTCTGAGCGTTGTCTTCTGTGAGAGGATGGTTCCACGGCTGTGCTGAGGCCAGTGGGTAGGGAAGTCTAGGCACCGTGAGTGGGTATACAAAGATGAAATCCCTCTGGGTACAGTTTGGTCATTTATATTAAAAGCTTAAAAAAGGTGTTTACTTTTTTTTTTTTAAAGACTCACAGTCTTGCTCTGTCATGACCATAGCTCACTGCAGCATGGAACTCCTGGGCTCAAGTGATCCTCCCGCCTCACCTTCCTGAGTAACTGGAACTATAGTCGTGTGCCACCACACTGGCTAATTTATTTTATTTTAGTGTTTTAGAGACAGGCATCTTCTTATGTTGCCCAGGCCGGCCTTGAACTCATGGCCTCAAGCGACCCTCCTGCCTCACCCTCCCAAAGTGCTGGGATTATAGGTGTGAACTACTGCACCTAGCTGCACTTACCTTTTTTCCCAGTCTTCCTGTGCATCCTCTGTGCTGAACTTTATTAGAGCATTGTATATACTAAGTCCTCAACAAATAAGTAAAAATAGCAAGTTACAAAATGGTATGTAGAGGTCGATCCTAATGACGCATCTGTCTAGACAGCAGGAGAGACTTTTATGCTCCTAGTGTTTGTCTTCAACCTTCTTTCTAATTTTTTGTTTGCTGTTGCTGTTTTTGAGTAGATATACGTAGAGAAAGCCCGATTCTTGTTTCTGGGAGACTCATTCCCCTTCTTTTTGTAACTACAATCCTGACTTCCTGCCCCCACAATCAGGCAGATGATCATGTGACTTGGGCCTGGCTTATTAGAATCTGCCCACCAGGTCACAGTGATTGGTCCAGAGATGAGCACATGACTCAACATGATCATGTGACTTGGATGTGGCCTATCAGAATCCTTCCATCAGGCAATAGTGATTGGCCCAGGGATGAACACATGACTCAAACCAGGTCAAATAGGATCCAGTTAGTGGGAAGGAGAAACTTTTTCACGAATGTGAACCCTCAGGAGGTGAACCTGGTGCTTTCGGCAGCCAGCCCACCTCCCAGCTCCCATATGGGAGCTGCTTCCTTCCTCATGATGAGGATGGTGTGTGAAATCCAGGCTGAAATCCTCTGGACTCTCAACCACAGCTCTGAAGCCCACCGTCATTGCCCCTTTGGGCCCTGTAAGCCTTCCAGACCCATCGGGCCTCACTTGCTGTGTTGCTTGGAGAAAATAACACTGAGGCAGGAACTAAGAATCCGGTGAGGATTGGCAAGAGGAGGCCGCAGGGAAGAAGCCTTGTCCTTCTTGCTCTTGGTGGGAAATTACGCACTGAAGGCTTTGGACAGCTGCCAGGTTCTTCTGTCCAGCCCCTGTCGCTCTTGAGTGCGTGAAGTTCCCTTGAGTGGGTGGCTGGCAGCGAGGGCACGGAAGGGTTAGAATGCTTGAGGAAAGTAGAGACAAAATGTGGGATTGTTATAAAATGCAGATAGAATGAGATAAGACCTTGCTGCGCCTAAAAATTAAAAAAAGTGCAGATTGACTTCAAGTAGGTCTTTGGCAGAGTTAAAAGCCAGAGGTTTTGCTACTCACTCTAAGCAGGAAATCGTTTGTGCAAAATAACAGGACATTAAAAAAGAACATTTTTCTGGATTCGGTGAGCACCAGAAGTAGCCAAAGAGGCTAAAGTTACTTCTAAACCCATTTGTTTTAGGTTCTGCTCATGACTCTGGTGGAAACTGCAGGGAAACCCAAGTGGGGTGGGGCGGGGGTGAGACACACAAGTTCCCACCCCACTCTGCGCGCACTCTAAACCATTAAACCTTCAACCAGATGCTGACATCAGAGGGCACCTAATGAAAATGTGTGCGAGACCGGGTGCAGTGGCTCACGCCTGTAACCCCAACACTTGGGGAGGTTCGGGTGGGTGGATTGCTTGAACTCAGGAGTTCGAGGCTATCCTGAGCAACATGAGAAAATCCCCACCTCTACAAAAAATATACATATACATAAATAAATAAATTAGCCAGGTGTTGTGGCATACACCTGTAGTCCCAGCTACCTGGAAGGATTGCTGGAGCCTGGGAGGCAGAGGTTAAAGTGAGCCGAGGTCGCACCACTGCACTCCAGCCTGGGTGACAGAGTGAGACCCTGTCAAAAAAAAAGAGGAAGAAGAAGACAGAGAGGAGAGAAAGAAAGAAAGAGAGAAAGAAAAGAAAATAGAGAAATGGCCAGGCACGGTGGAGTAATCATGCTTGTAATCCCAGCACTTTGGGAGGCCAAGGCGGGTGGATCACGAGGTCAGGAGTTTGAGACCAGCCTGACCAACATGGTGAAACCCCATCTCTACTAAAAATACAGAAATTATCTGGGCGTGGTGGTGGGTGCCTGTAACCCCAGCTACTTGGGAGGCTGAGGCAGGAGAATCACT
>NC_045450.1:33192588-33275357 GCF_002776525.5 Piliocolobus tephrosceles | reverse complement strand
GGGGCGGGGAGCCAGGAACAGCCACCACCACCCAAGCACCCGGGAAAAAGAACAAAAACCCCCGCAAAAAAAAAAAAAAAAAAAAAAAAAAAAGGAAAAGAAAATATGTCTGCATTTTGTTTCTAAGTTGTAGTTGCATTTTGTAGGAGTTGAAACTGGATTTTTCAGGAGCAGTTGCTCAGAAATCTTGGATTTGAGGCCTTTCATACTCATTTGCAGGAAGAAAGTGTTCTCTCCAGGAAAATGCATTGCTCAGTTGAAAGCATAAACTTCTATTTTGATATCTGCAGAGTTCATGTACACGTGGCTGTGTACATTTGTCCTACTGGTTTGGAATTTAGATCTGGATTGATGTGACAGGTTATTGCTGTTTAACACTCTCCTTTCTCTTGCTGAAAAGCTCTTAAATAGTTTTAGAGGTTATTTGTGAGTTATGACATGCTCCTCACTTTTTCAGGGTTATGAAAAACATTGTGTTAGTCATGAGCTTGAAGAATTATAAATGTGTGATTTTAGTTAAGACTGTGCTTTTTATTTTTCTTTTTTCCTATTTACTTAGAAGCTAGTTTTCAGTCTCTGACACCACGTTGGCAGACATCAGCAGGAAAAGAAAGGGATTTAATTTGGCAGCTTGCCTGGAAATAAGAGAGAAAATTTATTGCTTACACCAGTTGCTACCTTATCCAAGGCTACAAAGAAAGAAAGATTCTTATGTCACTTTTTTCCTTTAAATTTTCTTTAAAATTTTTACCAAAGTAATACAGACACATTTAAAATTATATATATATATCAAAGGATCCAGAAGGACTAATAATGAAATGCAATTGCCCTCCCAAGCCCTCTTCCTGCTCCTAAGAAGGAGTGTCTTTCAACTTTGCCTTTTGGTGGATCCTTCCATACCTCTAATACTCAGCTTATAAATCTGTTTCTGTAGGTGTTTTTTTTTTATTATTTTTATTTAATGAGGTATAATTCACATACCATTAAATTCATCATTTTAAAGAATGTAATTCAGTGGGGTTTTGTATATTCATAAAGTTGTGAAATTATCACCACTATCTGATTTTAGGATGTTTTCATCATGCCAAAAGGAAACCCCACATCTATTAGGCAATCATTCCCCATTGCCCCTCCCCCAACCCTAGGCAACTAGTCATCTACTTACTTTATTTATTTATTTATTGCATCTGCAAAGTTGGCATCGTAGCTTTATTTGTGCGCCGAGGGTGAAGGCAATCTGTCATCAACTCTTCTTTCCCTGATATGCTCCAGAATAAGGAGGGGTGGGTGGAACAGCCATGAGCAGGGCCAGGTGTGGGCTATGTGGTCCGTCAGGAGTCCTTAGGGCTGTAGTCCACGTGTGCACATCCTGTTTCAGAGGAGGGGGCCTGAGGAAAGGGAGCCAACAGGACCAAGCAACTGTTAAGCTGAAAAGCTGCAAGTTTGGTGGGACATAGACTTGGGCAGAGGGAGCGATGAAGTCAGGACAGGGCAGGGCTGTGGCTTTACAGATTTAGGGAGGCAGAGCTGCTGGGGAGATGCATTCTTCAGGCAAGCTTGTGCTTTGCTGTCCTCAAAGTGGGTTCCTCTGCTTAATGAGCCCTTAATCTTTCCCCAGGAAAGTAGAAGAGAAAACCCAAAATGAGAAGGAAAATTTCTGGGCTGGACTGTCTGAGACTGGTTGTCTGAAATAGTCCAGAAAGAACATGATTTCTCAGTTATCTAGCATTGCTTGTTGCAGTCCAGCTCCCATGACCTTAGTGTCCTGGAAGGTTTAAGGGCCTGCTGGTATCCTCCCTATAGAAAGGAAGCCCCATCAGTCATTAAAGATCATCTAGCAGCAGGCCTAGTAGTAGAGCAGGCTGACTTCAGGTTTAGTGTTCAGGGTAAACAGTGACTGTGATTAAAGGAAATTGATGTCTTTCCCTCAGCTTAAATTGCATCCCATCTCCAGACCTGGCTGGGCCATGGGTGAGAAGGGCAGGAACTAAGCCCGATGGAAGTCCCCCCGCTGACCGCCAGTCTTGCTAATGAGCTTGATCTCCTCCAACATGATGTCCCTGCTGATAGCCTTGCACATGTCATACAGAGCGAGGGCGGCCACTGCACCAGAGGTCAGGGCCTCCATTTCCACCCTGGTGGGGGCCCCGAGTCTGGCAAGATGCCCAGATCTCCACGGCATGGCACATGCTGTCCAGCTCCAGCTGCACCTGGAACGTGGCTCAGGACCACATGGTGGCACAGACGGATCCGCTGGCTGGTCAGTTTGGCTGCCTGGACTCCAGCCAGCTGGGCCACCACCAGGGCATCTCCTTTCTTGAGCTGGTTCTGCTGGACAAGCTTGAAGGCTACAGGCCCCAGGAGGACCATGGCTGAGGCCACAGCCACCCGCTCTTCCTGCTCACATCTACCATAGCTTCCTGTCCTTCCAAGTCCACATGAGTTAGTTGTTCTGAGGTTAACTGGGGTCCTGAGAGGGCAGCAGGAGCCCAGGAACCTGAGCTAAGGCACTTTGAGTTGGCATCTGAGTCTGCATGGGAAGTGTAGTGTCTCTGAAAGGAGCCAGACCCTAGCTGCTGCTGGGCTAGAAGAGGGGCCTGGGGAACCCTGTATCCTTTCCATAAAGTGGCCATCTGGCTAGAGAAACTCATTCTGGATCTTAGACCCTGCGCATGGAGGGGGTCCCAGGAGGAAATGCTTGGCTTAGCTGCTGGGGATTCATGGAACATCAAAAACGACTTCATGGGTCACCCACCGATGAGGATCATGGGCCGGTTATTCATCTGGGAAATACTGAACAGGCCTGCATGCTGCCGCTCCTTCCTGCCCACGGCAGCCCGGATGGTTCTCAGCAGCTCCTGCTTGGAGGCCCCAGCTTGCAGTGATCCCGTAGAGATACCTCAGAGTTTCCAAAAGAGGCAGACCTTGAGGTTCCCGTCAGCTGTGATTCACAGGCGGTTGCAGGTCCCACAGAAATGCTCAGACATGGACATGATGAAGCTGATCTGGCCTTGGAATCCAGGGATTTTTAAAGACCTTGGCTGTCCTGGATTCCTCCTCTGGCAGCTTCTCCAGCTCTGGCCATTGCTGCCGGACAGTTTCTAGCATCTTCTTATAGCTGACCATCTTCTTGAAGTTCCACTTGTTACCATCAAAGGGCATGTACTCTATGAAGTGCACGTCCAGGGGGAGGCCCTCGGTCAAGGCCACAAAGTCCAGGAGTTCATCCTCGTTAAGGCCTCGCATCACCACGCAGTTCACCTTCACAGGGTTGTATAGCCTGTGGCCTTGTGGATGCCCTCCATGACCTTGTGGAAGCCTTTCCTGCGGACGATGAACTCAAACTTGGCAGGCCCCAATGCGTCCAGGCTGATGTTGATGGCACTGAAACCAGCCTTGTGAAGCTGGGGCAGCAGCCGGGCCAGGTTGATGCTGTTGGTGGTGACACCAATGGTCCTCAGCCCTTCCAGCTGCTGGAGCTGGGCCACAGTGTCCATCACGTCCAGCTAGATGAGCGGCTCTCCGCCCATGAGCCGGAACTTTTTCCACGCCTTCCTTCACAAAGAGCCAGGCAAGGGTCAGGATCTTCTCTGTGGTCAGCAGGTTGACCTTGGGGGTCAGAGGGACCCCTCCTCGAGCATGCGGTACTGACATATGAGGCTGCTCTTCTCCCTGAGGGAGATCCGCAGGTAGCTGTGCTGCCAGCCTAAGCTGTCTGTGAGGAGGGCGGAAAAGGGGGCCTTGTGCTCCCGCAGGAACTGCCTCCGCCTGGACAGCTCCTCTCAGGCAGCTTGGGCGGACTCGCCGGGGCGGGGCGGCATCACCGGAACCCCTGAGCTGCAGCTCCGGGCGTTGGACCTCAGGAGCCGCCTCAGTATCCCGGACAGTGGCCGCGCCACCGTGAAGCCTAATCCCAGCAGAGCCGCGGCCCACAGCCGGCTTCGGGAGCACACTGGCCGAGCAAAAGCGATTCTCCTACCTCAGCCTCCTGAGTAGCTGGGATAACAGGCATACACCACCACGCCCGGCTAATGTTTTGTATTTTGAGTAGAGGTGATGGTTCACCATGTTGGCCAGTCTGGTCTTGAACTCCTGACCTCAAATGCTCTGCCTGCCTCGGTATCCCAAAGTGCTGAAATTACAGGCGTGAGCCACCGCGCCAGGCCCATCTGCTTTATGTTTCTGTAGATTTACCTTTTCTGGACATTTCATATAAATGGAATCACACAGTATGTGACCTTGTATGATTGGCTTCTGTCACTTAGTGTAGTGATTTCAGGGTTCATCCATGTCGTCGGTGTGTCAGTACTTTATGATGGCTAGTCATAAAGTAATGTATGTATAGACTACATTTTATGTATAGACTACATTTCGTTTATCCATTCATCAGTTGATGGACATTTAGACTGTTTCCACCTTGGGCTGTTATGAATAACGCTGCTGTGAGCGTTCGTATATAAGTGTGTGTGTGCACGTGTGTTTTCAATTCTTTTGGATATATATGCAACTGTTTTTATTTATCCCTTTATACTTCCTGTTATGAGAAATGAAGATATAGCTTGTTTACAGTATTCTCTCTCCTTCCCATTTCCATCCTACCAGTTGAGTATCTGTTTTTACTTCTTCCTTTGATTACATTTGTAACTGTAGTAATTGTGATTGATTTTCACTCAGATGACAAAAAACTGCCTACGGCAGCTTAAACACAAAGAAATTTGTACTCACTTAACAAGTCCTGCTTATTGTTGGTTCAGTTGCCAAAAACTGCCAGCAGGGACTCAGTTTAAAATAAAATAGAAATTTAAATAAAATTTTTATTTTATGCCTTTCCTGTCTTTCCTCTCTGCCATCCTTAACAGGCTAGTTTTTATATTCATGCTTGTCTTCATTTGATTACAAGATGATGGCCACAACTCCAAACATTCACAGCTTCATACAAACAGGAAAAAGAGGAGAATAGGCAAGAAACAGAAGCTATGTCTGTCACCTTTCATCAATAAAGTACAAGCTTTCTTAGACCTCCTCTCACAAACCCTCTAGCAAAGCAAACTTCCACTTAAATCTCACTGGCCAGAACTAAGTCATATGACCATACAGAGAAGCAAGGGAACCTGGAAAAACCTACAAGAAACTGGATTGACTAATTGGCTTATAGCAATAGTTCTCAATCCTGGTTACATATTAGAATCTCCTAGGGATATTTTAAGTGTACATCTCTGAACATAGTCTTATCCTAGGTTCAGTGGTTCTCAACCAAGGGCAAGTTGGCAATGTTGTATACAGTCTTGATTCTTGTAACTGGGGCGAGGTGCTCCCACCACTAAGTGGCTAGAGGCCAGGATGGCGTAAAACACCCTACAACACACACAACAGCCCCCAACAACACAGAATTATTCTGTTCAAAATGTCAGAAGTGTCAAGTTTGAGAAAACTTGCCCTGGACCAATTAAATTATAATCTCTTCTAGGTGGTTGCAATGTGCGGCCAGGGTTAAGATTCACTGGTTTCTGAATGATCCATTACATATCATCATTACATATTGATGTCCTGAACAAAACTAGGGTCCTGTTACAAGGAAGTAAGGGGAATAAATATTGGTTATGTAGTGTGTCTGCTCCAGTAACTTTGGTCATATGCTAACAGTTTTACTTCTAATTCTGTTAATTATGTAGTGTCTCTTGGTTCCTGTTTCGTGAGATGGGAATGTCAGCCTGTCACACACTTTGAGTTCTTCTCCCTTTTACTTTTCAACTTCTATAATTTGAAATTTAATTTTAGATTGACAAAGTGAATAGCATTTATTTTCTGTCCTATAATCAAAATTACATCTATATGTTGTCTAACTACAGGTTTTTTTCTTTCCCTTTTTTTTTTTTTTTTTTTGAGACAGAGTCTGGCTCTGTGGCCCAGGCTGGAGTGTAGTGGCGCAATCTCGGCTCACTACAAGCTCTGCCTCCCGGGTTTACGCCATTCTCCTGCCTCAGCCTCCTGAGTAGCTGGGACTACAGGCACCCGCCACCTCGCCCAGCTAGTTTTTTGTATTTTTTTTAGTAGAGATGGGGTTTAGTAGAGCATGGTCTCAATCTCCTGACCTCATGATCCACCCATCTCGGCCTCTCAAAGTGCTGAGATTACAGGCTTGAGCCACCGCGCCTAGCCTTTTTTTTCTGAGACAGGGTCTCACTCTGTCACCCAGGCTAGACTGTGGTGGCAAGATACTGGCTCACTAAACCTCCAAATTCAAGCGATTTTCCTGCCTCAGCCTCCCAAGTAACTGGGATTACAAGCACATGCCCCCATTCTTGGCTAATTTTTGTACTTTTAGTGGAGACGGGGTTCACCATGTTGGCCAGGCTGGTCTTGAAATCCTGTCTTCAGGTGATCTGCCTGCCTCGGCCTCCCAAAGTGCTGGGATTACAGGTGTGAGCCACTGCACCCGGCCTAACTACAGATTCTTAAAGTTGAAATTTAATAAACAGAATTTATATTACGACAGTATAAACATTGTTCACTGCAGAGCTCAGAAATGTTTTTAAGTTTCATTATCAGCTTTTGTTTTACCTAGAGTTTGTACTTTTATTTATTTTATGTATTTTTATTTATTTATTTTTTGAGACAAGGTCTCGCTCTGTCACCCAGGCTGGAGTGCAGTGGCATGGTCACAGCTCACTGCAGCTTGGACCTCCTAGGCTCAAGTGATTCCTTCACATCAGCCTCCCAAGTAGCTGGGACCACAGACACACACCACCACACCTGGCTAATTTCTGTACTTTTTGTAGAAATGGGGTCTTGGCCAGGCTGGTATCAAACTCCCAGGCTCAAGTGACCTTTGCTCCCTCAACCTTCCAAAGTGCTGGGATTACATGTGAGCCAGCCCTCCCAGCCCCTATTTTTTTTCTTTTTTCGGGGGACTGTTAGACTTAGGCCATTTTATTTTTATGTTATGTTATTTATTTGTTTATTGAGGCAGAGTCTTGTTCTGTCACCCAGGCTGGAGTACAGTGGCATGATCTCGGCTTACTGCAACCTCCACCTCTCAGATTCAAGCAATTCTTCTGCCTCAGCCTCCTGAGTAGCTGGGATTACAGGCGTGCGCCATCACGCCTGGCAACTTTTTGTATTTTTAGTAGAGACGGGTTTCACCATGTTGACCAGTCTGGTCTCAAACTTCTGACCTCAGGTGATCCACCTGCCTTGGCCTCCCAAAGTGCTAGGATTACAAGCGCGAGCCACCGTGCCTGGCCGACTTACGCTATTTTAAAAGGTATTCATATAACCCTATTTCTATCTGGTATCAGCAAGGAACAAACAAAGACTAAAACTAGACGAAGTTTCTTTGGAACTAAAAGATTTCACAATCACCCTCTAATTTCAATGAGATTTTTAAGAACTGTGGAATCTAATTCATGTGAAACTGGGCTTACAGAATAGAGTTATGATACTGTAATTCTATGTATCAAGATTTCAGTAAATAAAGACATACTTGGTGAAGTTGTTAAATGTTGGTTAAATGTTAAATTTTTGTTTGGGAATGGTTTTACTGGATGCTTCTAATGTAAATAGGAGAAAAATCTTTCATTGATTCATTTGTCAGATACTATGTGATTTTATATATTATGCACTGGTGAAGTAGGGGTATAGTGATGGATGAGCTAGCCCCATGTGACAACTGTAAATAATTTTATTTGCAGTGGATACTTCTCATTATTGACTGCTTTATAGCCAAAGAACATTAAGTGAAATTACATTCAGACTTAGTGTTACTGGGAAGCAAGGTCTCCACCACTGTGAATATCTGGGTGCAGCTGCAACAGGAACATGCCGTGACCTGTGGGACACTGAACGTCTACCCCAATTGCAACTCCACGTTGCAATTCCTTCTAGAATTCAGTGGTAATTTAAATAGCTTTACAGTAGGCTTCCCAGAGCTCCACAAAGCATTGTCTATGGCTACCTGGATTTCCAGAAGCTGTATAATTCAATCTTGTAGGTAACATAATATCACCTCTTCATAGATTATTTTTGCACGTAGTATAGTTGCATTTTCTGTTACTTTTGATTGGCCAAATTTTTAGTGAGGTAAAATGTACATAGAGTGAAAGACAGATCTTAAGTACAATTCAAGGAGTTCTGACAAATATATACTCCTATGTAACCAATGTCTTAATTGGTTAATTTTCTCTTTTGGGAGTTTCGGGTAACTATTAATTTGAGTTAATGCCCAAAGATCTCTGAAAACATTTTCTTTCTCTTTTTTACTAAGAAAGTTTTTTAAGTGTGATAAGATCCACATAACATGATCCTGTTGGAGTTCATAAGCATGATCGTTGGGTTTTCACGTGCATGTGTGAGATGTGACTCCCTCAAGCCTGTTACAACATCAACACATTACCAGTCTGACACACACAGAAAATACACATAACAAAATTTACCATCAGTGACAGTACATTTATAATATTGTGCAACCATTACTACCATCTAGTTCTAGAACATTTTCACTACCTCAGAAGGAAACCCCGTACACATTAAGCAATCCCCATTCCACCTTCCCTAAGCTCTGGCAACCATTCATCTGCTTTCTGTCTCTATGGATTTGCCTAGTCTGGATATTTTACATAGAATCATACTATATTGGCCGTTTGTGTCTGGCCCATTTTTTTTTTCACTTAGCATAATGTTTTCAAGGTTCACAAATTTTGTAGCCTGTATCAGTACATCATTTCTTTTTATGACAGGATAATATCCCATTGTGTGTGTATACCACAATTTATCTGCTTATGTGTTAATGGACATTTGAGTTGTTTTCACCTTTTGGCCACTGTGAATAGTGCTGCTATGACTATTCATGTAAAAGTTCTGTTTGAACATTTGTTTTCAACTCTGAAAAAGATATTATTTTGTCACCCCTATTGGGACCTGCTATTTTGCTCCTTTACTGCCTGTTACTTGTTCTAAACAAAGCCAAACAAAAAGAGCAAGTCAGTGCTGAAACTGCCAAGGAGAAAAAGGTAAACAATGGTCATGCTGTTTGACATGATTTTGGACAACCCCCTTGGCCAGTGCTCAGGAATGTGAAAATCATAGACACGGAGAACAGAAAACAGTGCATTCTTAGTTAACAAAATCACAGACTTTCCCAGCATTTGGTGTGAAAGGCTTTGATTCCTATGTCTGTGTCCAAAGGGGATTGTTGTTTAAACCACAATGGCTGCTTAGTGGCCGGTTGCAAACGAGGTTGAAATGTGTAAAAATGGTAAAGATGATAATTGCCCAGTGAGCATTCCTGGCAGTGGCTAACCTTGCAGTGCAGTGGGCACATTTTTAGGAAGGAGGGATGGAATGAGCTAGAGAGGTCATTTGAGCTACCTGGTAATGGTGTTACCCGAGGCACACACGCCTGACTGGATGCAAATCCCACTAAGTTTCCAGTGTCCTCTAAACTACCAACCCAAAGTGATTACCCAACCCTGGGAGTCTAAGAAGTTCAAGAACTCTGAAAAAGAAAGGGGTAATCCCCAGTGCCTACTCAAAACGAAATACCAATTTTGTCAGTACAGAAAAGCAAATGGAACCTGGAGACTGGAGTTGTAGAGCAGCAGCATCTTCCATCACTGGGGCTAGAATTATCACTGGGTTCCTGATGTTGAGATGCGAATGTGGGAACAGACCTCCCTAGCACACTTTCCTCCCTTTCTGTCCACTCAGATCACGAGAAATAGTTTGGCTTCACCAGTCAGTGACAGCCTCGGGATGGACTAAGTCCTTTACAATCTGCTACTTAGCTGTGTGATCTTGGACAAGTTACTTAACACATCTCAGCCTCAGTTTCCTCAACTGGAAAATGGTGTTAATAAAAGGGCCTATCACTGCCAGGCATGATGGCTCACACCTGTAATCCCAGCACTTGGGAAGGCCAAGGCAGATGGATCACTTGAAGTCAGGGGTTTGGGACCAGCCTGGCCAACAGGGTGAAACCTTGTCTCTACTAAAAATACAAAAGTAGAGTCCTGTCTCTACTAAAAATACAAAAATTAGCCGAGCATGGTGGCTTATGCCTGTAATCCTAGCTACTCGGGAGGCTGAGGCATGAGAATCCCTTGAACCCAGGAGGTGGAGGTTGCAGTGAGCTGAGATTATGCCACTGCACTCCAGCCTGGAGGACAGAGTGAGACTCTGTTTCAAAAAAAGGGGTGGCGGGGTGGGGGTCTAACACTTAGGGTTAATAAGATAATTCAGTTAAGCCATATGGAGCACTTAGCAGAGTTTCAGGCATACTGTCAGTGACCAAAAGAAAAAAAAAGAAAAAAAACCCAGCTATTATTGTGCTGCTGAAAAAGTGGGGCGGGCACAGCAGCACTACAGATGTGATAGTAACTGCCTGGGCAACCTGAACCATCCCTAAGGGCCCAAAACAGGGAGACGGGTGGGAAGGAACAGTGTATCCAGATCCCCAGTGATCATGGGTCACTATCAAGAGAAGCCAGCCTCTTCATTTACTGCTGGCTGGATACCCATGGCCTGCCCTGGAAAGCCATGTGGTTCACCCTGGGCCAAAGTGTTCCAGCTTACTGGATGCCTTATGATTGTAATAATTCATATGTAACTTTAAATGTATACAATCATCCATTCATTGATTGATCAGGAACCACTTACTAATTACCTACTGTGTGCCAGCCACTAGAACCTGGGGTTACAGCAACAAATAAGACACACAGTGGCCAGGCGCAGTGGCTCACGCCTGTAATCCCAGCACTTTGGGAAGTCAAGGTAGGTGGTTCAGTTGAGCCCAGGACTTTGAGACCAACCTGGGCAACATAGCAAAACCCCATCTCTACAAAAAAATACAAAAATTACCCGGGCGTGGTGGTGCACACCTGTAGTTCCAGCTACTTGGGAAGCTGAGGTGGGAAGATGCCTTGAGCCGGGGAGGTTGAGGCTGCAGTGAGCTGAGATGGTGCCACTGCACCCAGCCTAAACAACAGAGAGAGACCGTCTAAAAAAAAAAGTCACCATAGCATTCCCACTCTCATGGAGCTTATATTCTAAAGGGGTTTTGCCACATGATGCCTGTATCCTTAATTTCTTGTCATTTAACCTTTTGATGCCTCAATTTCCTAACCTACGACATGGAGATAGTAATAACAGCCATCTCAGAAAGTTGTCATGAGTTTTGAATGTGTTACTATCATAAAGCACTTAGAACAGTGCAAAGCGTGGAGTAAGCACTGTGTAAATGCTGACTGTCATTATTCAGAGGAAGGCTGAATGAGAAACAGGTTTGGCGAAGAAGATCAAGAGTCTCCTTTGGGTGCTTGTTAATGCTGAGGTATCAGCTGAATATCCAACTTAGGATTACTGATCAGGAGTTCAGATGTGTCTGGAGATCAAGGGACAGGCCTGAGTTGGAGGTATAAATCTAAGGGTAATTGGCATATTGTTGATATTTAAAGTCCTGAAATTAATTGAGAACAGGCTCAGGGATCACACCTGTAATCCCAGCATTTGGGAGGCCAAGGTGGGAGGATTGCTTGAGGCTAGGAATTTGAGACCAGCCTGGGCAACATAGCAAGACCCACCTTTACAAAGAAAAATGTTAAGAAAAATCAGCCAGGCTCAGTGGTGTGCATTTGTAGTCCAGCTACCTGGGAGGCTGAAGCAAGAGAATTGCTTGAGCACAGGAGGTTTTTTGTTTTGTTTTGTTTTGTGTGTGAGTGTTTTGTTTTTTTGTTTTTGTTTTTGTTTAGACAAACTCTCCCTCTTTCTCCCGGGCTGGAGTGCAGTGGCGCGATCTCGGCTCACTGAAACGTCCACCTCCCAGGTTCAAGTGATACTCCTGCCTCAGCCTCCCAAGTAGCTGGGATTACAGGCATGTACCACCACACCCGTCTAAGTTTTGTATTTTTAGTAGAGACAGGCTTTCACCATGTTAGCCAAGCTGGTCTCGAACTCCTGACCTCAGGTGATCTGCCCGCCTTGGCCTCCCAAAGCGCTGGGATTACAGGCGTGAGCCACTGTGCCTGCCCGAGCCCAGGAGTTTGAGGCTGCAATGAGCTATGATTATGACGCTACACTCCAGCATGAGCAATAAAACAAGACCTTTTTTTTTTTTTAAAAAAAGCAAATTAATTGAGATCACCAAGGGAGTGAAGACAGAGAAGAGAAACATCCCAAAGACTGAGACCTGGGGCACCCCAAAGTTTAAGACTTGGGGCTTTGAGGAGGAATAAGCAAAGGAGACTGAGAAGAGGCAGCGAGAGAGACAGGAGGAAAACTCAAGAGTACAGGGTTCTGGAAGCTGAGTGAAGAAAAGCTTTGCAAGAAAGAGGGGAGTCAACTGTCAAACGCTCCTGAAGGCAAAGTGAGACAAGAGCTGAGAGTAGTCATTCAGTGTGGCCACATCAGGGTCACTGGTAACCTTGAAGCAGTTCTGGTGAACAGGTAGAGGCAAACGCTGTGCTGGAGAATATTTAAGAGAGAATGGGAGGACTTGATGAGCATAGTATAAACATCTCTTTTGAGATGTAAAGGAAAACAAAGAAATGAGAAGTAGAAAGGAATATGAGGTCAAGGAAGTTTTCTTATTTGTCTGTTTTCAATTCTGTAAGATGGGCTTTATTTCACAATATTTGTAGTGATATGCACATGTATTTGAAGTGTTCCTTTATGGGACGTTTAAACAAGGTAGTTTTATCATGGAAAAGTATAGAGCTCTGGCAGAAAATGTCATGTTCTAGGTCACACCATTGCATGAGTTTGGAAGCCATTTTAAATATATTGAGTAAAGTAGGGAAATTAATTCAAGGGCCCAAAAAGTTAGGCCATTGGTGTTTAATAGTTGATGTTACAGAATCATTGCAGAGCCTTGTACCTGAACATACACCTTAGTTTGATGTGACATATACCACAGTACGTTGTATCTGAAAGAGAAGAGGAAAGCTGGTAACTCAGAAGGAATAGAAGCAAAACTTGAAAAGCTCTTACTTGAAGGATGATGGGAAAGGGCTTTATGAAACTCTGCCTCTTAATGATATAAAACAGAGTGGTCTCTCTGGGGTGATCCTACAAAGGTGGTAAACATAACATAACATGCAACCCCATGTGCAAAATTTAGAGCTTCCCTGATGAGGTGGGATGGGATTCTCACAAGTAAGACAAGCAACAAAAGCCTGAAACTACTTGTGGTGAGGAAACAAGAATGTTCTCGAAGATCTGGAATTTCTGTAGGAACAGAGAAGGAGGCCAGCATGTGGGGAAAACTCCCACCTAAAAGGGTGACCATGAAATGAGGAGCTGAGAAGGAAAATCCAGCTGGGCACAGTGACTCACAGCTGCCATCCTAGCACTTTAGGAGGCCAGGAAAGGAAGATCAGTTGAGCCCAGGAATTTGGAACCAGCCCTAGCAACAGAGCGAGACCCCATCTCTACTAAATAAATAAATAAATGAATGAATAAAATATAATTTAGCTGGGGGTGGTGGTGCATGCCTGTAGTCCCAGCTACTTAGGAGGCTGAGGTAGGAGGATCGCTTAAGCCTGAGAGATGAAGGCTACAGTGAGCTGTGGTTTTGCTACTGTGCTCCAGCCTGGGCGGCAGAGTGAGACCCAGTATCCACAAAAAAAAAAAAAAAAAAAAGAAAGAAAAAATTATTTAGCCGGTGTGGTGGTATGCACCTATAGCCTCAACTACTCAGGAGGCTGAGGTGGGAGGACAGCTTGAGCCCGGAGTTCAGGACCACCCTGGGCAACATAGTGAGACCCTGTCTCTACAAAAAATAAAAAACTAGCCAGGTGTGATGGTGCACACCTGTAAAAAAAGAAGAAGCAGAAGAAGAAAGAAGAAAGAAGAAGAAAGAAGAAAAAGGAAAACCCATAATCTAATCTCAGCCTTTTATTGAAGAAGCTGAGTCTTTAAAAATTATCAAGTTCTAAAAAGGGAATGTTAACACAGTATGTTCTATAGGATGGTTATAAGCCCATGTGAATGTCCAGTATTATTCACTAGAGAAAATGCTATCTAGTGATTGAACTGAAGTAGTGGGAGAGTTTTCTGCTAAGATTTTGCCCAATAAGCAAAGTTCCAAACTGATTAATTTTGCCCTGCAAGCCAGTCAGTCTGCTCACACTGGTTCATTAGACACTCAGAATTTCTTCAGTTTCTGCCTGTTCAGATAGTTTTGATTGGAAAGTAGTGCTTGATCCATGTGTTAAGCAAGAGATGTCTGTAATAGAACTAAACTCCTCGTGTATACACCAACTTACTATCCGTCAGCATAAATACCCAAGATGACACATCCACTTGCCTTTATTATGAGAAAAGTAGGTCTTGCTCTTAGACTAAAGAAATATTGGGGAAAGATTCATGCCTGTAATCCCAGCACTTTGGGAGGCCAAGATGGAAGGATTGCTTGAGCCCAGGAGTTCAAGACCAGCGTTGGCAACATGATGAGACCCCATCTCTATCAAAAATACAAAAATTAGCTGGATGTGGGAGTGTGTGACTGTAGTCCCAGCTACCTGGGAGGCTTAGGTAGGAGGATAGTTTGAACTGAGGAGGCAGAGGCTGCAGTGGGCTATGATCACACCACTGCTTCAGCCTGGGTGACAGAGCAAGGCCTTACCTCAAAAGAAAACCAAAAAATCCCTTAAGAAATGTCGGGGAGAGGCACAGTGGCTCACACCTGTAATCCCAACACTTTGGGAGGCCAAGGTGGGTGGATCACCTGAGGTCAGGAGTTCGAGACCAGCCTGACCAATATGATGAAACCCCATCTCTACTGAAAATACAAAAATCAGCCAGGTGTGGTGGTGGGCGCCTGTAATCCCAGCTACTCGGAAGGCTGAGACAGGAGAATCGCTTGAAACTGGGAGGCGGAGGTTGCAGTGAGCTGAGATCGTGTCACTGCACTCCAGCCTGGGCGACAGAGAGAGACTCCATCTCAAAATTAATAATCAATAAAAATAAATAATAAAATAAGGAATATTGGGGAAATATTTTAACTAAAGATAAAGGACAGAAGTACCTGTTCCCCTAGCCCATTTGTATCTTGTATTTCAATCACCTACTCCCTGTGCCTGCTTCTGGTCCCAACCCAAGTTACAGAAGCCAAGCTCTAGTCCTAGAATCTTCCTGCTGCCTGATTCCCACCAAAAGGGAATCCCCCTACCCCCAGTTTGTGCTTGCTGCAATTGGAGAAATAACCTCTCACATTTGTGCTGACCAATAAGCAGGGGACATTTCCGAGACACTAAAAGCCTGATACAAATAAAAAAACATCAGGTAGGCGCAGTGGCTCACATCTGTAATCCCAACACTTTCGAGGCTGAGGCAGGAGGATTACCTAAGGCCAGGAGTTTGAGACCTGCCTGGGCAACATAATGAGTCGTTATTCATTAAAAAGAAAAAGTTAACAGAAGACAAAGCAGCTGGGATCAAGGACCTAAGCTGCCCACGGCACCTCATCCTCAGAGCCTCTGCTGCCTTTCCTGACTGACTGGGGGAACTTAACTGCGATAAAATAAAGGATAAAGATTTGGCCTTTGTCCCTGGTTCTTGGCACACAGCTCCTAAAATCCTTGGAATCTTTGGAGTGATAAGTGTCTTTTTTTTTGTTTTGAGATGGGGTGTCCCTATATTGCCCAGGCTGGCCTCAAACTTCTGGGCTCAAGGCATCCTCCCATCTCAGCCTCCCCAGTAGCCAGGACCACAGTAGCAAGTGTCTTTTGTATACTAGTGAGGTGACTGGTGGTGGGGGCTCTTAGATAGCTTTGAATTGAGGGCTTGTCTCCAGAAAGACCTAAGCATGGTTAGAGTTGTGGCACTTTCAGCCCTACTTCCTGAACTCCAGAGAGGGGATGGGGGCTAGAGATACAGTTTTATCACCAGTGACCAACAATTTAATCAATCTTGCCTGTGTAATGGAATCTCCATAAGAAACCCCTAAACAACGGGATTCAGAGAGCTTTGGGAGTGGTGGACACATCCAGGTGTTGGAGGGCGGTGCCACCTGAGAGCACAGAGGCTCACACCCAATCCCCTATATCTTGCCCTATTCATCTCTTCCATCTGGTTGTTGCTGAGTTGTATCCTTTATAACAAATCAGTAATTGTAAATAAAGGGCTCTCCTGAGCTGCTGAACCATCAAACCTGAGAAGGGGGTCATGGGAACTTTCAGAAGTGTAGGATTTGTGATTGGCTTCCGAGGTGGGGACAGCCTTGTGGTACTGAGCCCATAACTTGTGGAATCTGATGCTAACTCCAGGTAGATAGTGTCAAAATTGAATTGAATTGTTGGACACTGAACTGGTGTCCTTATAAACTTTATAAAATTAATCAGGCAGCTGGGCGCAGTGGTTCACGCCTGTAATCCCAGCACTTTGGGAGGCCAAGGTGGGTGGATCATCTGAGGTCGGGAGTTCGAGAACAGCCTGGCCAACATGGTGAAACCCCATTCCTACTAAAAATACAAAAAACTGGCAGGGCATGGTGGTGAGCACCTGTAATCCCAGCTACTCAGGAGGCTGAGGCAGAAGAACTGTTTGAACTCAGGAGGCAGAGGTTGCAGTGAGCCGAGATCATGCCATTGCACTCCAGCCTGGGAAACAAGAGTGAAACTCCATCTCAAAAAAAAAAAAAAAAAAAAAAATCAGGGAAGACAGCATGAAGAGAAAGGAAAACAAACCCAGTTTGCTGCACACTCAGCATTCATCACCAAGTCAACTCCTCTCTGAGCTGCTTCCTCAGGGTCGTTTGGTGCCTATTGTCCTAGAATCCCATAGACCCTGTCACAGGATTATTGATCACCTTAACTGCTCTATAGGTAACAACTTGAACATTATGAAATGTTAAGTTTTCCTTTCGAGAGATCCCTTCAGGTCTTGCACGCTGGTGAAACTGATTCAGGGGTCTGAAGGACCCCACAAGAAGCTGACTCACCAAAGAATGCTATTTCCACATTCTGATGATTTCATCCACCTTACCTCGGCCAATCAATGACCCCAGTACTCCAATGCCTCACCTCTGTGATCCCCTTAGGAAAAACCCAGCACAGAAATTCTCAGGGAGATGGATTTGAGGGTCTCCCCCGCTCTCCTTGTTCAGTGCCCTATGATCATTAAACTCTTTCTCTGCTGCAAACCCTGTTGTCTCAGCATAATGGGTCTATTACTGCACAGCAGGCATACAAACCTATTGATCTATAACCCAGTGTTAGAAAGGTGAACAAAAACAACTCAGGGCAGGAGCAAGCAGAGATGCAGTCAGGAGCCATGTGTGGGCTAACATACTGCTCATGTCCAAAAAGCAGTCTTTTGGTTCAAAAGCAACTCTCCTATGTAAGAGACAGATGTTGATGATTTTTGCTTCTACTTTCTTTAAGCACATAATCAGATTTTTTTTCTTTTTCTTTTTTGAGATAGGGTCTCACTCTGTCACCCAGACTGGAGTGCAAATCATGGCTCACTACAGCTTCTGCCTCCCAGGTTTAAGGGATTCTTCTGCCTCGGCCTCCCGAGTAGCTGGGATTACAGGCACCTGCCACTACACCCGGCTAATTTTTGTATTTTTAGTAGAGACGGGGTTTCACAATGTTGGTTAGGCTGGTCTCAAACTCCTGACCTCAGGTGATCTACCCGCCTCGGCCTCCCAAAGTGCTAGGTGAGCCACCATCACTGGCCAGATCTGAGGGGAGGAGGAAATGAGGTCATGTGTCTAAAATTCAACACAGGTAAGGTGTGGTGGCTCATGCCTGTAATCCCAGCACTTTGGGAGGCTGAGGTGGGTAGATCACCTGAGGTCAGGAGTTTGACACCAGCCTGGCCAACAGGGTGAAATTCTGTCTCTACTAAAAATACAAAAATTAGCCAGGCATGGTGGTGCACGCCTGTAATCCCAGCTACTCAGGAGGCTAAGGCAGGAGAATCACTTGAACCCAGCAGGTGAAGGCTGCAGTAAGCCACGATCACACCACTGCACTCCAGCCTGGGTGACAAGAGCGAAACTCCATCTCAAAAAAAAAGAAAAAAAGAAAAAGAAAACTCAACACAATGCCTGGAATACAACCAATTTGTCCACAGACATTACAGATCAAGGCCATGAAAGCCCAGGTTTGTTGACAACATTCAGTCTTTTCATTTTGCAGCCTGAAAATTTGTTCTTTTGCATGAAACCCTGTGTCTAGAATCTAGCAAACAGGGCAGGAGAGGCTTCAGGATAATGAGATGCTGCTGGGGAAATAGAAAATTATAAAATTCCAACCCACTACTTAGAAATGCAAATACATTTTATTTATTCATGGTCACTCGTGTCTTTATTGGAGCTGGAACATCTAACACATTCAAACAACACATGATTAGTCTCCATAATAGGAACAAAACAAGCTCCCAGTGAACTAATCAGCTAATCACGTTGCAGAGGCCGTTCAGTGCTTTTCCACCACAAATGTAGCGTTCAACGGGTCCCCTGATGCCTTATGTTCATCCACACATGGGCCTCACCTGTCCCAGCACCTGCTGGTGTCAGATGCGTCAGCATCCTCCATCACCACAGCCTGACACCCTCCAGGTACTGGGCTCAGCTCCAGGCCCTTGGGGGACCAGACCTTATTCTAGACTATGAGAGATCATGGTGAGACTGAAAAGTGTTGGCTGGCTTGTTTATTTGATTTTAAAAAGAAAAAAAAATCACTGTTAAAGAACAAAGGGTGAAAAGCAAACCCCCAGGGCTTGGACTTGTTCCTAACTCTGTGATTTTACATACATATTTTTAAATGCTTAGTCAATATGGAAAATTGCACTCTTTCTTAGCAACCAAATTTATAGAGAAAATCAGATCTGAACAACCCATGAAAGCAGGCAGGGCTCCAAAGGGGGGATTCAGTTCAGAGAGGGGTCTAGGACCATCAAGCTCAGGACTGACTCCCCTCTAAGCCTACGTTTGATTCCTAATGATAATCATCGTTAACATGAAATGAGCACTTGGTGGCAGAGGTACTATGCAAAATGTTTTACATTCGTTATCTCATTTATTCCTCACAATAACCCCAGAAGCAGATAAACAGAGGCACAAAAAGGTAAGTATGTTGGTCAAGGTTACTCAGCCAGTCGTAAGTGGTAGATGCAGAATCTGAACTCCAGACCCCAGGTTTTTGGGTACCAGGGTACTATGCACACTGACCCAAGAGCACAGTTCCTTGTGCCCCAACCATCCAAATAGCGGAGTTTATGGGAAAAATATGTAACTCTGAGCTAAATAATCCGAACAGTGAACTTCAATTTTTCCCCTCACTGAGAGACACGGTCCTAGATCATGGGAGCTGAAGGGTAGCAGAATATGTCACCCCAAAATATGCCACTTCATCATAAAGATGATTTTGAGCTCAAGATAACTGAGAAGAAGCAGATAAAAGAAAAGCTCTCTGGCTGGGCATGATGACTCACACCTGTAATCCCAGGACTTTGGGAGACCGAGGTAGGTGGATGACTTGAGGTCAGGAGTTCAAGACCAGCCTGGCCAACATGGCGAAACCTGGTCTCTACTGAAAAGAAAAAAAAATACAAAACTTAGCTGGACGTGGTGGTGCACGCATGTAGTCCCAGATGCTGGGGAGGCTGAGGCATGAGAATCGCATAACCCCAGCGGCAGAGGTTGCAGTGAGCTGAGATCACACCACTGCACACCAGCCTGGGTGACAGAGTAAGATTCTGCCTCAAAAAAAAGAAAAAGAAAAAGATCAAAAAAGCTCTCTGCCCTCCCTCTATTTGCCTAAAAGCAGGATAAAAGTTTGTTAAGATATCCTCCCTCTCCTCTCTACTGCAAAGGACAGAAATTAATCACTGGAAACAATGCTAGACCCTTAGCCCACAGGGCACCAGAGGAATCAACATAGTAAACCTCACTAACTAGTCCTTATCCTGCAATAGTTTTTCCCATGTATTTGCCTGTGCACATTTTACTAGAAGCTCAAAATCCTTTTCCTTTGTCTTGTCATTTTCCAAAACTTTATTTTCTTTTTGTTAAGATGCTCTATAACCCCACATTGTAACCACCCCTTGGAGTTTCTCATCACTGGGTTCTCCCGCAGGTATGTGCAATGCCTGCATTAATAAACTTCTGTTTGTTTCTGCCTTGTTAATCTGCCTTTGTCAATGTAATTTACAGGGCCCCAGCTGGAAAACCTAAGATGGGTAGAGGAAAGAGATTTTTTTTCTCTCCCCTAAGAAGTAAAGACCCCTGTTTTGTTCTGTTATTTTTATAAAATTGATAAACCATCATTATTTTACTGATTGTAAAATAAAATATGTGCTTGTTATAAAATATGCAAATATATACAACTACAGAAAGTGAAAATCCACCACACACGCACACAGACACATATAATCTCATTTTCCACAGATGCCAGAGATAATTGCTTTTACTAACTTTCTCTAAACATATATGTCTTAAGAATAAATGCGGCCGGGCACAGTGGCTCACGCCTGTAATCCCAGCACTCTGGGAGGCCGAGGCGGGTGGATCACGAGGTCAGGAGATGGAGACCATCCTGGCTAACACGGTGAGACCCCGTCTCTACTAAAAATACAGAAAATTAGCCAGGCGTGTTGGCGGGCACCTGTAGTCCCAGCTACTTGGGAGGCTGAGGCAGGAGACTGGTGTGAACCCAGGAGGCGGAGCTTGCAGCGAGCTGAGATGGCGCCACTGCACTCCAGCCTGGACTCCGTCTCAAAAAAAAAAAAAAAAAAAAAAAGAACAAATGCAGCAGACTTCTGTTTCTATAGTCACAGCAAACTAGCTTGTATTAGACCAACGCTTGCACTGAACAACTAGAAATACTGATTTCATGAAAACAAAAGTAAAAAACTATTTGAGCAACAAATTGTCCATAGAGAAAAAATTCCAAATTAGATAAATAGATATTTGTCTTTACAGTGGGTGAAGCTTAAATCTCCTTGTATGGGGGCCATTCTCAGAGACCCACTTCCAAAGTATACAGTGCAGAAAGGAGAAAACATAACTTTACTGGAGAAATCTGGCAGACACTGCTTTAACTATGTCAAAGTCAAAATAAAATGTAGAGACAAATCTCTAAAATTAACTTTTTATTTTGGGAAGCAAGAATTGCAGTTCAGGGCATACACATAGACTAGATGGTTTCTGGCTTGTCTGCAGAACAAAGAAAAGATTGGGGGCTTTATTAAAAAGATAAATGTTGGCCAGGCGTGGTGGCTCACGCCTGTAATCCCAACACTTTGGGATTACTTGAGGTCAGGAGTGTGAGACCAGCCTGGCCAACATGGTGAAACCCCATCTCTACTAAAAATACAAAAATTAGCCAGGTGTGGTGGCAGGTGCCTGTAGTCCCGGCTACTTGGGAGGTTGAGGTGGGAGAATTGCTTGAACCCGGGAGGTGGAGGTTCTAGTGAGCTGAGAACGTGCCATTGCACTCCAGCCTGGGCAACACGAATGAAACTCCGTCTCAAAAAAAAAAAAAAAAAAATATATATATATATGTTATGGACTGTTTTGAAAGAAAACTCACTGGCATTAGAGAAGCTCTGGGTAACTGGCAAGCACTAGAGAGTGACATCGTGGGTAAAACTAGTCTTATAGTCACAGCAGGTTATTTCAGCAGCTGCTAGGTAAAATTGGTCTTCAAGTTACAGGCAGTTTTAGCAGCTGGGCTTTCAGATAATTCAATTCTTGGAGCAATGCTATGTGCCTCCAGTGCTTTTTCCCACAGCCCCTCAACTCTGATTTAGTTGTGTATGACAAGAATGACCCAATTTGTGTAATCAGCTTTCACAACTAAGTTATCAAAGTTGAAACCATTAGTAAAAAGTCATGTTTACATCATGTACTCTCTGATATGATGCAATCCATAGAGCACTTAGCATCTCTGTCATTTCTCTCCCAAACTCGTGATCCTGTCTAATCTTGAGAAAACATCGGGCAAGCCCAAACTGAGGGACATTCTACAAAATACCTAACCAGTACTTCTCAAAACTCTCAAGGTCATAAACAACAAAACAAAACGAAAAGACTGATAACAACTGTAACAGACCATAAGATACTAAGGAGATATGGCAGATAAACATAACATGATACCCTGGATTCTACATTGGAATAGAAAAAGGACATCATGAAAAGCCTGGTGAAATCTGAAAGAAGTCTACAGTTCAGCTAATAGCACCGTATCAATGTTAACTTCAGTTTACTAAATGTAACACAGCTAGCGAGGCAAGATGTTAACCACCAGGAACAACTGGATGAAGGATGTATAGGAACTCTATCCTATTTTGCAACTTTTATTTCAAAATAAAAAGTTTATTTACTTGTGTTTTTTGCTTGTTTGCAGATAACAGGTATCTAAAAAACCAAAATCTCTGAGAAAAACGAGTGCGTTGAAGTGAGGCTGGCATGATGCCTGGCTCCCCATTGAATCATTAGCCAATTCATAAGCACCACGGGGCTAAGCTAAGAGGCTCAGAAGCACTCCCCTTGGGGTCTTAGCTGATGCATATGTAGCTTTGAGCCTGGCAGCTTGAAAGCTGAGCAGTATTCTCAGCAGTCTCGCGCATCACTAACGAGACAAAACTTGAAGTTCAGTTTTCACTGTAGAGGAATAAAGACCCCAGAGCTCCAATTAGGATCCCAGAAGACCTACACCCTAGGAATAAAGGTAAAATGAAAATAACCTGATCCTTCTAAAGACTAAAATTTGATTTCAAACCAAATCAGGCTCAGACTAGATTAGGGTAATCTGTATTTATTCAAACTGCTTGCCAGAATCAAAAATTATCCTCTCTGGAGAAAAGTAACATCATAAGAGCCTCAAATTATCTCCATAATTTTGTATACACAATGCCCAGCATTCAGTAAAAAACTTAGGGAACACATGGGACATGGTGAAAAGGTCAAACATACATGTAATTGGGATTTCAGAAGGAGAGAAAAAGAACGGGAAAGGGGCAATGTTTGAAGAGCCTACTGCCAAGTGATAGAAGATATCAAGTCACAGACCCAAGAAACCCCATGAATGTCAACTAGAATGAATACTAAAAAATCTGACACAAGTAGCCATACTAAAACTGCAGAAAATGAAAGACAAAGCCTCATAAAAGCGACCACAGAATAAAAGGACACATCATTTTCAAAAGAGTAATAATTAACTAACAGTTATTCAGCAGAAAGTTTGGAAGCCTAGAGAATAATCCAATGGAATATTTGTGGAGCTTGTGGTGGCTCAGAAAACGATTCCCCAAAATATGGCACTCCGGCATGCTGAGTGCTTTGAAAATTGAAAAGCCTCAGAAATAAGCCTCAGAAACAAGGGCTGTTTTTGACCTCCCCCTCACCCCTCTGCCCCGACATTCCTGTCTCTCCCATCCTCTTCCCCAAAGCACTCTCTCTGGAATTTCCTTACCCAACTAAGAAAGCTCCTTTCCAAATGAAATACAATTAAGGCCCCCTCCCTAGGAATCTCATTAAATAATCAGGAAAGATTAACCACAGGCAAAGAGAAGAGGCTGGAAGTCAACACCATGGCCAGAGAAACTTTTCATCAATTCTTTTTTTTTGTTTATTTGAGACAGTTTCACTCTTGTTGCCCAGGCTGGAGTGCAGTGGTACGACCTCGGCTCACTGCAACCTCCACCTCTCAGGCTCAAGGGATTCTCAGGCCTCAGCCTCCCGAGAAGCTGGAATTACAGGTGCTTGCCACCACTCCTGGCTAATTTTTGTACTTTTTAGTAGAGTCAGGGTTTCACCACGTTGGCCAGGCTGGTCTCAAACTCCTGACTCAGGTAATTCACATGCCTCGGCCTCCCAAAGTGTTGGAATTACAGGTGTGAGCCACTGTGCCCAGCCTTCATCAATTCTTCTCATAGCAACTCTAAGACATTATTTAGGAGACTTTCTTTGCATAGTAGGACAACCTGTGTTCCTGTGCTGTTCTGCCCTTCACTTTCCAGTCATGTCCCAACCAGCTTCCAAAGAGAATCATTTACAAAATAATATCTGCCTCCCCACTCCATATGTCTCTCCCCTAAGAAGAGAGTATTTAGGCCTGTCCCCTCTTCACATCTTACATTTTGTGTATGGCTTCCATGTTTGTACATGCTACAAAAATTTCGTACACCTTCTTTCCCTATTAACCTGCTAGTTCATTTTCAGCGAACCTCTGGAGGACACAGAAGTTTTCCTTGGCTCCTACAAGCTCAAGCAAAACAACAGCCAACCTAGAATTCTATTCTCAATGAAAAGTTCTTTCAGAAATGAAGGTGAAATGAGGCCAGGCGTGGTGGCTCACACCTGTAATTTCAGCACTTTGGGAGGCCGAGGCATGCGGATCACTTGAGGCCAGGAGTTTGAGACCAGCCTGGCCAACATGGCGAAAGCCTATCTCTACTAAAAATACAAAAATTAGCTGGGCATGATGGTGCGTGCCTGTAATCCCAGCTACTTGGGAGGCTAAGGCATGAGAATTGCTTGAGCCTGAAAGGTAGAGGTTGTGGTGAGCCGAGATCATACCACTGCACTCCAACTTGGGCAATAGAGCTAGACTCTGTCTCAAAAAAAAAAAGAAATGCAAATATTTCAGACAAGCAAAAATTGAGAGAACTTATTTCTAGTAGATAGGAATAAAAGAAATACTGAGCTGGGTGCAGTGGCTTATTATGCCTGTAATCCCAGCACTTTGGGAGGCCAGGTGGGTGAATCACTTGAGGTCAGGAGTTTGAGACCAGCCTGGCCAACATGTTGAAACCCTAGCTCTACTAAACATACAACAACAACAAAAAAATTAGCTGGGTGTGGTGGTTCATGCCTGTAATCCCAGCCACTCGGGAGGCTGAGGCATGAGAGAATTCCTTGAACCTGGGAGGCAGAGGTTGCAGTGAGCGAAGATTGCACCACTGTACTCCAGCTTGGGCAAAAGGGCGAGACCCTGTCTCAAATAAAGATGAAAATAAAATAATTAAAGAAATACTAAAGGAGGCTCTTCAATAGAAGATAAATTATTGAACAGAAAGGCATAAGAATGCAAGAAAGAATGACAAACAGCAGAAAGGTAAGTATATGATTAAATGTAAATGGACACTGACTGTATAAAATAATAATAATGTTTCTTGGTGTTTAAATTATATGTAGAATTAAAATGCAGGATAGAGAGAAGTAATTCTAGAATGGTGCAGTTTTCCAAAAATTCAGTTTTCTATGAAAGCCATAAGGACATTGGCAACAAAGGACAAAAAAAAAATCAACTTTTCTAGGCTTCGAAAATTAACCACCAGGTTTCAACAACAAAGGAGCTTCTAGTCAAGAAGCAAAGTTGCATCTCA
This sequence comes from Piliocolobus tephrosceles, assembly GCF_002776525.5. Classification (NCBI taxonomy): domain Eukaryota; kingdom Metazoa; phylum Chordata; class Mammalia; order Primates; family Cercopithecidae; genus Piliocolobus; species Piliocolobus tephrosceles. Next base: position 33,250,025 of record NC_045450.1, on the reverse strand, counting down.
GAAAGAAGAGTGAGTTTTGTGCATTTTAGCCTTTTCTGTTTCCATACCCTCTCCCAGATCTACGGTAGCCTTGAAAACTAGAAGCCTCTCAGAGAATCACAACGTACTGGAGCAGAAACCCACAGGTTGAAACCTCGGGGAACCAGAGCTGAGGTAGGGAAACCTAACCTGTAACTGACGAATTGCTGGAAGCTCAGTGTGGACAAGTCCAATAGATAAAATACCAGGAAGCCCTAGGCATCAGAAGACTTCCACATTTTTTTTTTTTTTGAGTGTCTGAAATCATTTATTTATGTACTGTGTGATATATTTTTTAATTTTTTAAACTTTTAGGTTCAAGGGTACATGTGCAGGTTTGTTATATTGGTAAACTCATGTCACAGGAGTTTGTTGTGCAGATTATTTCATCACCCAGGTACTAAGCCTAGTACCCAATAATTCTTTTCTCTGATTCTCTCCCTCCTCCCGTCCTACACCCTCAGGTAGGCCCAAGTGTCTGCTGTTCCCTTATCTATGTCCACGTGTTCTCATCATTCAGCTTCCACTTCTAAGTGAGAACATTCAGTATTTGCTTTTTTGTTCCTGTGTTAGTTTGCTGAGGCTAATGGCTTCCAGCTCTACCTATGTTCCCCCAAAGACACCATCTCATTCTTTTTTTATGGCTGCATAATATTCCATGGTGTATCTGTATCACATTTTCTTTATCCAATCTGTCATTGATGGAGCCCCCATGTTTTTGTGAGATTTACCTTGCAGTTCTCACAGTGAATTTCTGAGAAAAATCTCCTTGTGCTTTGGGAGGGGGAGGAGGAAAGAAATTTGGAAGAGAATTTGTTGCCATTAGAACTGTCTTGCAAGAAATATTAACATAACTTCTTCAAAGAGAACAAAAATAATGTAGGTCAGAAACTCAGATTCATATAAAAAAAAGAAGAGGACCAGAGAATGAATAAGTGGAAGTAAAAGAAAAATTTTCATTTTTCTTAATCTTAATTGATCTAACAGATAACCGTTTGTTCAAAATAACAACAATGTATTCAGTAATATATGATTACGATTGTGTGTGTGTGTGTGTGCACACGTATGCTTATGTATACAATGAAATGAATAAGAACAATGATACAAGGAACAGGAGAGACAAATTAGGAATGTTTTATTATGAGGTATTTGCACAACCCTTGAAAAGATGCAGTGTTTTTTGAAAGAGGACTATATTTAATTGTAAATGTATATTGCAAACTCTAGGGCAACCATTTAAAAAAAGTTTAAAAAGTGACCAGCTGATTGGATAAGGAAAATGTGGTACAGATATGCTGTGGAATATTATGTGGCCATGAAAAAAGAATGAGACGGTGTCTTTTTGGTAGAGATGGGGTTTCACCATGTTGGCCAGACTGGTCTTGAGCTCCTGAGCTCTGGCCGTTCATGCCTGTAATCCCAGCACTTCAGGAGGCCAAGGTAGGCAGATCACTTGAGGTCAGGAGTTTGAGACCACTCTGGCCAACATGGTAAAACCCCGTCTCTACTAAAAACTCAAAATTAGCTAGGCGTGATGGTGCGCACCTGTAATCCCAGCTACTCAGGAAGCTGAGGCAAGAGAATCCCTTGAGCCCAGGAGGAGAGCAGTGAGCTGAGATCACACCACTGCACTCCAGCCTGGGTGACAGAGTGAAACCATCTCAAAAAAAAAAAAAAAAAGTAAAAAGTAAAAAAGAAGTATAACTGATATGCCAAGAAAGGACAGAAAACAGAATCATACAAAATGCCTATTTAAAACCACAAAAGGCAGAAAAAGAGTGAAAGGCAAAATTAGGAATGGAGAACAACAAAGAGAAAACAGTAACGAATATAGTAGATAATAATCAATTATATAAATAATCAGTTTGAAAGTCAATGGTATAGCTGGTCACAGTGGTACATGAGGCAAAAACTGATAGAACCACAAGGAGAAATACATAAATCCACTATTACAGTTGGGGACTCCAACCTCCCTTTTCATAATGGGGCAGATCCAGCAGCCAAAGAAGCAGTAAGGACTTAGGTAAACTCAACACCACCACCAATCAACGGGATGTGATGGCTACTTATAGACAACTTCCTTCAGCAACAGTAGAATACTCATTCTTCTCTTCTCAAGTTCATGTGGAACATTCACCAAGATAGACAACTTCTGGGCCATTAAAAAAGAAAACCACCTTCCATTCCCTCTAAGTGAACAGGAAAAAAAAATTTAAAAATAGTGAAATAATGATGATAATTTTTAAAACCACCTTAACTTTTTTTTTCCTTCTTTTCTTTTGAGACAGGGTCTTACTCTGTCACACAGGCTGGAGTGCAGTGGTGTCATCTCAGCTCACTGCAGCCTCCGTCTCCTAGGCTCAAGCAATCCTCCCACCTCAGTCTCCTGAGTAGCTGAAACCACAGGTATACACCACCATGCCCAGTTAATTTTTTGTATTTTTGGTAGAGATGGGGTTTCACCATGTTGGCCAGGCTGGTCTCAAACTACTGAGCTGAGGCCATCCTCCCACCTTAGCTTCCCAAAGTGCTGGGATTACAGGCATGAGCCACTGTGCCTGGCCAATATTTGAAACAATGGAAATCATATCTCCATCCTCAGACTACAGTGGAATTAAACTAAAACTCAGTAACAGAAAAATAGCTGGAAAATCTGAAAATACTTGAAGATTAAACAATACACTTCAAAATAACACATGGGGCCAGGAGAGATAGCTCACGCCTATAATCCCAGCACTTTGGGAGGCCGAGGTGGGCAGATCACTTGAGGTCAGGAGTTCAAGATCAGCCTGGCCAGCATGGAGAAACCCTGTCTCTACTAAAAATACAAAAATTAGCCTGTATGGTGGCCCGTGCCTGTAATCTCAGCTACTTGAGAGGCTGAGGCATGAGAATCACTTGAACCTGGGAGGCAGAGGCTGCAGTGAACTGAGATCGCGCCCCTGCACTCCAGCCTGGGTGACAGAGCAAGGCTCCGCCTCAAAAACAAAAAACCATATGGGGTGATTGTGGGTGAGTGGGGCTGGGGTGGCCCCCGCAGGCAGCCAGGATTTGGGCTGGGGATAGGCTCTAGGCTCCATGCTGCCAGGGTGATTTCAGTACTTCCAAGCCTCCTGGCAGGCTCCAGTCCACTGCCTCATGGAGCCTTAGCCCCATGCAGTTTTCCTTTCTGCCCAACTGGGCTCCTGCCAGCCCACGTGTGCTCTGAGGGTACATCCCATCTCATGGTTGGGACCTCAGGCCTGGGAAAATGATGTACATTCCTTGTGTCTTCATTCCAACTGTGCTCTGAATCTGCAAAAACTTCTGGCCGGGCACAGTGGCTCACGCCTGTAATTCCAGCACTTTAGGAGGCCAAGAAGGGCCGATCACCTGAGGTCAGGACATGGCAACATGGTGAAACCTCCTCTCTACTAAAAATACAAAATTAGCTGAGTGTGGAGGTGTGGCACCTGTAATCCCCCAACTATTCAGGAGGCCAAGGCAGGAGAATTGCTTGAACCCAGGAGGCAGAGATTGCAGTGAGCCGGGATGGTGCCAATGCACTCCAGCCTGGGTGACAAAGTGAAACTCTGTCTCAGAAAAACAAAACAACACAAAAAGTTCCTGGGTCACACATATACCTCTGATTTCCCTTTTGGTTGGTCATATATGTCCTAGAAAAACTATACAAGAATCCAACGATAAAAATAAAGGCCAAAGACACTATAACAATGCAGACATAAATGGATTACCAACAAAAGGACCAACAGAAATCTCTGATAAAAAGAAAGACTAAGGCAATTTTCCCAAAGGATCTCATTGTTTTAAAACTGAACCTGATAATATGAAACACCTTCTTTGTAATTGTCTCTGACCTTTTTCTCTGAGAACAGAATTTGGGATAGAACATTTTGATATTTACCTGATACTAATCAGGAAATGCGTGGTATTTATATTTTCAGTGTATTTAGTTATATTTAATGACTTCCTGCCTGAGTTCCTTTTTCATTAAAATAGCTTTCATTTCTATTATTACAATTTTAATAAGACGAATAAATGGAAGGTTTATGCCGGTAGACCCCCTGCTACTAAGTCAATATTTAAAAATCGTTGGTACTCCAGCATTTATTCACATGAATTTCAATGCTGCTTGCTCTAATTGCTTTGGGCTCTTCTAATTTGAGTGGAAAACACTTTTACTGTATAACAGTGCCATGAGACTGTGCTGTGAAATGAAGGATAGAATTTTTGGAGATGATAATGATATGAAACGTAAACATATAATTACTCTCCAACACAATGGAACAGCTTATCCATGAGAGCAGTAATTATTATTTACCGTCTGAGGAAGATAGGAAAGACAGGAACATAGGGGAAACCTATTTGGAAAATAGCTTTTACGTAAATGTCTAATGTATATTATGAAACTCTGATATTAGTTGCATTCCTTCTATTTCTACCAATGTATTACACATTCAGTTCAAAGCAATATGTGGGTCAAAGAAAGTATCTCGGGTAAATTTAAAAATACTGTGAACACAGTGAAAATAAAAAGACAACTTATCAAAATTTGTGGGATGCAACAAAAGCTGTGCTTAGAGGGAAATGTATGGCATCAGATGCATATATTAGAAAATAGGCCAGGCACAGTGGCTCATGCCTGGAATCCCAGCACTTTGGGAGGCTGAGACAAGAGGATTGCTTAGTCCATACGTTCAGGACCAGCCTGGACAATATAGTGAGACTTTAGCTCTACAAAAAAAAAAAAAAAAAAATTAGCCTGGTGTGATGGCATACATCTGTAATCCTAGCTACTTGGGAGGCTGAGGCAGAAGAATCATTTGAGTCTGGGAGGTTGAGGCAGCAGTGAGCCCTGATCTCACCACTGCACTCCAGTCTAGGTGACAGAGTAAGATCCTGTCAAAAAAAAAAAAAGAAAAGAAAAGAAAAGAAAAAAGAGCTAAAATCAATAATCTAAACTTCTACCTTCAGAAACTAGAAATATAAGAGTAAATTAAATTCACACGAAGCAGGAAAAAAAAAGAAATAACAAAAACTGAAGCAGAAACCAATGATATTGCAAATAGGAACTCAATAGAGAAGATCAATGAAACCAACAGGTGGTTTTTTGCAAGATTAATAAAACATAAAACAGACTAGGAAATAAAGAGGATACAAATCTCTAATATCGGAAATGTAAGGGGGATATCACTACAGCTCCTGTGAATTTTCAAAAGATAATAAGGAAATACTATGAACAACCCTATTCCCACAAATGTTATAACCTAGATCAATTGGATCAATTCATTAAAGGACACAACCTGCCTAAATTCACATAGGAAGAAACAGACAATCTGCATAGGCCTATACCTATTGAACAAGTTGAATTAATACTTAATAAATTCCAAAACAGAACACCAGACCCACATGTATTTACTGGTGAATTCTACCAAACATTTAAGGAAGAAATTATACCAATCTCTACAATCTCCTTTAGAAGACAGAAGCAGAGGGAATAATTTCTAACTCATTCTATGAGGCTAGCATTGCCCTAAAACCAAAATTAGATAATGACATCACAAAAAAAGATAACTACAGGCAGGACACAGTGCCTCACATCTGTAATCCCAGCACTTTGCAAGGCTGAGGTGGGTAGATCACTTGAGATCAGAAGTTCAAGACCAGCCTGGCCAACATGGCAAAGCCCTGTCTCTACCGAAAACACAAAAATTAGCTGGGCACAGTGGTGCACACCTGTAATCCCAGCTACTCGGGAGGTTGAGGCAGGAGAATCGCTTGAACCTAGGAGGTGGATGTTGCAGTGAGCCAAGATCGTACGACTGCACTCCAGCTTGGGGGACAAGTGAGACTGTCTCAAAAAAAAAAAAAAAAAAAAAAAAAAGCAAACAAAAACAGCACCAATTAAAGTGACTACATAAATAAATATAAAAGAGAGTATACATGCATTTTTGTTTGTAACTCTTTTTTTTTTCCTATCCAATTTAGAAGACAACCACATAAGCCAATAATTATAAAACTATGCTAATGGGCTTGTAACGTATAAAGATGTAACATGTGTAACATGTACGACAATACTAGCACAAAGGAGTGGGGAGGAAATGAAGCCATATTGAAGCAATGTTTTCATGGAAGATTGATATAAAGTTGTTAGCGATCTAAACTAGACTGTTTTTAAATGAAGGTGCTAATTGTAATCCTCAGGGCTACCACTAAGAAATAAGTTAAAAACAAAACAAAATAGTAAAGAAAAGAACAAAGGAATTAAAATGGTACACTATAAAATATCTTTTCAGTGCAAAGCCAGCAGTAACTGCAAAATAGTGGAACAAAAAGACATAAAATATATTGAAAATAAATAGCAAAACAGTCGGTGTCAATCCTACCTTATTAGTAATTACATTAAATATAAACAGATTAAACACTGATCAAAAGGCAGAATTGGCATAACGAATTTTTTAAAAAATGAGCCCACACTATGCTGTATACAAGAGTACTCTTTAGATTCAAAGATGCAATAGGTTAAAAGTGAAGGGATAGGCTGGGTGCAGTGGCTCACGCCTATAATCCCAGCACTTTGGGAGGCAGAGGTGAGTGGATCACTTGATGTCAAGAGTTTGAGGTCAGTCTGGTTAACATTGTGAATCCCCATCTCTACTAAAAATACAAAACTTAGCTGGGCATCGTGGCACACAACTGTAATTCCAGCTACTCAGGAGGCTGAAGCACGAGAATCGCTTGAACCTGGGAAGTGGAGGGTGCAGTGAGCCAAGATGGTGCCACTGCACTCCAGCCTGGGTGACAGAGTGAGACTCTGTCTCTAAAATAACTAACTAACTAAATAAATAGAAAAAGGTATACCATGCAAACATTAGCCAAAGCACAGCTAGTATGGCTATACTAATATCAAATGAAATAAGCTTTAAGGCAAAAATTTGTACTAGAGACAAAGAATAGTATTTTATAATGATGCAAAAGTTTAATCCATCAGGGAAATATAACAACTACAAGCATACATGCACCTAACAACAGAACCCCAAACATAAACTATAGGACAACGGTAGCATAAAGAGAAGGATGAAGTAAATGGAGTTAAAATGTTCTAAGGACCTTGCATTATCTAGAAAATGTAAAAGTACTAATCTATATCAGATTTCAATAAGTCAAGGATACACATTATAATATCTCAGGCACCCCTTTAAAGAAGAACAAAATAAGGTATAACTACCAGGCTAAAAATGGAGGAAAATTTATTGAAAATATTGATTAATCCAAGAGAAAATAAGAAAAATATAAAAATCAACATTAACTCATTTAGCTATAGAGAAAAGAGAGTTAAATCTCAATATTTCATAACTATGTTGAGTATAAATGGACAAAATATGTAAATTAGAAGACAAACATTGTCAATCTAGATTTTGAAAACTATCTGGTTATAAAAGATGATCTTGGCCAGGTGTGGTGGCTCATGCCTGTAATCCCAGCACTTTGGGAGGCCGAGATAGGCGGGTCACTTGAGGCCAGGAGTTTGAGACCAGCCTGGCCAACATGGCAAAATCTCATCTCTACTAAAAATACAAAAAATAGCCAGGCATGGTGGTGCACACCTGTAACCCCAGCTACTCAGGAGGCTGAGGCAGGAGAATCGCTTGAAGCCAGGAGGCAGAGGTTGCAGTGAGCTGAGATCATGCCACTGCATTGCAGCCTGGCTGACAGGGCAAGATTCTGTCTCAAAAAATAAAAAAAATAAAAAGAATGCTGAACTCAACTAAATGACATATATTCTTTTCAAATGCACATGGAAAAATTTAAGAAGGGAATGTACGCTTGGCCATAAAGCAAGTCTCAACAAATTTCAGAGGATTAAAATCACATAGAGCGTGTATCTCTGACTACAATAGAAATAAGCTAAATATGAATTTGTGAAAGAAAACTAGAAAAACTCACCTAAAGTTTACAAATTAGGCAATACACTTCACAATGACCCATGGGTCAAAAAAATTACGATAAAAATTAGAAAACATGTTGAAGAGAATTATAATATAAAAATGGCATTTCAGTACTTCTGGGCTGCTGCTTAAGCATGTATAAAGAAAATTTTATAGCTTCAAATACATACGTAAGAAGAAAAGTACCAAAAATCAGTTATCTGTATGCCCAGATAATAGTTAGAAAATAGTAAATTAAGGCCGGGCCTCGTGGCTCATGCCTGTAATCCCAGCACTTTGGGAGGCCAAGGAGGGCAGATCACAAGGTCAGGAGTTCGAGATCGGCCTAGCCAATGCAGTGAAACCCCATCTCTACTAAAATTACAAAAAATTAGCCGGGCATGGTGGCGGCCACCTGTAATTCCAACTACTCAGGAGGCTGAGGCAGGAAAATCGCTTGAACCCAGGAGGCAGAGGTTGCAGTGAACCGAGATCACACCATTGCACTCCAGCCTGGGTGACAAGAGTGAAACTCTGTCTCAAAGAAAAAGGAAAAGAAAATAGTAAATTAAATACAAAGAAAGTGGGAGAAAAAAATAATAATAATAACAGCAGTAATAATAAAGTTGAAAACAAATATACAATAAAGAGCGTCAAAAATTTAAATGTATAAGATCCTAGCAGGAATGATCAAGAATAAAAATAGAGAAGACACAAATTACCAATAGCAGGAACAAATGGGAGCATCATTACAGATCCCACATATTAGAAAGATAAAAATATTATGAATAACACTATGACAGTGAACTTGAAATTTTAAGTGAAATAGACACATTTCTAGAAAAACACAACTAAACAAAATTGACACAAGGGAAAAACAAGATACAAAGAGTACTATATTTACTGAAAATAATGGAATCTATATTTGGAAAATCTTCTTTCAATCAAAATTCTAAGACCAGATAGCTCTCTTGGTGAATATAGCAAGTATTTAAAGAATACACCAATTGTGCATAGGTTTCCTTGGAAAATAGATGAAACATTTCCCAATGTATATTATAGGTGATCACATAACCTTAATCCCCATATCTGACAAGGACATTATAACAAAGGAAAACTATCCACCAATCTTTCTCAGAAACATAGATGGACAAAAAAAAGTCCTAAAGAAAAAATAGCAATCACAATAACTCAGTGTATTACTAGAATAAAGGAGAAAATTGCATAATAATATCAATAGACACAGAAAAAGCATTTACCAAAATTTAATCTCATTCAAAACAAATACATAGCAACTAGTAATAGAAGGGAACTTTTTTTTACTTTAAAATATTATTTAAGACTTATAAAAAAGTTGCAAAAATAGTGCAAAGTTTCTGTATATTCTTCACCCAACTTCCCCTGATCTTACCCTTTTATGTAACTGTAGTACAATTTTTGAAACTGGGAAATTAACATTGATGCAATATGGTTAACTAACAGACCTTCTTAAATTTTATATATAAAAAAGATATAGGCCGGGCGCGGTGGCTCAAGCCTGTAATCCCAGCACTTTGGGAGGCCGAGACGGGCGGATCACGAGGTCAGGAGATGGAGACCATCCTGGCTAACATGGTGAAACCCCGTCTCTACTAAAAAAACACAAAAAACTAGCCGGGCAAGGTGGCGGGCGCCTGTAGTCCCAGCTACTCGGGAGGCTGAGGCAGGAGAATGGCGTGAACCCGGGAGACGGAGCTTGCAGTGAGCCGAGATCCAGCCACTGCACTCCAGCCTGGGCCACAGAGCGAGACTCCGTCTCAAAAAAAAAAAAAGATATAATATCTATATATCTATAAATATAATATATATCTACATTATAATTATATACTTATATATTTATATACTATATTTACATATATTTATAATTTTATTATATATTTGAAATTATATATAATATATAAATATTATATATATATATATATTTTTTTTGAGACAGAGTCTGACTCTGTCAGCCAGGCTGAAGTGCAGTGGCATAATCTCAGCTCACTGCAACCTCTGCCTTTTGGATTCAAGTGATTCTCCTGCCTCAGCTTCCCAAGTAGCTGGGACTACAGGCATGTGCCACCATGCCCAGCTAATTTTTGTATTTTTGGCAGACAAGGGTTTCACTATGTTGGCCAGGCTGGTGTCAAACTCCACACCTCAGGTGATCTGCCTGGCTTGGCCTCCCAAAGTTCTGGGATTACAGGCATGAGTCACCGCACCCAGCCACCTTCTTAAAAGTTTGCTAGATTTCCCATTAATGTTCCTTTCTGACCCAGGATCCAGTCCAAGATCCCATCTAGCATTTAATTGTCATGTCTACTTACCTTCCTCCAATCTGGAACAGTTCCTCAATCTTTCTTTGTCTTTATGACCTTAACACTTTTTGAAGAGTACTTTGTTTTGTGAAATGTCTCCAAGTGCAAATTTCTCTGATGTTTTCCCATAACTAGATTGAGATTATGCAGTTTTGTCAAGAATATTACAAAGTGATGCTGTCCCAGAAGAAAACTTTCCTAATTTGATAATGAATATGTTCAAGAGGATGGCTAAAATTTTTTAAAGTGGAAGATAACAAGCATTGGTGAGAATGTGGAGAAATTCGAACCCTCATACATTTCTGGTAGGAATGTAAAATGGTTCAGGTTGTTGTTTAACAGTTTGGTGGTTCCTCAAAAAGTTAAACATAGAATTATCATATGACCCAGCAAGTCCACTTCTAGGTACATACCTAAAAGAATTGAAAACTGGCTAAAAAAAAAAAATCCTCATACATCAGTCTGCCCTTATCTGCAGGAGATACTTTCCAAGATTTCCAGTGGATGCCTCAAACCTCAGATTGTACCAAATCATATACACTACAGGTTTTTTTGGCTTCTCCCTCCACCCCCATAATATCTTACTGTGTCGTGCTCACCCTTCTGCTTCTTATAATGCGAAAGGCTAAATGCCTACGTGATGAGATGAGGAGAGGTGACTGACGGGCATTGCGATGTAGCATTAGGCTGCTATTGACCTTCTGACTGTGTGTGAGGAAGATGGTCTGCTTTGGGCGATGCTGGATAATCAAGCCGTGATGATGTTGATGGTTGAATGTCAGGAGCAAAAAAGATGACGTTGATAACTAGTGGGCAGGTAGTAAATACAGCGTGGATAAGCTGAACAAAGGAATGGTTCATATCCCGGATGGGACAGAGCCAGACAGCAAAAGATTTCATTATACTACTCAGAACAGCACACAATTTAAAAATTATGAATTGTTGGCTGAGCCTGGTGGCTCATGCCTGTAATCCCAGCATGTTGGGAGGCTGAGGCGGGCGGATGACCTGGGGTCGAGAGTTCGAAACCAGCCTGACCAACATGGTAAAATCCCATCTCTACTAAAAATAAAAAAATAAAAATTAGCAGGGCATGGTGGCAGGCGCCTGTAATCCCAGCTACTCTGGAGGCTGAGGCACAAGAATCACTTGAACTCAGGAGGCAGAGGTTGCAGTCAGCTATCACGCCACTGCACTCCAGCCTGGATGACAAAGTAAGACTCTCTCTCAAAAAAAAAAAAAAAAAATTGGCTGGGTGTGGTGGCTTACGCCTATAATCCCAGCACTTTGGGAGGCTGAGGTGGGCGGATGACGAGGTCAGGAGATCGAGACCATCCTGGCTAACATGGTGAAACCCCGTCTCTACTAAAAATACAAAAAAATTAGCCGGGCGAGGTGGTGGGCACCTGTAGTCCCAGCTACTCTAGGGGGGCTGAGGCAGGAGAATGGCGTGAACCCGGAAGGCAGCGCTTGCAGTGAGCCGAGATCACGCCACTGCACTCCAGCCTGGGTGATAGAGCGAGACTCTGTCTCAAAAAACAAACAAAAGAAAAACTTACGAATTGTTTATTTCTTGAATTTTTCATTTAATATTTTTGGACAGTGGGTGATTGAAACAATGGAAAACAAAACCCTAGATGGTGGGAGGGAGAAACTGCTGTACATGAGTGTTCATAGCAACACTATTTGCAGCACCAAAAGACAAAACCAATCGAATGTCCAGCAACATCTGAATGGATAAACAAATGTGGTACATACACACAGTGGAATATTATTCTGCCATAAAAAGGAATGAAGTACTGATTTGTGCTACAGCATGAATGAATCTTGAAAACAGTATGCTAAGTAAGAGAAGTTAGACACAAAAGACCAGAGATGTTGTATGATTTTACTTATATGAAATATCCAGAACACGTAAATCATAGAAACAGAATGCAGATTGGTGGTGGCCAGAGGTGGGAGGTTTGGGGGAATAGGGAGTAATTGCTGAATAGGAACAGAGTTTATTTTGGAATGACAGAAATGTTTTGGATCAGACAGAGGTAGTGATTGCACAGTGTTATGAATAACCAAGTGCCCTAATTGTTATGTTAGGTGAATTTCACTTTGAATTCTAAAATTCTACAGCATATCATACTTAATGGTGAAATGTTAAAAGCATTCCACTGAGTTTAGAACAATGATGCCCGTTATCACCACTTCTTTTTAACATGGTAGTAGCGGTCTTAACCAATGAAATAATTACAATCAACAAAAAGAGGAAGAAAAAGAAAACAGGAGGAGGAAAAAGAGAAGATGTACAGGGGAAAGGAGAGGATAAATAAAATGTCTAAGAATCAGTAAGTTAGCCAGGCGTGGTGGCATGCCTCTGTAGTCTCAGCTACCTGGGGGGCTGAGGCAGGAGGATCTCTTGAACCTGGGAGGTCAAGGCTGCAGTGAGCCAAGATGGCACCACTACACTCCAGCCTGAGTGACAAACTGAGACTCTGCCTCAAAAATATTTTAAATAAATAAAATAATAAATAAATAAAATAAAATTTTTTAAAAAGAATCAGTAAGGAAGAAATTAAAATTGCTATAATACACAGATGACATTATCATAGACCTAGAAAATCTAAACAAATCTACATGGCCGGGTACAGTGGCCCATGTCTGTAATCCTAGCACTTTAGGAGGCTGAGGTGGGAGAATCATCTGAGGTCAGGAGTTCAAGACCAGCCTGGCCAACATGGTGAAACCCCATCTCTACTAAAAATACAAAAATTAGTTAGGCGTGGTGGTGTGTGCCTGTAATCCCAGCTACTCGGGAGGCTGAGACATAAGAATCGTTTGAACCCAGGAGGCAGAAGTTGCAGTGAGCAGAGATCGTACCATTGCACTCCAGCCTGGGTGACAGAGTGAGACCCCGTCTCCAAAAAAAAAACTGCTACCATTAATAAATGAATTTAACAAGGTCACTAGATACGAGGTCAAAATTTTAAAAAATTCATTGCATTTCTAGCTAATTAGAAATTGAGAAAAATTAAATATCATACACAGTAGCATCAAGGACATAAATATACAGGGATGAACACAACAAAACTGTACAGAGCCTCTACACAAAAAATGATACAACTTCATGGAGGATTATAAAAGAAGACCCTCAAAAATGAAAGGATATCATTTCAGGATATGTTCAGGATCGAAATACTCAGTATTGGCTGGGGCAGTGGCTCACACCTGTAATCCCAGCAGTTTGGGAAGCTGAGGCAGGTAGATCACTTGAGGCCAGAAGTTTGATACCAGCCTGGCCAACATGGTGAAGCCCCATCTCTACCAAAAATACAAAAATTAGTCGGGCATAGTGGCGGGCACCTGTAATCCTGGCTACTCAGGAGGCTGAGGCAGGAGAATCGCTTGAAACCAGGAGGTGGAGGTTGCAGTGAGCCAGGGTTGTACCACTGCACTCCAGCCTGGGCAACAGAATGAGACTCTGTCTCAGAAAAAAGAAAAAAAAAAAGAAACAAAAGAAATAGTATTGTTAAGATATCACTTCTCCCTAACTCGATCTATAGATTCAAAGCAATCACAATTAAAATCCCAGTGGGTTTTTGTGGTGGCCGGGGTATGGGGGAAAGGGAATGAGGGAGGTTGAAATGGACAAACCAATTCTAGAATTTATACAAAAATACAAAGGGCCAAGATTGAAGGATTTGGACCATAGTAGTTTCTTCTTATCTGTCAGGGATATGTTTCAAGACCCCTGGTGGATGCCTGAAATCACAGATAACAGCAAAACCTATATATAATATAGTTTTTTTTTTTTCTGTTACATACCTATAATAAAATTTGACTTACAAATTAGTCCCATTAAAAGATTAACAACAAAAACTAATAATAAAATAGAACAATTATAACAATATATTGGAATGAAAGTCATGCGAATGTGAACTCTTCTTCTCAGAATATATCATTGTTCTGTACCTTAAGTAACATAAACCATGGAAAGAGAAACTGTAGACAAGGGGGTACTACTGTGCAATAACTAAAATAGCCCAGTATTAATACAAAGACAGGCAAAGAGGCCAATGTGAAATAACAGAGTGTCAAGAAACAGCACACACATATACAGACAATTAAGACAAAAAATGACACGTTGGCACAGTGGGGAAGAGATGGGTCTTTTCAATTAGTGGTGCTGGGTCAGCTGAATAACCATATAGGAAAAAAAGTGAATCTTGACTCTTATCTCATACCACACACAAAAATCAAATCCAGATAGGCTCTGAATATGAAAGGTGAAACAATAAAGCTTTTAGAAACTGGCATAGAAAAATATATTTACTTCCTTATTTTAGGCAAAATGTATTAAGCAGGACACAAAGAAGCACAAATCTATCGTAAAAGAAAAGTAGATAAACTGAACTATATTAAAGAGCATCTGTTTATCAAACAAACTATTAAGAGAGTAAAAAGGAAAGCTATTAGAATGGGAAAAGATTTATTGCATCTGGGTATGATGGCTCTGGCCTATAATCCCAACACTTTCAGAGGCCAAGGCAGAGGGATCGCTTAAGCCCAGGAGTTCAAGACCAGCTTGGACAACATAGCAAGACACTTTCTTTACAAATAGATAAATAAATATTTTTAAAAATATTTTTGCAATACGAGTAACTGACAAAGATCTAATATCCAAAATGCATAAAGAACTGCAAATTCATAAGAAAAAGATTAATAACTCAACAGAATAAAAGCAAATGTCTAGAACACAAAGGATGTCCAAATGGCCAAGAAACTTGTTTAAAAAAGTGTTAATTCTCATTAGTCATCAGTCAATCACAAGTTAAAACCACAGTGAGATATCCACCCACCAGTATACTCAAAATTGACATGACACGTCACTTGCTGGCAAATTTATGGTGGAACTGAAACTCCCAAACACCATTGGTAGAAATGTAATCTGGTACAACTTTGGAAAATGGTTTGGCACTATCTATTAAAGCTAAATGTAAGTGGCCAGGCACAAAGGCTCACGCCTATAATCCTAGCACTTTGGGAGGCCAAGATGGGCAGATCACTTGAGGTCAGGAGTTTGAGATCAGCCTGGCCAACATGGTGAAACCCCGTCTCTACTAAAAATACAAAAATTAGCTGGGTGTGGTGGCCGGTGCCTGTAGTCCCAGCTACTCTGCAGGCTGAGGCAGGAGAATCACTTGAACCCTTGAGGCGGAGGTTGCAGCGAGCCTGGATCACGCTACTGCACTCCAACCTGGGCCACAGAGGGAGATTCTGTCTCAAAAAAGAAAAAAAAAAGGCTAAATGTAAATAAACCCTTTAACCAGCTTGGTATATAACTAATAAAATAGGCACATTTACACACGAAAAGTCATGTGTGAGAACATCTATAGTGACATCGTTTTTCATAGACAAAGATGAAAACAATCCAAATATTCATAAACAGAAAAATGGATAAATAATGTGTGTATATACATACAGTAAAATACTATGCAGAAAGGAATATAAGTGACAGTACACTCAGCTGCATTTCATAATGTTGAGGGAAAGAAGCTAAACATAAAAGAGGCCATGCTTTATGGTTCCACTGATGTAAAGTTCAAATACAATCAAACTTATTTCTGGTGTTGGAAGTCAAAAGAGTGGTCCCCTGAGAAGGAAAGTGGGGATGCAAGAGATCAGCTTCCGGGCTCCCACAAGTTCCTTTTTTTTTTTGAGATGGAGTCTCGCTCTGTCACCCAGGATGGAGTGCAGTGGCACAATCTCGGCGCACTGCAACAACCTCTGCCTCCGTGGTTCAAGTGATTCTCCTGCCTCATCCTCCCAAGTAGCTGGAACTACAGGCGCATGCCACCACGCCCGGCTCATATTTTTATTTTTAGTAGAGACAGGGTTTCACCATGTTGGCCAGAATGGTCTTGAACTCCAGATCTCGTGATCCGCCCGCCTCGGCCTCCCAAAGCGCTGGGATTACAGGCGTGAGCCACCACGCCCGGCCCGGGGCTCCCACAAATTTTTATATCTGACTGGTAGTCACATTCGGTTGCTCACTTTGAGAAAACTCATCAAGTTACGCCTTCTCTATGTTTATGTTCAATAAATAAGTGTGGGGTTTTTTGTTGCTTGTTTTTGTTTTTCTTTTATTTGTGGAGAGGATCTCACTAAGTTGCCCAGGCTACTTTTCTTACCCCTGGACTCAAGTGATCCTCTCACCTTGGCCTTCCAAAGTGCTGGGATTACAGGTGTGAGCCACTGCACCTGGCCTAAATAAGTTTTTTATTTTATTTATTTATTTTATTTTTAAAATTTTTTTATTTATTTTTGAGACGGAGTCTCACTCTTTCACCCAGGCTGGAGTGCAGCTGCGCGCGCGATCTCGGCTCACTACAAGCTCCGCTTCCCGAGTTCACGCCATTCTCCTGCCTCAGTCTCCTGAGTAGCTGGGACTGCAGGTGCCCGCCACCACGCCCGGCTAATTTTTTGTATTTTTAGTAGAGACGGGGTTTCACCGTGTTAGCCAGGATGGTCTTGATCTCCTGACCTCGTGATCCGCCTGCCTCAGCCTCCCAAAGTGCTGGGATTACAGGCGTGAGCCCCCGCGCCTGGTCAATAAGTTTTTTTTTAATGAATGTTGCTTATACATACCAGTCTTTGGTAAATCTACAAATACAATTATAGATGCACAAATAACCAAAGGAAAAAAAAAATCTTACCGTTATCCCTTTCTTACACATGCTGTGGTCCTAGCCCTGCTTACAAATCTCCACCATTTTCTCAACACTGTGCTTGAGTCTTCAAGAGAAACCTCATGCATATTTACAAAATAGTCTGTCAAACATTTCAAACATCTCAACTCCTACAAATTCCAGAAAACCAGTTGTATAGAGTCAAAATCAAAATCCAAGTTAGGGCTTAGCCAGAAGACTCTGTTACTCAAAAATAAGATCACATACCCCAACTTGGTTTTTGATTTTTTTTGGACTTTTTCCCTTATCATCAGCATGTTTAAATCTGCTGTATCTCCTTTAACAGCTATGTAATAATCTATTTTATAACTTTACAGTATTTTACTTAACAATCTCCTTTTAAAGGACATGTAGGTTGTTTCCAGTTTTTGCTTTTATAAAAATGTTCCAGTGACTATTCGAGCATATACATCATTCTCATTTGATGATTTATCCTTTCATTCAAATAAGCTATTTGGGGCCAGGCGCAGTGGCTCACACCTGTAATCCCAGCACTTTGGAGGGTGAGGCAGGCAATCACCTGAGGTCAGGAGTTCAAGACCAACCTGACCAACATGGTGAAACAGCATCTCTACTAAAAATACAAAACTTAGGTGAGCATGGTGGTGGGCGCTTGTGGTCACAGCTACCCAGGAGGCTGAGGCAGGAGAATCACTTGAACACGGAAGACAGAGTTACAGTTTGCCGAGATTGAACCACTGCACTCCAGCCTGGGCAACAGAGGGAGACTCCACCAAAAAAAAAAAAAAAAAAAGGATAAGTTATTTGAGGTTGAAATATTAGGCCAAGTGGTGGGCACATGGAAAAGGATTTCGATACATTACCAACGTGTCTCCTGAAAAGCTGTATTTACCACACCCACTCCACCACCCACCACTCACAGTCTAGGAAAGCATCTGCATCCTTGCCAACACTGGTTATTGTCAGCCTTTGGTTTGGTTTGGTTTTGGTTTTGGTGAGACGGTGTTTCACTCTGTTTCTCAGGCTGACCTCGAACTCATGGGCTCATGAGATCCTCCCACCTTGGCCTCCCCAGCAACTGGGACTGCATGTGCACACCATCGTTCCCAGCTATTGTCAGTCATTTTAATCCCTGCATAAATACATAAATCTGATGTATGAAAATCACATCTCATCATTTTAATTATTCTTTTGGTTATTCATAAGGTTGAGTATATGTTTACTGGCCATTTGCAGTTCTTTGACAGAATCTCTCATTTTTAGTGAGGTCTACTTCTTACTGATTTTTAAATAGTCCTTCATATATGCGTTTCTATTACATACAAAGCAAGTATTTTTTCTCAGTTTGCTATTTGACTTTACATTTTGTTTTGTTCTCTGTCATGACATTCAGAAGTTCTTAATCGTTGTATGTAACATCCGTCCATTTTTTTCACTGGTCTTTGGTATCATTGTCAAGAAAGATCTTCCCTCCTCCAAGATTACAGAAGTATTTTTATCTGTTTTCTACGCCAAGGTCACACTGCCCCAAAAACAGTGAAGCCAGAATTCAAACATAAGTTTGTCTTGCTTCAAATGTTATGTGTGTAACTTCTCATTACACCGTTAGCAACAACAATTATCTTTGGATATTAAGAATGTAGGTTATCTTTAACTTATTTTTACTTTCCTGTATTTTTACATATATGTACCATAAGAAATATATAAGGCCAGGCATGGCCAGGTAGCTCCGACCTATAATCTTAGCACTTTGGGAGGCCGAGGCAGGGAGTTTGAGACCAGCCTGGGCAACATGGTGAAACCCCGTCTCCACAAAAAAAAAAAAAAAAAAATTAAAAAATTAGACGAGCACGGCGGTACATGCCTGTAGTGCCAGCTACTCGGGAAGCTGAGGTGGGCAGTCACCTGAGCTCGGGAGGTTGAAGCTGCAATGAGCTGCAGCTGTGCCACTGTACTCCAGCCTGGGCCAAAGAGTGAGACCTGGTCTCCAAAATTTTTTTAAAAAAAGAAAGATAGCTAGGCATGGTGGCATGTATCTGTGGTCCCAGTTATTTGCAAGACTGAGATGGGAGGATCACCTGAGCCCAGGAGGTCGAGGCTTCAGTGACCCATGATCATACCGCTGCACTCCAGCCAAGGCAACAGAGTGAGCCCTTCGCTCTGGAGTCATTAAAAAAAAGGCATATACAGACAATAAGACATGATCATCCAGTGATTAAGAGTGGGAGTCTAGGCCGGGCGCGGTGGCTCAAGCCTGTAATCCCAGCACTTTGGGAGGCCGAGATGGGCGGATCACGAGGTCAGGAGATCAAGACCATCCTGGCTAACACGGTGAAACCCCGTCTCTACTAAAAAATACAAAAAACTAGCTGGGCGAGGTGGCGGGCGCCTGTAGTCCCAGCTACTCGGGAGGCTGAGGCAGGAGAATGGCGTAAACCCGGGAGGCGGAGCTTGCAGTGAGCTGAGATCCGGCCCCTGCACTCCAGCCTGGGCAACAGAGCGAGACTCTGTCTCAAAAAAAAAAAAAAAAAAAGAGTGGGAGTCTAGAGCCAGATTGCCAGGGCTCATGTCCCCGCTCTGTTACTTCTCAGCTGGTTGACTCTGGGCAAGTTATTTAAACTCTCTGTGCCTCAGTTTACTTACCCATAAAAGGTGGAAAATGATAGCACCTATGTTGTAAAATTATCATGCAGATGAACAAATTAAGACATGTTAGGTTGGGCGTGGTGGCTCATACCTGCCAGCACTTTGGGAGGACAAGGTGGGCAGATCACTTGAGGCCAGGAATTTGAGATCAGCCTGGCCAACATGGTGAAATCCTGTCTCGGCCAGGCGCGGTGGCTCAAGCCTGTAATCCCAGCACTTTGGGAGGCCGAGACGGGCGGATCACGAGGTCAGGAGATCGAGACCATCCTGGCTAACACGGTGAAACCCCGTCTCTACTAAAAAAAATACAAAAAAAAAAAAAACTAGCCGGGCGAGGTGGCAGGCGCCTATAGTCCCAGCTACTCGGGAGGCTGAGGCAGGAGAATGGCGTAACCCCGGGAGGCGGGGTGGGCGGGGGGCGAAGACCCGCCCACTGCACCCCACCGGGGGGCAAGGCAAAAACCCCGCTCTAAAAAAAAAAAAAAAAAAGAAATCCTGTCTCTACTAAAAAATACAAAAATTAGCAGGGCATGGTGGCACACACCTGTAATTTAAGCTTCGCAGGAGGCTGAGGCAAGAGAATCACTTGAACCTGGGAGGTGGAAGTTGCAGTCAGGCCAGATCATGCCACTGCCCTCCAGCCTGGCTGATGGAGTGAGATTTGTCTCAAAAAACAAACAAAAACAAAAACAATACTGAGTATTTCAATCCTGAACATAGTATATTCTTTTGTTTTTGAAGGTCTTCTTTTATAGAGCAAGGCTTGGTCTCAAGAAAAAAGAAAGAGACACATTAGAAGAGCACTTGGTATATCATATGCTCCTGATATAAGCCCTTGTTTTAATGAACACTGATCACTTTTAAGGTATTTTTAAATGAGAATGTACTGGAATTAGAAAGGGCAAGTAACTGAAAAGCCCATTAACCCAGTCCCCCTGGAGAGGTGTCCTGGGGGTTCCAGGTGAGCCACTCTGTCCAGGCTTCACACTCAGCTCCGACAAATCAGCCCCGCAAAGGACACAGCAGTCACACCCCCACTTCCAGCCCAGGGTGGCTTGTTTTCAAGCATTGTAGCTTTCTGATCTCAACTAGCTTTCTAGGTAAAGAACAAATATTGGCAGACAAAAAGAAAAAGGAAAAGTGTTTGATTCATTCTTCAGACATTTCTTGAGTGCTGGATATGTGTGATCTACCTGGCTAGGTAACTGCTGCCTTGTGAGGGCCTACTGTGTGCTGGTCACTTAATAGACATCATCTCATGAAAAATTTGCTGGCTGGGTGTGGTGGTTCACACCTGTAATCCCAAACCTTCTGGAGGCCAAGGCAGGAAAATCACGTGAGGTTAGGAGTTTGAGGGCAGCCTGGGCAATATAGCAAGATCCTGTATGTACAAAAGATTTTTAAAAATTAGCCAGGTGTAGTGGTGCACACCTGTAATCCCAGCCCTTTGGGAGACTGAGAGAGGAGGATTTCTTGAGCCCAGGAATTTGAGGGTACAGTGAGCCATAACGGCACCACCATCCTCTGGCCTGAGTGATGGAGTGAGACCCCATCTAAAAAATTTTAAAAAGAAAGACTTAAAAAAGAAAAACTCACAACCACCCTATAAGGCAGACACAACTGTATTTTACAGAGGAGAAACTGAAATTCAGAGCATTAAGTGATTTGCCCCAAATCCCCAAAGCTGGTAAGTGGCAGGGCCAGCCTGGTCCACAGGGGGCTTAACCCTGCTGCAGTCTGTGACCTGACTTCACTCTTGTCGAGGGTCTGCTGATCCCTGAGCCCTGCTGTGTTAGTAGTTACCATGGAATAACTTTCTCCAAAGAGAGAGGTGGTTCTACCCCAACTTTTGGGAAAAGCACCCACATGTACCTGCAGGGAAGGAAAGGGCTTTTAAAGGGCTGTCCCTCCCCGGGGGTCTTGGCTGGGGCCCTCAATGGGGGACCTACTGTGCTCTGCTCTTCAGAGTTGAGCTAGGGATGCCCGGGACGGGTTCTCCACTCCACCAAGCAGGGGATGTGTGCACTGCAGCTTCCTCCGGGCTCTGTCTCCACACACCTCTGGGCACCAGGGGACTCTGAGCATAGCCCCAGCCCCAGCCTGCACCTCTGCCAACTGGGAGCTCGGGGCTTTTGGCTGTTGCGTCCATCAAGACTCTCAAGGGTCATCACAGCTTCCAAACAGAGCCCCCTTTTCCCCCAGTCCACCTCCAGGAAGCCCTCCAGGGCCCCAGCCCACAGACAGTGCCCCCTCGGATGTGCTGGCCGTCCCCTCCTCTATCCCATCGTTCTCCCTGCAGGTCTGTCTTCAGGACCTGTCTTCCCTTTCTCCTTAATCCACGTCTCCTTCTCCTTCTCAAGCAGGAACTAGACCGTTTTCACCTTGGAGTTGCCCATAGTCTCCAGCCAAGAACTGGGCTCACAGAATGTGCTTAATAAACTGGGCACCGTGGCTCACGCCTGTAATCCTAGCACTTTGGGAGGCCGAGGCGGGCAGATCACTTGAGGTCAGGAGTTTGAGCCTAGCCTGGCCAATATGGTGAAACCCCATCTCTACTAAAAAATACAAAAATTAGCCAGGTGTGGTGGCTTAACCCTGGTGGCTAAAAAATACAAAAATTAGCAGGCGCCTGTAATTCCAGCTACTCAGGAGGCTGAGGCAAGAGAATCACTTGAATCAGGGAGGTGGAGGTTGTATTGAGCCAAGATCACACCACTGCACTCCAGCCTGGGTGTCACAGCAAGACTCTGTCTCAAAAAATAATAATAATTAATTTTTAAAAATACATTGGTGATGAATGGTCACATAAATAGCTCCACCAAAGAATTTCCAAATGAACACACTTACGTGCATGTGACTCCTATTATGAAAGGAGCATGGCTGGAGAATGGTCGAGTGCTTTGGGTTACGGTGGAAACGGAAAACCTGCCTTTGGGATTGAGCTCTGCCCTGACCAGTTTTGGTCCCTGGCTTGGGATGAATCACAAATAACCTTTCCGAACCTGGGATTCCTCATGTGTGAAAATGGACGTGATGGAGCAGTTCCACACTCCTCACAGGTTCAGGGGAAGGGAAGGAGGGGAAGGGAAGGAGGTGAAGGCCACGGCGAGTGGCAGCGTGAAGAGTGGTCCTAATTTCACTTTCTATCCACTGTGCGGTGCAGTGATAAATACCTGGGAGCAAGAGAGGGTCTTCCTCAGGGCCCCCAAGCCCACGCAGTACACGGCAGGTTCGCTTCTCCTCCACTGGCCCAAAAGGAAAGCTGCGTTTTCAGATTTTATTATATACATCTATATATATATAGATACAGATATAGATATATTTTTTGAGACAGGGTCTCTCACTCTGTTGCCCAAGTTGGAGTGAAGTGATGTGATCTCAGCTCACTGTAGCCTCTACCTCCCAGGTTCAAGCGATTCTCCTGCCTCACTCTCCCGAGTAGCTGGGATTACAGGTGCCCGCCACCCTGCCTGGCTAATTTTTGTGTTTTTTGTGGAGACAGGATTTCACCATGTTGGCCAAGCTGGCCTCAAACTCCTGACCTCAAGTGGTCTGCCCACCTTGGCCTCCCAAAGTGCTAGGATGACAGGCATGAGCCACTGTGCCCAGCCCGGGCTTTAGAGAATTCATAAAAGGGGATTTGAAATTCCAAGGTCTCATCTTGTCCTGAAGTCCACTTTCTCTCCCAGAAGCCTCAGCTGTCTTCTGGAAGGTCTGAGGCAGGAGAGGGACGAGAGACCTCCCAGCTCAGGTGACAGGTGCCTGCTGGGAGACCTTTAAGTCTGGACAGTAGCCTGCCAGCCACATCCAAAGCTCTGAGGTCATTTCCCCTGATACCAGAGACTTGGCACCTGCTGGAATCCTGGGAGGATTAGAGTGTCAGGAGTGCCCCAGATCTGACACCTCACACCCTGACAGCCTAGGAGGAGGCCTGGGGAGAGCAGATTGCCCTCTGGGTACCCTGAGCTCAGGGCTGGGCCCACCAAGGCCAGGGGAGTAGGGAGGATGCTGAATGGTCCAGCCCTTGCCTGTGCCCTACAAGTTGGTATTGGCCTCAGGGGTGCATAATTGGCATTAGAAAGAGCAAACACCTTTGGAAGACCTCAGAGGCTCTGAAACAGGATCACAGCCCTTTACTGTTGACGCCACCAGCAGTTGCTAAGCGACAAAGCAGGCATTTCAGGCGCTGGCAAGAGGGGATCCCCAGGGCGCTGGACAGAGTCTGGCTCCTGGCAGCTGCCTGGGGCTCTGCCCACATCCCTGGCCCCGCACAAGGGCCAGAGGTCTCAGCCAGGGGCCAGCAGCTGCGCTGAGTAGTCACTTGCCTGGAACACGCAAGCTGTACCCAACAAACCATAAAGAGGAGGTGATGGCTGGTTGGGAGGACACGGGATCAAGCTGGCAAGTCAAGGAGCCACTTTGAACTTGAATTTCCTTCTCAATAAAATGAGGATAATTAGGCAACATAGACTGACCTCCCAGAGTGAATGTTAGAATTAAAAGAGAGAATGGGGCCGGCATGGTGGTTCACGCCTGTAATCCCAGCTGGGAGGCAGAGGTAGGTGGCTCACCTGAGGTCAGGAGTTCGAGACCTGCCTGGCCAACATGGTGAAATCCTGTCTCCATTAAAAATACAATAATTAGCTGGGCGTAGTGGCGGGTGCCTGTAATCCCAGCTACTCAGGAGGCTGAATCAGGAGAATCACTTGAACATGGGAGGCAGAGGTTGTAGTGAGCCGAGATTGTGCTACTGCACTCCAACCTGAGACACAGAGCAAGACTCCGTCTCAAAACAAAAATAAAAGAGAGAATAGCCGGAGAAGACTTAGTGAGTGGTAAGGTGGAGTTCAACATCAGTCATTGTCATTAGAAATAAAAGAACTGGGGTTTTGGCACCTGGTAAAGGAGGAGACACACCCATCCTCCACTTGGCCAAATAAGGTTCACCAAATTGTATCTAGAGTGGGCTCTTATCCCCCATATTGCTAACAAGCAATATGTAAATATACATTATCAAGTTACATAAAATTATAAAATAGAACGTTTTCCATGATATAGATTTTATTAAATGTAATCTCCATAAATAGATACATGAACTATATGAATAAATTCATTGTTCATATGTAGTCTGGAAAGTTAGTCACTGTTAATAACCACCTCATCAACAGGGGAGATTATGGTTGGTTTTGATCTCATTCTTTTCTTTTTTTTTTTTCTTTTTTTTTTTTTGAGACAGAGACTCGCTCTGTCACCCAGGCTGGAGTGCAATGGCAAAATCTGGGCTCACTACAACCTCCACCTCCTGGGTGCAAGAGATTCTCCTGCCTCAGCCTCCCAAGTAGCTGGGATTACAGGCACGTGCCACCATGCCCGGATAATTTTTGTATTTTTAGTAGAGATGGGGTTTCACCATGTTGGTCTCAAACTCCTGACCTGGTCTCAAACTCCTGACCTCAAGTGATCCACCAACCTCAGCCTCCCAAAGTGCTGGGATTTCAGGCATGAGCCACTGCTCCTGGCCTGATCTCATTCTTTTCGCTATCTTTCCTGCAACGACTGATTGGTTGAGTGCTTTTTATAAACAAACAAAGTGGGTTCTGGTCTGCAGCTATATAGAGGGGACTACTTCAACACTGGCCTCTCCTAGGAGATTGGGAAGACCAATCTGAATGACCCCAACTGACCCCAAAAGACACCCCCAACTGAATGACCCAGGGCCTGCTGAAGCGGCCTCCATGAGGCTGCTGTTTCACAGCAAAACCTTTTTTTGTTTGTTTTTTGAGACAGGTCTTCTGTTGCCTGGGCTAGAGTGCAGTGGTGTGGTCTTAGCTCACTGCAACCTCCACCTTGGGCTCAAGTGATCCTCCATCTCAGCCTCCCAAGTAGCTGGGACTATAGGAGCATGTTAACATACCCAGCTTTTTTGTTGCTGTTGCAGAGATGAGGTTTCACCATGTTGCCCAGGCTAGTCTCAAACTTCTGAGTCAAGTGATCCTCCCGCTTCCGCCTCCCAAAGTGCTGAAATTATAGGCGTGAGCCACCACGTCCAGTCTACAAACATCTTTTCCTGTTCCAATAGCTTTTTTTTTTTTTCAAATAAAACTGACAAGGAAGCCCAACCTCTAAACAGCGTGTGGAGAGACAGCCTGCAGAATGGAAGAGGCTGACTCAGATCAGAGACACCTGGGGCTATGTGGCCTTAGGCCTCTCAGCCTCCATTCATTTCCTTATCTGTAAAATGGGCTCCTAATGCTTGCCCCACAGGGTGGTTGTGGAAACTCAGTGTCTTATCTCCAGAGGTGTCTGGCACATGGCAAATGCCCCCAAATTATTAGTGATTATTTTACACGTTTTTTAAACAAAATATATAAACGTGGAATGGCTCTGGTTAAAAGGGTATGGTGCTTCCCTGGGCCTCTGTGGTTGCCCTAAAGGGACCTTCAGGGAGCCTTGAGCTCCAAACAGCAGCGTCTGAAATGTCCTGGTGCAGGTGGGAGCACTGAGTTGGGGTCGGAG
The DNA here is from genome assembly GCF_002776525.5 of Piliocolobus tephrosceles. NCBI lineage: Eukaryota > Metazoa > Chordata > Mammalia > Primates > Cercopithecidae > Piliocolobus > Piliocolobus tephrosceles. The sequence continues at coordinate 33,223,877 of NC_045450.1, read as the reverse complement.
GTCACAGGCCCAGGCCAGGTGTGGGCACTGGCAAGTTGCGTGGCCTTGGGTGGATCACTTTCTTTCTGTGCCTCTGTTTCTTTCTGTGCCTCTGCAGCCCACGTCAGTGGTTCTCACTGGGAGATTTGGTTGGGGGAGAGGCCGATTTTGGTTTGTCACGTTGAATGGTTGGTTTCTCCCGACCAGGCTTTCTACTGCTTCTCCAAACAGCCTTGTAGTTTAAACCCATGAATAATTCTCTGTTTAATGATCCATTTTACATACAGTGTATATGTGTACATATAAACACCAAGTATTTTTGCAGTTTTAACCTATACTGCATTTTCTAGTATTGCGATTCCTATGTAAATCAAGAAAAGACACGTTCTGTTTGGCTCAGTACTTTACCAAAAGATTTCGGAATATCAAACCACCAGTGGCAACACAGCTCATGGTATTTGACTCACCAAAACATCACATTACAAAAAAATGAAAAGCATGTGAGGTTAATATGTTAATTAGCTAGATTAGTGATTACATTTGAAATATGTACTGTATACATATTTCAAAACAACATGTATACAATCAATATATATAATATATAATAGTCAATTAAAAATGAAAAACTAAAACATCACATTACCAAATAACACATATGTTTATGATGATTCTATACAGAACTGCAAGCATCTATTTTATTAATTCTACTGGTGTAGTTGGGCTAGGGCATTTACATATTTACATATTTAAAAGCATATATATCTATTTTTAAATTTTTATTTCAATAGTTTCTGGGGTACAGGTGGTTTTTGGTTACATAAATAAGTTCTTTAGTGGTGATTTCTGAGATTTTGGTGCACCCATCACCTGAGTGGTGTACACAGTACCCAATATGTAGTCTTTTAAAAGCATATTATTTTATGTTATTTTATTATTATTATTATTATTTTTGAGGTGGAGTCTCAGAGTCTCACTCTGTCACCCAGGCTGGAGTGCAGTGGCATGATCTTGACTCACTGCAACATCCACCTCCCGGGTTCAAGCAATTCTCGTGCCCCAGCCTCCCGAGTAGCTGGGACTACAGGTGCGTGCTACTATGCTCAGCTAATGTTTGCATTTTTAGTAGAGACAGGGTTTCACCATGTTGGCCATGGTGGCTGGTCTCGAACTCCTGACCTCAAGTGATCCGCCCGCCTTGGCCTCCCAAAGTGCCAGGATTACACACATGAGCCACTGGGCCCGGCCTAAGTTATGTTATTATAAACTGCTTTTCATTCATATACATAATACATGTAAGTCAGTTATGTTACACATACAGTAACAGTAAGGGAAGTTTTAAAGTAATTGTTATAAAAAGGGAACATTGACAATGACATAAAATTGTGGGAGGGGCTAAAAAGGGAGGGTGGTATTGGGATTGTGGGTTGAGCACTTTGCCTGATTGTCACATACTAGTTTTCTTTATTTCTTTCTTTCTTTTTCAGAGATATGGCCTTGCTCTGTGGCCCAGGCTGGAGTGCAGTGGTGTGACCATAGCTCACTGCCACCTTGACCTCCTAAGCTTAAGCAATCCTCTCTCTCAGCTTCCCAAGTTGTTGCGTTTACAGGCACACATCACCATGCCTGGCTAATTTTATTATATTTTTTGTAGAGATGAGTCCTCACTGTGTTTCCCAGGCCGGTCTGGAACTCCTGGGCTCAAGAGATCCTCTTGCCTCGGCCTCAGGAATTGCTGGGGTTACAGATGCACGCCACCCAGAGGCTCCTCCCTGGTTGTGGAGTGGGGTTCAGGAGTGCTCCTCCTACACAGACCTTGTGTTGGGCTGTGGAAGCTGTGTCAAATCCAGTAAGCCCTGCCTAGGAACCTCTTTAGTCTGAGGCTTCTCAACCAAATGGGATTCATCAGCTGAGAACCACCCTTGTTAAGCTTAAATTGACACACACGGGGAGTTTCCCGGTGACATCATCGGCACCCATGGCCTCCGGTCTCACTCACCATCCCAAACTGAGAGCAGATGGGAAGGGCCTCAGGCAGCATCGGAGGGGCATCCCTCGGGTTCTGGTTGCCAGGGATCCCCAGTGGCCAGAGCTGTGATCTCACAGGCTCCCAGGCACCCCACGGAGCTTACATTCTAGGACCACTCTGCGACTTGAGGGCAAATGAGAAACCTGAGCCAACGCATGTGCGTACAAATGTGGAAGTTGTAAAGACCTTTCTGTGAAGAAGCATCCTTCATTCTAAGGTCATGATTTTCCTATTATTTTTTGTGTTAATATGACCTTGCTTTTATGAAATAATGGTGATGGTAGGTAGAGGAGCTGGGGTATTGTTTCACAAACATCCTTTTACATAGCAAAGTAGTTAGCAACCCTATTTGATGCCCCCTGTTCTCTCTCTCTTATCCTGAACCCCAAAAGTTTTGCAGTGGAAGAAAAAGACATGAAAACAGACTCATTCCTAAGGCAGTGCCAGGGCAGCAGTAGCCATCTGTATTTGTCACGGTGAGGTCACAGAAGAAGGGCTGATTAGCACTGACTGGGAAAACTTCACAAAGGAGGTGGTGTATGAGCGAAGTCTTGAGCTCCCCAGGGCTGCTTACTGGGCAGTGTGGATGGTGTGGAGTGGGATGGTGAAGGATGGGGTCAGAGGAAGGAAGGGCATGCCCGCCCAGCTGTGTTTGGGTTGCTGCCTCGCTGGAGAGGGGTCATGAAGCCTAGCAGGCAGTGGAGCCCAGGTAATGGCAGACCTTGAGGGGAGCGCCGGTGGGAAGCTTAGACCTATGAACTCCAGACTGTACACTGAGGCCATCAGTTGCAAATGTTTACTTTTTGGTATTTGAAATTCCAAGCTGAACACAGGGAGGTGAGTGAGTTGGAAGCTTGTTTGTGCTAGATGTACTTTAGTCGACCTTCCCTAGACTACAGGGGGCTTCTGAGCCACTGGGCTCCCCAGAGTGAGGAGAGACCTGCTGTGTAGACCACTCCTGAAAGACTTTCATGAAGGCACAAAAGCAACAGGTTTGCTGAGTGGTGCTGCCCATGCCCCATGAGGAGAACGGCGTATACCATCTCCACACAATGCAGCAAGCCAAGCTCCAGGCTGCACACTTGGGGGCTTTAGAGGATGCCTCATTAGAGTGAAATGGGACTTACTTTTATTTTTTTATAACTCAATTTTATTCTGAGCCCCTGTTATGCTAGGTGGCAGAAATGTCATCTGAGATAATCTGGGGGTCCTGCCCCTTTCCTCAGGGCTTGCCATTGAGGAAGTCATCAAGGGCTTAGCTATCAAGGGCTGGGGTCCCACCCGTCCTCACAGCTTCAGCTTGCTGCTGGGACACCTGCTCTGTGCCCCAGGTCTAGGGCCTCTGCTGGTGTCGGGCACCTGGCAGTGTTTCACTGGGGAGGCCTCCTTGGCTCCAGCTCATTCCTCTTCCTCTGTGTCTGGTGCCTGCCCAGGGCCTTTCCCAGTAAATGGTAGTGGGTGCTCTCTGGTCATCGGCTCCACCGTCTGGATGGATGTTTTGCCTCCCAATCTGAGGCTTAGACTAGGCACAAGGGTCAGGGATCCCCTCTCGGGACCCATCAACGTCTGTATTCCCCGACCTGGGGAAGGGTGCTGGTTTTCTTCATTATGCACCCCCCATCTTTAGGCGAGTTCATTGGTCCTTTTTATTATTATTATTATTATTACTGAAACAGGATCTCCCTGTCTCATCCAAGCTGGAGCGTAGTGGAACAATCATAGCTCACTGCAGCCTCAACCTCCTAGGCTCAAGTGATCCTCCCACTCTGGCCTCCCAAGTAGCTGGGATTACAGGCACGGGCCAGCACACCCAGCAAATTTTTAAATTTCTTGTAAAGACTGGGTCTCACTCTGCCCAGGTTGGTCTCAAGTGATCCTCCTGGCTTCAAGTGATCCTACCACCTCAACCTGCCAAAATGCTGGGATTATAAGTGTGAGCCACTATGCCCAGCCTAGATTAATCCTTTCTATTTGCCTAAAGGCATAGGCATTTGAAACTCAAAGCCAGGAAAATATTTTCTCTTCTACTTTATTTTATTTTATTTTATTTTTTTTGAGATGGAGTCTTGCTCTGTCTCCCAGGCTGGAGTGCAGTGGCCGGATCTCAGCTCACTGCAAGCTCTGCCTCCCAGGTTTATGCCATTCTCCTGCCTCAGCCTCCCGAGTAGCTGGGACTACAGGCGCCCGCCACCTTGCCCGGCTAGTTTTTTGTGTTTTTTTAGTAGAGACGGGGTTTCACCATGTTAGCCAGGATGGTCTCCATCTCCTGACCTCATGATCCGCCCGTCTCGGCCTCCCAATGTGCTGGGATTACAGGCTTGAGCCACCGCGCCCGGCCTCTTCCACTTTAATCACCTCCTTTGAGGCATCAAGTGACTCTGGGCTTCGCTGCCTAAAGAGGGTAAAAAGAACCATGGTTGGGTCTGGATACCACCCTAATTATTAAAGCAAAATAAAACAAGTAAGCAAACCAAAGCACCTCTAATCCTCTGCTGCAGTCCCTCCCTAGCGTGGTCTCTGGCACAAGGCATTGGTGCTCTCTGCAGGTGGCCTTTTTGGCCCCAGGCTGATCCTTCATGGGATGGGAAGCTGACCAATGGGTTGAGGAAGCTGGAAACCAGGAAATGGTCACGGGTCAGTTGCTGTCAGCCACTGTTCCTTCAGCTCTCACTGCAGTGCTCAGAGACCGCATTTCCTTGGCCACTATCTGGCTTTTGTACCCTGGGATGATGGAAGAGTCAAACAACAAAAAAAAACTGTCTTGCTTGTAACTGGAGCTAAAAATGAAGCAGTGTTTAAGGTCTAGTTTTTTGTTGTTTTTTGGGGGGGTTTTTGTTTGTTTATTTGTTTGTTTGTTTGAGACAGGGTCTTACTCTGTCGCCCAGGCTGGAGTGCAGTGGTGCGATCAACTGCTCACTGCAGCCTTGACCTCCCAGGCTCAAGTGATCCTCCCACCTCAGCCTCCCGAGTAGCTGGGACCCCAGGCACGCACCACCATGCCTGGCTAATTTAATTCCATATTTTGTAGAGACAGGGTCTCCCTATGTTGCCCAGGCTGGTCTTGAATCCCTGTGTTCAAGCGATCCTCCCACCTTGGCCTCCCAAAATGTTGGAATTACAGGCATGTGCCACAGTGTCAGACTGGTCTTTACTTTTCTTCCAATCCAAGTTCCAGAAACAGGAGCTGCCTTTCTTTGAGATGTAGGTGTTTGTGATTAAGAGATTGGAGTCTGTTTTTCCTGCTTATCACCTGACAACTTTGGAGAGGTAATTTACAAACCCCGTGCCTCAGTTTTCTCCTCTGTAAAGAAGGGATGATAGTGGCATCTGCCTCAAAGTGTTGCTGTGAGGATTGGATGAATCCATGTAAAGTGCTTAGACCTGTGCCTGGCACACAGTCAGCCTTCAATAGATGTTGTCTGGAATTATTAGGTGACAATGGCTCTTGGGAATTTATGAGAGTCCTGACATCACAGGGTTCAATATTTTATTTTCTGTTTAAATTAAATTTAATTTATTGAGACAAAGTCTTGCTCTGTGGCCCAGGCTGGAGTCCAGGGGCACAATCTGGGATCACTGCAACCTCTACCTCCCAGGCTTGAGCCATCCTCCCAGGCTTGAGCCATCCTCCCACCTCATCCTCCCAAATAGCTGGCCTGGCTCCCATCATACCCAGCTAATTTTTGTATTTTTAGTAGAGATGGGGTTTCGCCATCTTGCCCAGGCTGCTCTCAAACTCCTGAGCTCAAGCAATCCACCCTCCTCGGCCTCCCAAAGTGCTGGGATTACAGGCGTGAGCCACCACACCCAGCCCCAAGATTTTAAACTAAAGGCAGACTATGCAAAGGGAGAGGACTGTTACACAGGAAGCGCTGGGGACTTCAGGCCACGAAAACAAGGCAAAATGATAACATTTCAACTATAAATAGCAGAGCGAGCAATTCCTCTGTCATCCTGCAAAACAATGAGCCTCTTCCTTCATGTCGGTTGAAGGATAAATAGAGTCCCCTTCACTCCCCCAGCACACACACAGGGAAGTAACTTGAGAGCCGTGTCCAACAGCAGAGGAGGAAATGGGAGTATGCTGGTGGGGGCTGATTCTGCAGCTCTGGTCCCTTGGAGTCTGACTGGGAGGACTGCTGTGCATAGCCCAGCGAAGTCCCACCCAAGCAAGCTCCTGGACAAGCCTGCAGTGTGGGCTTCCAGGAGGCGGTACGGGGACCCTGCCAGCTGCTGGGCCCCCAGCTTCTCTGACAAGGGAAAGGCAGAGAAACATCTTTATCCGTGGATTTCAAAGACATCCCTTAGGGAGCTGGAGGCTGCAATGAGCTGTGATTGTGCCACTGCACTCCAGCCTGAGTGACCCTGTCTTAAAAAAAGAAAAAAAAAGAAAAAAGAAACATGTCCAAGGATTCCAGAGCTGGACGCATCTGCAGGAACTGGCTCCAGCCTCCGCCTTTGGCTTCTTGGTAACTCATGACTAATCACCTCGTCATCACCAACATCACCTCTAATGTTTCTTTGGAGCATTTATTACATACGTGGCACTTTTATTTTATTTTATTTTATTATTTTATTTTATTTTATATTTTATTTATTTTATTTTATTTTTAAGAGACAGGATCTTTTTCTGTCCTGCAGGCTGGAGTGCAGAGGCACAATCATAGCTCACTACAGCCTTGACCTCCTGGGCCCAAACGATCCTGGGCCCAAACGATCCTGGGCCCAAACCTCAGCCTCCTAAGTGGCTGGAACTACAGGTGCACACTACCACATTTGGCTAATTCCTTTTTGTAATTTTTTTTTTTTTGAGATGGAGTCTCACTCTGTCACCCAGGCTGGAATGCAATGGCGTGATCTTGGCTCACTGCAACCTCCACCTCCCAGGTTCAAGCTGTTCTCCCTGCCTCAGCCTCCTGAGTAGCTGGGATTACAGGTGACCACCACCACACCTGGCTAATTTTTGTATTTTTAGTAGAGACAGGGTTTTGCTGTGTTAGCCAGTCTGGTCTTGAACTCCTGATCTCAAGTGATCCATCCTCTTGGGCCTCCCAAAGTGCTGGGATTACAGGCCTGAGCCACTGTGCCTGGCCCTATTTTTTGTAGAGACAGGATCTCACAATGTTACCCTGGCTGGTCTTGAACTCCTGGCCTCAAGTGATCCTCCCACCTCAGCCTCCTAAAGTGCTCAGATTACAGGCATACACCATGGTATCCAGCCTATGTGGGTGACACTTTTCTAAATACTGGTGCCTCTGCATGCCAGCACACCAAGGCCCCCCAGACTTCCCCCAAAACCCTGCCCCAAAGGCCTCCTCTTCCAGAAACTCAGTTGCTCTGGGAAGCTGGCTGAAGTCAGGCCACAAATATTTCTGGGCACCTACTATGTGCCAGACACTGATCTGAATAAGACACACTGCCACTGTGCTAAATGACATTGCAAGTACGATGAAGGTGAGCAAAGGGGAAGTACTGGCTGCCACCAAGAAGGGTGCTGGCCTTCCCCAAGGTCAGCCTGGGCCAGCTACTGACAGCTCGCTGGTCAGCTGGCCATTGTTTCACATTTATGTGTGCCCCTCATTCTGTCTAGCAGATGTCTGGTTGAGTAACTTAATGGCAACAGAGTTGGGAAGGGATTCTGGGGTGTGTCCAGCCTTGAACTCTGAAAGGACAGGGCTATACTCACCCCACATCTTAGTGCCCAATAGTGGATGTGCAGGAGTAAACCTGGAGTCCATTAATACAGGAAGGAGCAATTGAATAGACGAATCCTTCATTGCCTCCTGTAAGGCAAAATTGTAAGGGAACTTAAGCTATTTCATACTCCTTCCTGTCCTTTGAAGGCTCACTCAGTGCTTGGCTCACAGAAAGAACTCAATAATATTTGTTGAAAAACAAATGGATGCAAATATGAATTAGTACAACCCTGGTGTCTATCATAGTGCAGGGAATGCAGTGCATAGTACTCTGTAAATGTTTGGCAAATTAGTGAATCACATTATTAACAATATGCATTTCACTAAGGAAATGATCAAAAAAAGCCAGGCACAGTGGCTAATGCCTGTAATCCCGGGACTTTGGGAGGCCAAGGCAGGAGAATTGCTTGAGATCAGGAGTTCCAGACCAGCCTGGACAACAGAGTGAGGCTCCCATTTCTATGAAAAATTTAAAAAATTAGCTGGGCATGGTGGTACCTGCATGTAGTCTCAGCCACTTGGGAGGCTGAAGTTCAAGGATCGCTTGAGCCCGGGAGTTTGAGGGTTACAGTGAGCTATGAGACCCACCACTGTAGTCCAGCCTGGGCAACAGAACAAGACCACCTTGTCTCTAAAAAAAAAAAAAAAAAAAAAAAAAAAGAAAGAAAACAGAAAAAGAAAAGAAAAAAGAAATTTTTTCATTAATATTTACTGGTGCTAGTTTTTTTACAACCATACAGGTGTTTACTGCCTTTCCTTGAATTTCTTAGCAAATTTTTAAACAACAACAAAACCAACAGACCCCTGACTCACCAAGGGAAAGGTGGTTTGAGTCTAAGTTTAAAAAACTCTCCATGTGAGCATCTGAATAAACTCCAGAGCCTGATGGTCACCTTTGGCTGAGGCTGGGGCTGCTCAGAGTGAGAGGCTGGGGATGGGGGAGGAGGGGCTGCTTGGAAAGTACAGCTATCTCAACCACAGTCTCTCTGGGAATTCACTCTTTTTTCTATTTTCAACATCATTATCCTATTTCCATATGATTTTACAAGATGCAAAGCAAATATTAGTACAGGCTCTTCTCTGCAAAAAGAAGCCATTTAGTCTAATGAAGTACTGTCCATGGTGATGTTTGGACAAGCTGACTTCATACTAAGTCAACATTGAGGGGACTCCCAGAGCAGGCTCCCATGTAAGCTTCATGTCAGCATCCCACCTTGGCTCAGCGTGATCCTCCATCAGAAAGAGTCAGACAAAGATGGGAGACTGAGAGAGACCTGGCGGCCGAAAGCTCAAGGCTGAGAGGAAAGGCTCCTGGCCGAGTACCCTTGGGGGCTTCAGGGCCCATTTTGTCCTCTGAAGTGGTCTCTTGGAGCTCACCTCTGTCACCAAGCACTCTTCTTGCTCCCCACCTTGCCTCAAAGGTAGGGGGGGTGGGGAAAGATCTTTCTTTGCCAGCTTCCTCAATACCCTCTTTTTTCTTCATTCTTCCTCTTTTCCAGGGATATTTGCTTAAAAAAAAAAAAAAGACTTGGCTGGGTGTGATGGCTCCTCGTGCCTATAATCCCAGCACTTTGGGAGGCCAAGGCAGGAAGATCACTTGAGCCCAGGAGGTTGAGCCTACACTGAGCTATAAGTGTACCACTGCACTCCAGCCTGGGTGAGAGAGGGAGCCCCTGTCTCTTTGGAAAAAAAAACAAAAAGAAGGACCCAAAGACCAGGAAAGGTGTTGCTATGTAGAGGCAAGGGTTCCTTGCTTTCTCTTCAACCTGTCCCTAGGAGAAGGAGAGAGAGGCATGCTGGGCTTCTGCCCACCATTCTCCCTAGAGGTCTGCATCTGTCATAAGCATCAGGCCTGAGGCTGTGTCAGGGAGTCACATTCCACTTCCTCCCCACTCACCCCAACCAGCTCAGAGCCACCAAACTTGCCCAATTACTAGAGTGGACTCCAGGAGTTCACTTTACCTACTCGGTAAAGGCTTGGCATCTCCCTCTAAAACATTCTTCCCGTTTGGTCTCTTCCCCCTGCCATCATCATAATTTCTCCTATACCCACATGCGACCGTACTATTATTTCATTTTATTTCTTTTCTTTTTTTTTTTTTTTAAAGATAGGGTCTCCGTCTCTCACCCAGGCTGGAGTGCAGTGGCATGACAGTGGCTCACAGCAGCCTCAAATTCCTGGGTTCAAGCAATCCTCCCACCTCAGTCTTCTAAGTAGCTGGGGCTACAGGTGTGAGCCACCATGCTCTGCCTCTATTTTTTAAAAACCAGCTTTATGGCCAGGTGCGGTGGCTCATGCCTGTAATCCCAGCACTATGGGAGGCCAAGGCAGGCGGATCACAAGGTCAGGAGTTCAAGACCAGCCTGGCCAACATAGTGAATCCCTGTATCTACTAAAAATACAAAATTTAGCCGGGCGTGGTGGTGTGTGCCTGTAGTCCCAGCTACTCAGGAGGCTGAGGCAGAAGAATCACATGAACCCAGGAGGCAGAGGTTGCAGTGAGCCGAGATTGTGCCACTGCACTTCAGCTTGGGCAACAGAGCAAAACTCTATCTCAAAAAAAAAAAAAAAAAATCAGCTTTATAAGGTATAATTTATGTACATTAAAATTTACCATTTCAAGTGTATAGTTTGATACATTTTGATAAATGTATGTAGTCTATAGCCTCTACCACAATTACAATATATAGAATATTTCCGTTACCCAAAAAGGTCCTCCATGCCCTTTGGCAGTCACTCCCCTGCCATCTCAGCCTCTGGCAATGCTGATCTTCCTTCTGTCCTTGTAACTTTGCCTTTTTAAAGTTTCATGGAAGAATCACACAGCACCGAGTTTTGTGGATTTCTCAGCATAATGCTTTTGAGGTCCATCCAAGTTTTTGAATGTATTAATAGTCCATTTCTGCCAGGTGCACTCGCCTGTAATCCCAGCACTTTGGGAGGCCGAGACGAGTGAATAACTTGAAGCTAGGAGTTTGAGACCAACCTGGCCAACATGGTGAAACTCTGTCTCTACTAAAAATACAAAAATTAGCCAGGTGTGGCATGTGCCTGTACTCCCAGCTACTCAGAAGGCTGAGGCACAAGAATCGCTTGAACTCGGGAAGCGGAGGTTGCAGTGAACGACACTGGGAGGCGATGGTTTCAGTGAGATCGTGACACTGCACTCCAGCCTGGGCAACAGAGCGAGATTCCATCTAAAAAAAAAAGTTATTTATTTTTATTTTATTTTATTATATAAAAAGATTATATATATAAATTAAATATCATAAAAATATATATTATAAATAGCATAAAAATAGAATAAAATAAATATTATAAAAATATAAAAAACAAATATTATAAAAATTATAAAGTTTTTATATATATATATATATACTTTTTTTTTTTTAGACAGAGTCTCACTCTGTCGCCCAGGCTGAAGTGCAGTGGTGAGATCTCAGCTCACTGCAACCTCCGTCTCCTGGGTTCAAGTGATTCTCCAGCCTCAGCCTCCCAAGTAGCTGGGATTACAGGCATGCACCACCATGCGCAGCTAATTTTTGTATTTTTAGTAGAGACAGGGTTTCACCATGTTGGCCAGGTTGGTCTCGAACTCCTGACCTAGGTGATCTGCCTGCCTCGGCCTCCCAAAGTGCTGGGATTACAGGTATGAGCCACAGAGCTCAACCTATATATGTATATATAAGTTAAAATATAAAAATAAAAATAATATATATATTATTACAGAAAGGGACTTGCTCTGTTTCCCAGGCTGGAGTGCAATGGTGCAGTCATAACTCATTTCAGCCTCAAATTCCTGAGGCTCAAGGGATCCTCCCACCTCAGCCTCCTGAGTAGTATAGGATAGGAATAGGCATGTGCCACAATGCCGAGTTAACTATTTTTTATTTTTTCTATCAATCCCTGCTTTTTTTTTTTTTTTTTTTTTTGAGACAGGGTCTTACTTTGTTGCCTACGCTGGAGTGCAGTGGTATAGTCCTAGCTCACTGCAGCCTTGACCTCCCAGGTTCAAGCGATCCTCCTGCCTTAACCTCTCAAATAGCTAGGACTACAGGCACATGCCACCATGCCCTGCTAATTTTTGTAGAGATGGGGTCTCACTATGTTGCCCATGCTGGTCTTTATAATTTAATTATATATAGAGAGATATATAAATTAAAAATAATATTACACTTACACAAAACTTAGTAGCACTACTATTAATAGAAAACCCTTATATCGTATGATAAATCAACACAGGCAAAAATATTAAAAAGGATAATTTTTAAGGTTACACAATTCCAGCTAGCTCCTGTTGCCTGCTATCTTAGATTCTCTAGAAGTCAAGCCAGGGCTTGAATATAAGGTGGGGATTCTTGTGCAAGAGATTTACGGGGGCACTCCTGGTGAAGGAGGGAGGGAAACAGAAAGAGGCTAAGCAAAGGCGTGGGGCCAGCTGAAGCTCTGAAACAGGAATGGGACCAGAGTTGAACCACCTCAAGGCATGAGAGCTGGGCCTTTCTGCCTTGCATCAATCAGTCATTGCTCCATACTTACCCTCGGGATGATGGTATAATCTCCCACCTATTTCCAGGTGAGGCAATTTCCAAAAGAAGGGTGTGGCTGTTAAGTGCTAGCTGCCGTCATTCACAGCAGCTGGGAGGTGAATGTATCAACTAGGTGAAGGGGATTAGACAGGACCAGCAGCATCTATTGTACCAGTACCAGCCAAAGGCTTTAACCTAAGGTTTCCTCTTTTTTTTTTTTTTTTTTTTTTTGACAGGGTGTCACTCTGTTGCCCAGGCTGGAGTGTGCAGTGGTACAGTCATGGCTCACTGCAACCTCAAACTCCCAGGCTCAAGGGATCCTTCTGCCTCAGCCTCCCAAGTAGATAAGACTACAAGCACACACCACTATGCCCAGCTAATTGTTTGTTCTTTGTAGAGAAAGGGTCATCACTATGATGCTCAGGCTGGTCTTGAACTCCTGGACTCAAGCAATCCTCCTGCATAGGCCTCCCAAAGTGCTGAGATTACAGGCGTCAACCACTGCACCTGTCTGGTTTGCTATGTTTTGGAGTTAAAAAGAAACAAGAAAATGTGGCCGGGCACAGTGGCTCATGCCTGTAATCCCAGCACTTTGGGAGGCTGAGGTTGATGGATCACTTGAGGTCAGGAGTTTGAGACCAGCCTGGCTAACATGATGAAACCCCGTCTCTACTAAAAATACAAAAATTAGCCAGGAGTGGTGGTGCTTGCCTGTAGTCCCAGCTACTTAGGAAGCTGAGGCAGGACAATTGCTTGAACTCAGGAGGTGGAGGTTGCAGATTGCAGTGAGCCTAGATCATACCACTGCACTCCAGACTGGGCAACAGAGCTCTGTCTCAAAAAAAAAAAAAAAAAAAAGAAATTAGGAAATGTTAGAGTGATGTTAAAGACAGGTTAGCACCAAATAGAGACTTTCTCCTTAATGTCATCAGATGATGGGAAAGAGAATTGAAAATGAACTAGCTTTCTTATTGATACACTGTTCCTTCATGCTCTGCCTGGTCTTTTTGCCAGCTTGGGTGGCCCAGCGTGTCCCACACTTTGGGAAACACTGCTGTAAGGCTTTCAATAGGATCCAGCCTGCCATGCCCCACTCAGCTCCTCTCTGCAGTGCTTTCTTACTTCCCAGCCGTTTCATCCAGCAGCGTTATGTTACACAGATGGCCCACTGCTTGCTCCCAGCTTATTCCCTGCCTTTCCGTTCTTCTGTATATTGCAGGAAGCTGTGTTTCCCAGGCTCCCTTGCCAAGTGGCTTTCACATAGTTTTGTGTGTTGGGAGAAACTGGTACAAGATCAGAGTACGGTGGGGTGAGAGGTGGGGGTCAACCATTTCCCCCCTCTTGCTCTGCACCTTCCACAGTGGCTGTGTGTCTTTTACAGTTCCAAGCCCTTCTGTGGCTCTGACTCCTGCCAGACAACCCTAACCTCCATGGGGCCAGCCCTACCGTGGTTCTAGCTGTTGTCACCAACAATGGCTTACAGGCCTCACCTCCTCAGCCTTGGAATAAGAGGCTTCCTGCTGGTGCTAAGCTGTGTTCCTCACTATCCCCTGTTCAGGTTTTCATCCTTCCATTATCTATGTAAGCAATTCCTTGTGTTAAACTCCCTCTGTTGAAAGACCTAGAGTGGTTTCTTAATTCTGACACAGAGAAGGAGCAAGACAGCAGTGAGCTAATCAAGGGTTTACAAAGTCATCAATGAGAAGTTCTGCATCAACCAATCCATCGCTAAGGTCCTTTGGCTATGAAAGTCACCCAAGGCCAAGACCTCAGCTTTTCCCACTTGAAAATCCTTGAATATAGAAGGAGTTGGAGGAAGAGGAGTAATAAACTATTTCTCCAAAAATCCAGATGTGTGTTAATAGTCCCAGCCTTGGCCCTGCACCTCCCCTTCTCCCTCCTCTTGGCAATTCCTGACTTGATTAGTTTCCAGGACTAATGCCTTTCTGCTGGTTCATCAGGAAAAAAAAAAAAAAAAAATGGTTTCTAATACAAAAACTAGCCAGGTGTAGTGGCACATGCCTATAATCCCAGCTACTCCAGAGGTTGAGGCATGAGAACTGCTTGAATCTGGAAAGTGGAGGTTGCAGTGAGTCGAGATTGTGCCATTGCACTCCAGTCTAGGCAACGGAGCAAGACTGTCTCAAAAAAAAAAAAAGAAGAAGAAGAGTTTCTCACATGTCCTGTGGGGACTCTCATGAACAATCAGGATATAAAGAACCAAAGAAAGAGAGAGAGAGAGAGATCACAATGGGTTAATTTGGAGCCACTTAAATAGATGGTTTTATGAAACCTAATTCCCTCTGTTATTTCTAAGTGTGCCACTGAGAATTTTAAGGCTTGCACACAACTACTGCTTTCCACTGCAGGCGGGAATTGCCCTCCAGGTGGGAGAGCCAGAGAGGGATGCGATCAGTCCTAGGAGGTCAAGGCTGAGGCCAGGACTCCAGTGCTTTGCCTAGGACTTTGTTGTCATTTTCTCCTTGGAAATGGGCCATGATTAGAGAGGGCCGGAAAGGAGCTCTGCTCTGGGGAAGTGAGCCAAGCAGCAGATCTGCCTTGTGCTGGTGCAGCCACAAGTGCCAGGGGGTACCACTTTGTGTTAGATGGCCTGACACTTTTCATCAATCTCCTTGCTGGATGGGACTGATCCCGGACCAGCACACACGAGGGCCTCCCAGAAGGCAGGAGTGTTTTCCATTTGTGACATTAGATCTTTAAAAAGTAAAAAAGCCAGACGCTAGTGCCTGTAATCCCAGCACTTTGGGAGGCTGAGGCAGGCGGATCACTTGAGGTCAGGAGTTTGAGACCAGCCTGGCCAACGTAGTGAATCTGCGTCTCTACTAAAAATACAAAAATTAGCCTGGCGTGGTGGCGTGTGCCTGTAATCTCAGCTACTCAGGAGGCTGAAGCAGGAGAATCACTTAAACCCAGGAGGTGGAGGTTGCAGTGAGCAGAGATCATACCACTGCACTCCAGCCTGGGTGACAGAGTGAGACTCCGTCTCAAAAAACAAACAAATGAAAAATTAATACTTTGTAGATCTGTTATTTATGTAGGTGTTACCCACAGTCTGGGCAAGGGCAACTTGGTGACGGTGGATTCACAGTCCTGCCAGCACCTCCTCCTTCCTGGGTCCTAGGTTTCCATCAGGGGTGCTCCTGGCAGGGGGCAGCTGGGAAAATGCCCCAAGCAAGACTCACCAAAAAGTGAGATGGGTGGCAAGGGTCCAGGAATAGGTTTTGGCAACACAGAGGGAAACACATACTAAGTGAGTTTATATTGGGTTTTTCCATCTTTGAGTATTTACTTTGCGTCAGGCACTGGGCTAGGTACCTCCCATGCCTTGGCTCACCTAATCGACACAGCAACCCGGGAGTCAGGTGCTATTTTAAATTGCTGTTTTGCAGAGGAGGTGCACCAAGGCTCACAGATGTAAGGTAACATGCCAAGGTCACACAGCTGCCTGGGGCCCATATTGCAAGAGCAGGGTCTAAACTCCTCAGCCTGGGAGGCAAAACAAACATCTGGTGAGGCAAGGGTCAGCTACTGAGAGGCAGAGGGAAGTTCCAGCTTGGGGAGGGTGGAAACGTGCTGACGTGAAAGTTGGGCCAAAATAGGCACACAAAGGAACCAGCTGGGGATTTGCTCTGCAAAACCGATGATCAGAGTTCTTGGAAGCTGTGTTCCTGCTTCACCTGAAGGCTCTGGCTGGTGTTATCTTTCTTCACACTGACTCTGTCCCAGGAAGCCTTTATTTCTTGCTTACCACAGACAGGATGGAGCAACTGCTCTGTACTAGGGCTTCCTAAGGGCTGCAGGAAACACAGATATTGACAGCACAGGATCTCTGCTCTCAAGAAACCCACAGAGTAAAGGGAAGAGGGACATTTATCCAAACAGAAATGACCAAGCCATGCCTAAGGAGAAGAGTGAGCAAACCATCAGAGACACAGAAAGGAGGGCTATCAGGGAAGACTTCTCAGAGGAGGTGGTCTTTGAGCAGGACCCAGAGATGGACTGGGGATACAATGGTTGGATCGAGAGGAAAGGCTAGTCCAGGCTGAGGAAATAGATACAGAGGAGGAAAGGAAGGAAATGGTTAGGACAGGGAAGGAGCCAGATGTGGCTGGAGTGCGAGCTGTTGGGCTAGAATAGGATGAGTCTGGAAAGGTAATTTGGATTAGATTATAAAAGGTCTTGACTGAAGGGGCGGTATTCCCCCAGCAAGAGAAACATGTCATATAAGCTCTTCATGAATGAGAACCTCGGCCCTTACATCAACACATATCCTCAGAACACCACTGCAGGACAGGGGTCAGGCTCCCAATTTTACACAGGAAGAAACCAAAGTTTGTAGCAATTCTTACTATACACTTCCTTCCTCCTCCACCATTAAAGAGGTCTGTCTTGCAGGCCCCCTCTGTTTTCCTGAGGACAACCTAATCCAACCACAGGGTCCTCGTGGCTAAGTAAAATCATCATTTCCCCCAAGAGAAAGGCTACTCCGAGAAGCATGGGGAAGGGAACAGGGCACAAGACAGGGAGGAAAGAAACCTGGGTTCAGTCTGGACTCTGTCAACAGCCTGTGAGCTTAGGGAAGTCACTTCCTCTCTCTGGGTCTTGGTTTCCTCATCTGTAAAGTGAGGAATTGAACTGAGTACTTGGCAACTCCCAGAGTCTGTGAGCAGTGAAATGGGGCCTGGGCATAGAGGGAGAGAAGGGAAGGAGCGTGCCTTCATTTTTCGATATTTTTGTGTGTGTGCTGGACACTATGCCTCATGCAAAGGACAGGGACAGAGGAAAGAATACGGCTCCCGAAGAAGGAGAAAGACAAGTGAAATGACAGAAACAGAGGCATTGAAAACAGCAGGGCTCAAAGTTAGGCTGGCGGTCAGGGAGGGCCTCACAGAACTGGAGCCTGAGCAGCCTGTGAAGGAAGGACAGGAACTCATTGCCCAGCAATCAGGATGGCCAGCGCCTTCCAGGCAGGGGAGCTGTGTGGACAATACAAGGAAGGAGACAACTGCGTGTGTGTTCAGGCAGGTGCAAATGTGGATTGGTAGTGGGGTGAGGAGGACCCTGGAGAAACAGATAGGTCTGGAGAGATCAACCAGGTCTTGTGGCCAGGGAGAAGTTCTGGGGTCTGATCAATGACTGATGGCAGGCTGATTAGAGGACCTCCCACCCCCGAAGAGGCTCCCTGTCCCCCTGCGCAGTTCTCACCTCCCCACCAAGGCAGAAAGACTCAGCACAGCTGCCTCTTATGTGCAGGCTGCAGGAAGCAAGCAGGGCTCCAGGTGGGAGTCACAGAGGCCCTTGGTTGGTGCAAAATTGAAGGAACTAGGACACCTGCTCTCTGCCTGACAGTTCTACAAACTGCAGCCTGAGTGTGCACAGCATTAAAACTGTGATTTCAGGCCAGGCACGGTGGCGCATGCCTGTAATCCCAGCACTTTGGGAGGCCGAGGTGGGTGGATCACTTGAGGCCAGGAGTTCGAGACCAGCCTGGGCAACATGGCAAAACCCTGTCTCTACTAAAAATGCAAAAATTAGCCGGGCGTGGTGGCACACACCTGTAATCCCAGCTACTCAGGAGTCTGAGGCATGACAAGCACTTGAACCTGGGAGGTGGAGGTTGCAGTGAACCGAGATGGCACCACTGCACTCCAGCCTGGGCAACAGTGTGAGATTCTGTCTCAAAAAAACAAAAACAACTATCATCTGAGCCAAAGAGAATGCAAAATCAGGCAGCATGGATTCAGGACTCAGGGCTCTATCCCAGGGTGCATGTCTCCAGGCCAGGTGTAAGCATTCAATAAATATGTTAACTTTTTATTTATTCTTTATTTTATTTATTTATTTGTTTGTTTATTTTTGTAGGGAACAGGGCCTCGCCATGTTGCCCAGACTGGTCTTGAACTCCTGGCTCAAGTGATCCTCCTGTTTCAGCCTCTCAAAGCTCTGGGATTATAGGGATCAGCCTCTGCCCCTATGCCAAAATGTTAACTTCTTTACATATTAATGCCCCATCCCCAGAGCCAATAAGATCACCTGCTTTGTGAGGGCAAAGACAGTGTCTCTGCCACCTTTATAGCCCTCTTAACTGTTGGCCTCTTGCTTTGAAGTTCCACAGAACTGAGTTTTCTGCCAAGCTGGGCTACTTCCTGCTATGTGACCTGACAAGCCACTCGTCCTGACTCTGGAGAACAGGGATGATCAAGCCCAGGCCAGAGTGTTGGAAGGATCTTTGAGAGACTCCCACTCCCCTGCACTTCATTGAGGCAGCAATCGTGACTATCGTTATTGTGATCTCTAAGTGGATGAGGAAGTAGACCATGGGTAAGACTTCCCCTTTCTGGGTTTCCAGTTTCTTCAGCTGTAAACAAAGGTGCTTGACTTGTCTTTGGTTCCACTTGGAACATCTCTGTGACCAGAAGAGATGTTCCAAGATCTTCTTGCAAGAGGAGTCTCCTGGCTGCTGGCTTCCCAAGAAGCACCCTTGCCCTGGGATCCATGGAAGTGGTAGAAACATGGTGGTCCTAAGTTCTTAGACTTTCAGAGCAAAAAGTTCATGAATCCTTCCATGGATAGGCCTTACGGGTGGCTCAGGAGCCTCCTAAATTGAGTGCAAAATGTTATGAGTACATTTAATGGGGAGAAGGCCCTATTAATTGCCATTTTAATTCACAAAATCTGTCTACATCCTAAAGCGTCCTTGAAGGTGTGTGCTGAATCTCCAGGACTTAGCCCAGTGTATATTTTTGTGGAGTGAAATAAATGAACATTTGTGTGCTGACATCCTGCTTCAGCTGCGTGTTTTTCCAAGGTGTGAAAAAGACCTGAATTTAAGGTGACTTCTGTTAATTTCATGGCAAACCTCTTTCAACAGACAAAATTACAACAAATTTAGTTTAAAGATCTTAATTGGCTTTTATTTGCTAGGCAACACTTATTTCATAAGACAGATGAGTGCTCTGATAAGCTGAGAACAGGAGCTTGATTTTATTTTATTTATTTTTTCTTTTTTTTTTTTTGTTTGAGATGGAGTCTCCCTCTGTCACTTAGGCTGGAGTGCAATGGCACCATCTTAGCTCTCTGCAACCTCCACCTCCCGGGTTCAAGCAATTCTCCTGCCTCAGACTCCTGAGTAGCTGGAATTAGAGGCATGCACCACCATGCCTGGCTAATTTTTGTATTTTTAGTAGAGACGGGGTTTCACCACGTTGCCCAGGATGATCTTGAACATCTGACCTTAGGTAATCCGGCCGCCTTGGCCTCCCAAACTGCTGGGATTACAGGCATGAGACACGGCGCCGAGCCCGGAACTTGGTTTTATAAACAGAGGGGTTGAGGGAAGCAGAAAGAGAAAACAGAAAATGAATAGGTCATTTCAAAGCTACTTTTCTTGTAAAGGTTAAAGAAGAGGGGACTTTTTTTCATCATGCCAGCTAAAACCAGTGTGTTTGGGGATTTGGCTATTATCACTCTCTCTGTCCTGATTTCTTGGAAGGTCAGATAAACAACTTACTTTCAGTTTGGTGGTGTGGAACTTCACATGAGTGACTCCATTCTGGTTTGGTCTGTTGAGCCTGGTGCGAGAGCTCGGTCCAAACCAATGGCCTCCTAAAAATCTTATTTCATACCCCAGTAATTTTTAGATTACGACACCCTACTGTTTACCAATTTTATGCAGGTTCCTATACTCCTCCATATTCCCCTTGCCTCATAGTGCCTGCAAATGCTGATGAATATAAACTCATTAAAGCATAAAATATATTAAAAATAATTTTGTCGGGACATCTTTAAGACTCTCCTAGCACCATTGAAAGTTGTTGATACTTCCCCCATGGTACTGCAAAACCGAGATTTAGAATACCATTGCCTACTTTAGGAAATATAGTTTAAGGGAAAATGCAGGTTATAGCCTGTGTCCTAGAAACATTTAAAGCCAGAGGTCTTTTAGACTTTCTGTAGGTCTTGATGACATGGTTTGGTGGCCAGGGCAAAGAGGTGCTCTGGCCTCAAAACATCACAAGGCCTTTATTGGCACTGCTTGACTATATCATACAATGTAGTGCTGGTTTATTGTCTTGTATTATTTTTATTTTTATTTTTTTTTAGCTTCCTTCCATCCTGGTCAATTGTATTGTTTTTAAGGTCTGTGTTATTAAAATAGTTTATGCACAAGGTAATAAATTATTATTATTATTATCTTGAGACAGAGTCTTGCTCTGTCGCCCAGGCTGGATGGAGTGCAGTGGTGCAATCTTGGCTCACGGCAACCTCTGCCTCCTGGGTTCAAGCAATTCTTCTGCCTCAGCCGTCCAACTACTCGCCACCATGTCCAGCTACACTTTTGTATTTTTAGTAGAGACGGGGTTTTGCCATGTTGCCCAGGCTGGTCTCAAACTCCTGAGCTCAGGCAATCAGCCCACCTTGGCCTCCCAAAGTGCTAGGATTACAGATGTGAGCCACTGTGCCTGGCCTACATGGTACTAAATTAAATAGTTCAGCATTACTGATGACACAGTCTTCCATCCCATGCCTCCCAACTTCAGAAGTCGTCTCTTTCACCACTAGAAATCTGAGAATCTGAGTCTTTTTTTTTTTTTGAGATGAGGTCTCTCTATGTTGGCCAGGCTGGTCTTGAACTCCTGGGCTCAAGTGATCCTTCTGCCTCAGCCTCCCAAAGTGCTGGGATTGCAGGCATGAGCCACTGCACCCAGCTTAGGATCTGAATTCTTTTTTGTTTTTTTTTTTTTTGAGATGGAGTCTCACTCTATTGCCCAGGCTGAAGTGCAGTGGCACCATCTCAGCTCACTGCAACCTCCGCCTCCCAGGTTCAAGCGATTCTTCTGCCTCAGCCTCCCAAGTAGCTGGGATTACAGGCATGTGCCACCATGCCCAGCTAATTTTTGTATTTTTAGTAGAGACGGGGTTTTGCCATGTTGGCCAGGCTGGTCTTGAACTCCTAACCTCAGGTGATCCTCCTGCCTCAGCCTCCCAAAGTGCTGGGATTACAGATGTGAGCCACTGTGCCTGGCCTGGATTTGAATTCTTTAGGTGGCTAATTCCACCTTGGAAGACATCTATTGACTCATACAATGAAACATGAGAATTTAACTCTCACTTTACCTCCCTTCCACTAGTTTCCTCCACTTCCACTAGTATTACTTTTACTTCACCTATTGGTTACTATTGTTCATATACATATTCAGAACTTTATATCTTCTCCATCAACCTGATATACTCTCTTCACTCCTCACTTTGTAAGACAGAACCCATTAGCATTTTCTCCACACTTTTTCCTCCACTTCCCATACTTCTTTTCTCAGCTACACTTAAAAAGAAAGAAAAAAGCCACTTTTCTTATAGTACAACTTAAAGAAAAGTGTATATATCATGAGTACAGCTTGATGAATTTTCATAAATGGAACTGGTTTCATAAATAGAACTGTTGCAATAGGTAACTAGACATGAGCAGGCAGGGGAGGCCATCTCCCACCGTGACTGGCAGGCATCTGTCAGGTGACGGTCAGGCAGTTGTTACACTGTCTCTCAGAGATCATTATTGGTCACAGCCAGCACCAGGCAAAGGTAGTCTCCCAGTAGATAGAAAAACCCTGAAGCTGGTGATTAGCTTCCTAATAAGATCGCAGAAGCTGGGTAAGTGGGCTCACACAGGCACACTAAGAGGCAAAAAGTTTAACTCCTTCCTTAAAGGAACACTCAACTGGTAAGGGAAGAAGCCTCAAGTGAGCATGCACACAACTCCAGGAAACACACTGTGCATGCTCCCCTCCCAAGTGCTGGCAGGCCACTGCACCTGCGGACAGCCCACCCCAAGGGAAGGATTAGGGAGAAGGCACCCAACACCCCCAGAAACATGCCAACATATAAAACCCCAAGTCAAAGTCAAAACAGTGCATTTGATCTCTCAAGTCACCCACGTGGCCCTCTTCCAAGTTTACTTTACTTCCTTTCGTTCCTGCTCTAAAACTTTTTAATAGGCTGAGCATGGTGGCTCACGCCTGTAATCCCAGCACTTTGGGAGGCCGAGGCAGGCAATTCACCTGAGGCCAGGAGTTCAAGACCAGCCTGGCCAACATGGTGAAACCCCACTCTACTAAAAATACAAAAATTGGCCAGGTGCAGTGGATCATACCTGTAATCCCAGCATTTTGAGAGGCTGAGGCAGGTGGATCACCTGAGATCAGGAGTTTGAGACCAGCCTTGTCAACATGGTAAAACCCTGTCTCTACTAAAAATACAAAAAATTAGTTGGACATGGTGACAGGCCCCTGTAATACCAGCTACTCGGGAGGCTGAGGCAGGAGAATTGTTTGAACCCAGGGAGCAGAGGTTGCAGTGAGCTGAGATGGTGCCACTGCACTCCAGCCTGGGCAAGAGAGTGAGACTCCATCTCAAAAAAAAAAAACAAAAAAAAATCTGGATCATGAGGCATGGCTACAAGGGAAGGGGGCCTGGAAACAGAGTCTGCAATAGAAACAGAATCATTCATGCATCAGCCCTTAGGATGGCATACAGGCAGCTTCAAACAGAATCTGGTTCCATTAGGAAAAAAGAAGGGAGAGAATCGTTTAGGGGTAGGTAACTGTTTGCATCTACCACAGACACCCGCATCTATACCAGAGGTACACACATTCCTGTGAAACTCATACACTTGCCCTCACATCTGCCCAAGCAGAGAGAAGAGGCTCTCCTCTCTGCTCCCAGAGCCCCCGTAGACACCTCAGTGTTGGTGTTAAATACCTGGCTTGGAGCTGCTTGGTCTCTATCTTCTCTCAGGACTGTGAACTCCACGCAGGAGGGATTGTGTGGTCATCTTGGAATCTCCAGAGCCTGAACTCCAATAGGGCATTTGAGACCTACTGAAGAATGAGGGAAAGACGGGAGAGAGGGAGAGGTGGAGGGAGGCAGGATAGGCAGGAGAAACAAGGGAGTCATTGGTATCTTTTGGATTAACTTTTCTGGCCCCTGAGAACAATGTCTGTTGATTTTGGATTCCGGAGCTTTTAGTGTAGTCTGGTCTAAATCGGAATTCACAGAACACCCAGAATGCAAAGCAAACATGGCTTCTTTAGTTTTTCAGTGTCCAATGAGCTCTTTACATTGTAGAGAGATGAGGATGAGAAAGGAGAGCTGTGTCTGCTCCAGCTGTGTCTGTGTCTGGCAAACAGGAGCCCAGGGCAATGATTTCTCAGCTCCTTTAAGGCCCACCCCTTCTCCTCCCCAGGATGGTTCCTTGGTACAGAGGGTCACTGAGTCCTGGAGATGACAGGAGGGTCACTCCCATCTAGGATGTGCATTGGTCTCTGAAGCTGAGCATCTCCTCTGCCCTGCCCCTGGGACTGGCGATGCTGAAGTGTAAGTGTACATCTGGCACCATCCGTGCTCTGGGCCATAGAGGCCTCAGCACCCAGCTAGGCCTCTGAGGGTCTGCAGGCTCTCTCTGGCTCTCTGTGTCTCCTTGCTGGGACTTGGTGAAACTTCCAGGTCCCCGAACGCCACACCTTGAAGAGTCAAGGGGTTCTGCCCTAGACTCATTTCTGTAGCTGCGTTTGACACCACATTCTCGCCATCTCTTCAGTCTCTTGTTAAAAATGTTGCCAAACCAGAGGATAGACCTCCCAGGGCTGGCAGCCTCCCCCAGACAGTGTCCAGGGAAGCAGATCATGAGCCTTTGTGTCTTCAGGCTCCACCGCTCCCAGCTGGGTGAGCCTGAAGCCCCTTCTCACCTAGGCAGAGCCCCAAAGAGCAATGAACAGGAAGGGCCCAACCATCTCACCTACCTCAAGATCCCTGCTTCTCACAATCCTGTGAGGAGGAAAGAACAGGCTTTTCATATTTTCCTCTGTATGACTGAGACTTCCACATTTCCACTAATCCATACCCTTCTCTCTGACTCGTTTCACAGCTCAACTCTTGTTGCAGATGGGGTACCTGCAGGGAGAGAAGCCAGCCTACCAGTATGGGAACATAAACATTATTTCAAAATATCAGGCTGGGCACAGTGGCTCACACTGGTAATCCGAGCACTTAGGGGAGGCCAAGGAAGGAGGGGCACTTGAGCTCAGGAGTTTGAGATCAGCCTGGGCAACATGATAAAACCCCATCTCTATAAATAATACAAAAATGAGCCGGGTGTGGTGGCACACGGCTGTAGTCCCAGCTGCTCAGGAGGCTGAGGTGGGGTGGGAGGATGGCTTGAGTCTGGGGGGTCAAGGCTACAGTGACAGACCTGCACTCCAGCCTGGGTGACAGAGTGATACCGTGTCTTAAAAAAAAAAGAAAAAGAAAAAGAAAAAAAAAATCATACTGGTACAAAATGAACCCAGATACACTTGAAAATAAGAACTTTTTACTAAAAAATATAGGGTAGCCAGGCATGGTGGTGCACGCTTGTAATCCCCACTACTCAGAAGGGCAAGGCAGGAGGATCACTTGTTCCCAGGAGGCAGAAGTTGCAGTGAGCTGAGATTGCACCACTGTGCTCCAGCTTGGGTGACAGAGCAAGACCCCGTTTCAAAAAAAATAGATAAATACAGGGATCTCTCACGTGGATCTCAAGGCAGGGAATGTAGTCTACTTAATTCAAATCAAATGGCAGGATGAGGCAGTCCCAAGGTCCCCTGCAGTAACAAACACATCATTTCTCAATCTCAAAGACAGATTCTCAGGACAGAATCAGGTTGGCCAGGCTGGGTCCTGACCAGGGGGTGGGATCATGAGGTACAAGTGTGGCTTCCAGGGAGCCACCAAGGTGGGAGAGGACATTGTGGGGGCAGTTCCCTTAGGAGGAACAATGGTTTCCGGGCTAGGCAGACACCTTTCATATTGTCCACTTTGATAGAGACCCAGACAAATAATTGATGAAAATGAACTTAGGTTCTCAGAGCAACATAAACATACTTCATTAAATATGAGCTTTGTCAAAGAAAATACAAATGCTGTTTTAGACCACATTCAGTGTAAATATGTGGCTTTCTAAAAGTTTTCTGTATTAGATAGCTGACTTGTCACGTCCACCACTGTTAGTTATTTTGTAGGACATTTACACGTCCTGCCTCTCCTGCATTGGAGTCATGAGGTCCAGAAGCTTTGTAGGTGTTAAAGGAAAAAAAGAGTGATGAGGTGACCATGGACTCTAAGATCTGACACCAAAAGTAAAACCAGCAAAAACATAGATAAATTGGACTCCATGAAAATTTAAAGCTTTTTAAAAATTACTTTTATTCTTTAATTTTAATTTAATTTAATTTTATTTATTTATTTATTTTTTGAGACAGGCTTTCACTCTGTCACCCAGGCAGTGGCATGATCTCGGCTCACTGAAACCTCTGCCTCCTAGATTCAAGCAATTCTCCTGCCTCAGCCTCCGTAGTAGCTGGGATTACAGGCGCTACCACACCCAGCTAATTTTTGTATTTTTGTAGAGACCAGGTTTCGTCATGTTGGCCGGGCTGATCTCGAACTCCTGACCTCAAGTGATCCACCCACCTTGGCTTCCCAAAGTGCTGGGATTACAGGTGTGAGCCACTGTGATTGTGTCACTCCAGCTCGGGTGACAGGGTGAGACCCTGTCTCAAACTGGTACAAAATGAACCCAGGTACACTTGAAAGTAAGAACTTTTTGTTAAAAAGATGTGGGGTAGCTAGCCATGGTGGTGTGTGCCTGTAATCCAAGCCACTCAGAAGGCCAAGACAGGAGGATCACTTGAGCCGAGGTTCTTCTTAAGAGGTGCAGAGTTTCTGTTCTTGGTAATGGAAAAATTTTAGACATAGTGGTGATGGCTCTGCAATATTGTGAATGTAATTAATGTTACTAAATGGTACACTTAAAAAGAGTCAAAATCACATATTTTATATTGTATACATTTTACCATAATTAAGATAAAAAAAATCAATGAGAATGCTGAGTGAAAATTCTCCGTACTGCTGGTGCAGGGTTGCACCAAAGTCCCCAAACATGGGAGCCAGGCCTGTTGAAATTACTACATCATTAGTTGTGTTCATTTCCTTTGTCAAAAACAAACAAGCATATAAGAAGAAAGAAAAAAGGGACATGGTTATCTGTATCCTCTCTCATCTTGATTTGGAAGGAGGAATACCACATTGTAATTGTCATGAGTTGTAATTAAAAGGTACAGGGAGGTGACTGCATGGCAAGGTTCCCCTTTAAGACATCCTAATGCTATCAGGTGTTTATCTCTGGTTAAAAATGAGAGCTGCATTCGTGCATTGTGTAGTTAAGCAGTCTTTCGCCATGTGTGTATCCATATCTAAAGGTGTGGTTATTTGGTGGCTGAGTACCCTGGCCTGAAAGAAATTCACCATATGACAACTGGAGTCAACAGACTCTGAAATCTATTTCTGTCAAATATCTAAAGTAATACTACTATGCTGTTATAAAACAATTATGTTTGATCCAGCAATTTCAATCCTGGTTATGTACCCCCCAAAATGAAAATGTACATCCATAGAAAAATTTTTACATGTTCATAGAAGCTTTATTCTTAATAACCAAAAAGTAGAAACAACCAAATGTCCATCAACTAATAAATGAATAAATAACATGCAAGATAACCATACAATGGATTATTATTCACCAATAAAAAGGAATGAAGAACTAATACATGCTACATTTATGAACTCTGAAAACATCTTAGGGCTGGGTGCGGTGGCCCACGCCTATCATTCCAGCACTTTGGGAGGCCAAGGTGGGCAGATCACCTGAGGTCAGGAGTTCAAGACCAGCGTAGCCAACATGGTGAAACCCTATCTCTACTAAAAATACAAAAATTAGGCTGGGCACAGTGGCTCACGCCTGTAATCCCAGCACTTTGGGAAGCTGAGGTGGGCAGATCACCTGAGTTCATGAGTTTGAGACCAGACTGACCAACATGGAGAGACCCCCGTCTCTACCAAAAATACAGAATTAGCCAGGCGTGGTGGGACATTCCTGTAATCCCAGCTACTCGGGAGGCTGAGGCAGGAGAATCGCTTGAACTCAGCAGGTGGAGGTTGCAGTGAGCCAAGATTGTGCTATTGCACTCCAGCCTGGGCAACAGCACAAGACTCTGTCTCAAAAAAAAGAAAAAGAAAAAAGAAAACACGTTAAGTAAAAGAAGCCAGTCACGAAAGGCTATGTATTATATTGACTCCAGTTATTTGAACTGTCCAGAATGGGCAAATCTATATAGACAGAAAGTAGATCAGTGGTTGCCTAGGGGTGGGGGGCTGGGGGGATGAGGGAATGAAGGGTGATAGCTAATGGATATGGGGTTTCTTTTTAGCATGACAAAATGTTTTTAAAATAATTTGTGATGACCATTGCACAATTCTATGAATATACTAACAGAAATTGAATTGTACACTTTATTGTTGTTAGAGGCAAGGGTCACACTCTGTCACTCAGGCTGGAGAGCAGTGGCATGATCACGGCTCACTGCAGCCGCAAGCCCCCAGACTCAAGCGATGGTCCCACCTCTCAGCCTCCCGAATAGCTGTGACTATAGCACATGCCAGTATGCCTGGCTAATTTTTGTATTATTTGTAGATGTAGGGTTTCACCATGTTGCCAGGCTGGTCTCGAACTCCTGGGCTCAGGCAAGCTGCCCGCCTTGGCCTCCCGAAGTGCTGGGATTACCCATGAGCATCCGTGTCCAGCCTGAATTTTACACCTAAAAAGAGTGAATTGTATGGTATGTGTATTATGTATCAAAAGCTGTTATTGTATAATACCCACCCCCATTCCCACCCACCCCCACCAAAACTTCCACATACAGAATAAAATGAAAAGGTCTGCATGGCTGGCTGACTAAATGTGAGGACTAAGTCAGGGCAAGGTCCACACAGTCTGAATCTGATCTACCGTGTGTGTAATTCCCTATGGGCTACAGTGTTCTAGTTTTTTTATGAGTGAGTTTTGGAATATCATTCCTAAGATGAACACATATGCATTGCATTAAATTAAACAAAATGCAGAAATCTAAATTACAAAACCTGTATATATTTTAAAACCAACGATGAGTGGTTTAAATTGCATTTGACAGATCATTTATTTAGAGAGGCAGAGAGACAATTACGCTTCTTGAGTTACATTCATGTAACTTTATTTTTTTTTTTTTTGAGATGGAGTCTTGCTCTGTCATCCAGGCTGGAGTGCAGTGGCATGATCTCAGCTCCCTGTAACCTCCCCCTCCCGGGTTCAAGTGATTCTCTTGCCTCAGCCTCCTGAGTAGCTGGAATTACAGGCGCCCGCCACCACGCCAGGCTAATTTTTGTAATTTTAGTAGAGAAGGGGTTTCACCATGTTGGTCAGGCTGGTCTCGAACCACCCACCTCGGCCTCCCAAAGTGATGGGATTACAGGCGTGAGCCACCACACCCAGCCTCATGTAATCTTTTAAAATAGCTTTATTGAGATGTAATTCACATATTATACATTTCACACATTTAAGATGTATAATTCAATCATTTTTCGTTTCTTCCACAGGTGTGCAACCATCACCACAACCAATTTTAGGACATTTTTTTTAACCCCAAAAGAAACCGTATAACCTTTGGCAATCATCCTTTATTACC
This sequence comes from Piliocolobus tephrosceles, assembly GCF_002776525.5. Taxonomy (NCBI): domain Eukaryota; kingdom Metazoa; phylum Chordata; class Mammalia; order Primates; family Cercopithecidae; genus Piliocolobus; species Piliocolobus tephrosceles. The sequence goes on along the minus strand of NC_045450.1, from coordinate 33,195,036 downwards.
CCACCCATTTCCCCAGCCCTGGGAAACCACTTATCTTTATATAGATTTGTTTATTCTGGACATTTCCCATAAACGGAATCATATCTTTGGTCTTTTGTGACGGGCTTCTTTTGTTAGCATAATGGTTTTTTTTTGTTGTTTGTTTTGTTTTGTTTTTTATAGAGACAGGGTCCCCCTGTGTTGCCCAGGCTGGTCTCAGTCCTCCTACCTAGGCCCCCCAAAGTGCTGAGATTACAGCTGTGAGCCACTGTACCTGGCCTATCATGTTTTCAAGGTTCATTTATGTTGCAGGATATATTCTTGTTTTTTTGTTTTTTGTTTTTCCTTTTTGAGATGGAATCTCACTCTGTAACCCAGTCTGGAGTGCAGTGGCATGATCGCAGCTCACTGCAACCACTGCCTGTAAGGGTTCAGGTGCTCCCTAGTAGCTGGGACTGCAGACGCGTGCCACCATGCCCTGCTAATTTTTGTATATTTAGTAGAGACGGGGCTTCACTATGTTGGCCAGGCTGGTCACAAACTCCTTACCTTAAGTGATAAACCCGCCTCAGCCTCCCAAAGTGCTCGGATTACAGGCATGAGCCACCACGCCCAGCTATTCTTTTTTGTTAATGAGTAATATTCCACTGTATAAATAGACCACATTTTATTTCTCCATGCATCAGCTGGTGGACATTTAGGTCATTTCTACTTCATGACTATTATGAAGAGCCATATGAATGTTTCCATGAATATTCGTGCTCAAGTTTTCTTTTTCTTTTTTTTTTGAGACAGAGTCTCGCTCTGTCGCCCCGGCAGAGTGCAGTGGCCGAATGGCAGCTCACTGCAAGCTCCGCCTCCCGGGTTCCCGCCATTCTCCTGCCTCAGCCTCCCGAGTAGCTGGGACTACAGGCGCCCGCCACCGCGCCCAGCTAGTTTTTTGTATTTTTTAGTAGAGACGGGGTTTCACCGTGTTAGCCAGGATGGTCTCGATCTCCTGACCTCGTGATCCACCCGTCTCGGCCTCCCAAAGTGCTGGGATTACAGGCTTGAGCCACCGCGCCCGGCCGTGCTCAAGTTTTCACGTGAACATATGTTTTCAATTTTCTTGATATATGCTCAGGAGTGGAATTGCTGGGTCCTATGGTAGCTTTCTTTGAGGAACTGTCAGACTGTTTCCCAAAGCGGTTACACCATTTCACATTCTCACCAGCAGTGGTGAGGGTTCCAATTTCTCTACATCCTTGCCAACACTTTTTATTATCTGTCTTTTTCATTATAGCCATTGCAGTGGATGTCAAATGTTATCTTATGTGGTTACAATTCCTAATGGCTAAGGATATTGACCTTTTTTTCCAGTTACTTTTGAATTCTCTCTAACTCCCCTGTGCCTGCTTGTTTAGGTCCTAGCCATCTCCCTTTTTTTTTTTTTTTTTTTTTAAGAGATAAGGTCTTGCTCTGTGGCCCAGGCTGGAGTGCAGTGGCACAATCACAGCTCACTGCAGCCTCAAACTCCTGGACTCAAGCCATCCTTCTCTTTCAGCCTCCTGAGTAGCTGGCACGATGGCACTATTTTTTGTGACGAGAGGGTCTTGCTATGTTGGCCAGGCTGGTCTCAAACTCCTGGGCTCAAGCCATCCTCCCACCTCAACCTCCTGAGTAGTTGCAATTACAGGCTTCAGCCACTGCACCTGGCCCTCACTGCACCTGGCACTCGCCGTCTCCTCTCTGACTGATTTGCATGCCTCCTAACTGGGCTTTGCATTTTCCATTTCACTCCCTAAGATGCAATCCTGGACCATGCCACTTTCTGTTTAAAACCTTGAATGGCTCCCTGTTGCCCACAGGACAGAGCCTGCGCTTTGAAGTATGGCATTCAAGACCCTTCACAGTCAGTCTCCACTCTATCTTTCTGGCTCCCATTTCCCTCTGTCCCCTCCAGTGCAGCCATCCTATGCCTTTGCCCATGCTATTCTCTCTTATAATCCCTTCCCTGAAGTGTCCCTAGTCAGTACCTACTTATCCTTTAAAACCTAGCTCAGGCAGGGTGCAGTGGCTCACGCCTTTAATCCCAGCACTTTGGGAGGACAAGGTGGGAAGATGGCTTGAGCTCAGGAGTTCGAGACCAGCCTGGGCAACACGGTGAAACCCTGTCTCTACAAAAAATACAAAAATTAGCCAGGCATAGTGCTGTGTGCCTGTAATCCCAGCTACTTGGGAGGCTGAGGTGGGAGGATCACTTGAGCCCAGGAGGCTGAGGCTGCAGTGAGTTGTGATTGTACCATTGTATTTTAGACTGGGCAGCAGAGTGAGATTCTATCTCAAAAAAAAAAAAAAAAAAAAAAAACACCCAGCTCAAAGAGAAACTTCTGAGTGAAGCCTGTCTAAGATCACCTCCAGAGAGGGCCCTCCTGCTGTACAACTCCAGTGGAGGTGATTCTCATGGTCATCTATGTCAGGATCAGCAAA
>NC_045450.1:33155088-33187588 GCF_002776525.5 Piliocolobus tephrosceles | reverse complement strand
AAGAAGAACAAATCTTGACGGGAGGTGTGGGGGCAGGCGAGTGAGGTTTAGGAGGGACTCCTAGTTTCTGTTTTGTTGTTCTTTGTTTTTTGGAGTGTGTTTACATTTCTACATGATTTGAATTTTTATAATGTGTATACGTTGTTTTTGCAAACAGAAAATTTTAAATATATAAACAGTACTTGAAAAACTGCCAGGTGCAACCAACCTACCCAGGGCCGATTCTGTGTTCTGTAGAAGAGGGCTCAGCCCTTTAGATAAGAGGTATGGCCAGATACAGTGGCCCATATCTATAATCCCAGTGCTTTGGAGGCCGAGGCAGGAGGATTACTTGAGCCCAGGAGTTAAAAGACCAGCGTGGCAACATAGGGACCCCATCTCTAGGAAACAAAAATTTTTTAATTGGCCGGGTACAGTGGCTCACGCCTGTAATCCCAGCACTTTGGGAGACCGAAGCAGGCAGACCACTTGAAGGCAGGAGTTCGAGACCAGCCTGGCCAACATGGTAAAACCCTGCCTCTACTAAAAATACAAAAATTAGCCGGGCATACTGGTGCACAGCTATAGTTCCAGTTACTCGGGGAGCTGAGGCAGAAGAACCACTTGAACCCAGGAGGCAGAGGTTGCAGTGAGCCGAGATCGCACCACTGCACTCTAGCCTGGCCATGATAGCACCTCGGCACTCCAGCCTAGGTGACAGAGCAAGACCTTGTATCAAAAAAAAAAAAAAAGATAAGAAGTGATGTGCATCCAGAGAGGTCAAATGTGATTCAGGGGCACATCCAGGTTAAAACCCACGCTTAGGCAAAAGGGAACCACAAAGGATTTTGGGGGGGTTTTGTTTTCTATCTAAAAGGAAAACACGGGACACAGAGTTTTGAGGTGGAGAATACAGTGTCTGGTCCCAGGCAAGCAGGAGTGTTTTTGAATTATTCTCTAGACTTGCCCCCAGGCATACTTTAAGTTTCCTGTAAGCATTCCAGGCTTAACGATGGATTTTTCCTAATTCCTCCTGAGTACACCCTCCACCCTTCTCCCCAGTCTTTATACCTGTCTTAGTTTGGGCTACTATGACTGAGAACCATAGACTGGGTGGCTTATAAACAGCAGCAATGTATTTCTCTCAGTTTTGGGGGCTAGAAGTCTGAGATCAGGGTCCAAGCATGTAGGGTTCTGGTGAGGGCCTTCATCCAGGTTGCAGACTGCTGACTTCTCCTCATGTCCTCACAAGGTGGGAAGAGGGCTGAAGGGAGCTCTCTGGAGTCTCTTTTATGACACTAATCTCATTCTTGCTCCACCCTCATGACCTAATTACCTCTCAAAGGCCCCACCTGCTAATGCCATCATATTGGGAATTTTGGGGGGGTGGATGCAAACATGCAGTCCATTGCACCATGTCCATAAATGGCACCTACCTAGGGCCCAAGAAAAACACTTCAGTTTTTTTTTTTTTTTTGGTTTTTGGTTTTTTGGTTTGTTTTTGAGACGGAGTCTTGCTCTGTCACCCAGGCTGAAGTGTAGTGGCATGGTCTCAGCTCACTGCGACTTCTGCCTTCTGGGTTCAAGCAGTTCTCCTGCCTCAGTCTCCCGAAAAGATGGGATTACAGGCATGTGCCACCGAGCCCAGCTAATTTTTGTATTTTTAATAGAGATGGGGTTTCACCATGTTGGCCAGGCTGGTCTCGAACTCCTGACCTCAAGCAATCCACCCAACTTGGCCTCCCAATGTGCTAGGATTACAGGTGTGAGCCACTGCACCTGGCCCACTTAAGTATTTTAATTCTTCCTTTTCGCTCACCTCCTATACCCAATCCATAGCTAGTCCTATGGATTTTATCCCCAGAATGTATCTCTAGGTTACCTTCTTCTGTCTATACCCAAGCTACAACCAAAGCCCAGATCATCCCTCACCTGGTCACTGCGACAGCCTGTCTTGTCTCCCTGACGCTGATGGTGCCTATCTCCAACCCCTTGTAGATTTAGTATCCAGAATGCTCTTGTCTAGACACAAACCTGCTTATCTGCTTACACTCTTGGATGGCTCCCCACCCATAAGATAAAACAGGAGCTCTGTAGCATAGTCTGCAGGACTGTCCCTGAACTCACCTCTTATTATTCCCCATATGCATCCATGGGCACTCTCCACAGGGATTCGTATTGGCACTGTCACACTTTCACATCTGCACGTGCTTGCACTTCTGGGATCTGAATTTCATCTCCCTTTTTGTCCTCTCACCTTCTCTCGAATTTTTGTTGTTGTTGTTGTTTTTACACAGAGTCTCACTCTGTTGCCCAGACTGGAGTACAGTGCTGCAATCTTGGCTCACTGCAGCCTCTGCCTCCCGGGTTCAACCTCCCTGTAGCTGGGATTACAGATGTGCACCACCATGCCCAGCTAATTTTTGTATTCTTAGTAGAGGTAGGGTTTCTTATAAATAATAATAAGAAGAAGGTGGGGCATGGTGGCGCATGCGTGTAATCCATCCACTTTGGGAGGCTGAGGCTGGTGGGCCGCTTCGAAGTCAGGAGTTCAAGACCAGCCTGGCTAACATGGTGAAACCCCATCTCTACCAAAAATACAAAAATTAGCCAGGCGTAGTGGTGCATGCCTGCAGTCCCAGCTACTTGGGAGGCTGAGGCATAAGAACTGCTTCAACCCAGGAGGCAGAGGTTGCAGTGAGCCAAGATCGTGCCACTGCACTCCAGCCTGGGTGGCAGAGGGAGACTTCCGTCTCCAAAAAAAAAAAAAAAAGAAGAATGTAGGGCTAGAAAACTAGTAATGCTAATTAACTAACTCTGAGAGCATCATATCTCCCACCCATCTTTCTCTGACCATCTGATTTTGTTAGCCGTAAATACACTTTTGAGCTGCTTATTCCCGAATCCAACTCTTGCATAAATTGTTGTGAACAAATTCATGCATCGCTCAGTTCTGTTGAACCACATGTGAAGACAGTGGGGAAGGCTGGTGGCCCCAGACTGTTTTGGTGCTCTATTCGGGGGTAGATAATTTCCTGAGCTGGGCCTGATTGCTTTGGCTGCCAAGTAACAATTCGTTTTTAGTGGAAAACTTGGCCGAGGCAAGGCTTGTGCAATTGTGCCCTCGCCCTTACCTAAGGAATTCCGTGCACAGAGGCTGTCCTGCAGCTTCTGCGGTAGTCATGTGTGTAGACACACACCTGTAATTAGTGTTCAGGAGGTGCAGAGAGAGGTCACAAAATCCTTGTGTGAGTGCCGAGGAAGGGGTAGGACTAGAGAGGGGAGGCTCCTGGCCTGCACTGGGAGCTCAAGGGCAGGGCCCACTTCCTGGATGTCACCCACACTTGGGCTCTGAAAGACCCCAAGGAAGCCACCTCACTGACGAGGAAGGGCGGATGAGAGGAATACGGAGGGAGTAGAACGCGTGTGGCTTCTGGCAGCCTGTCTCTGAGGATTGCTCAAGTGTCTATGCCATGAACCTCGGCCTACTTCTGATTTGTTGCTGCACGTTGGATAGTTAGTATGTGCAGCAGCCTGGGTGACTCATGAAAATGACTGATAAACCCTCTCTCTTTGCAGTAAGGGCAGATTCTAGCATTTGAGTCCACTTTGGGAAGGGTGGTGTGTGAGGTCAACGTAGAATATTCCAGGCTGGCCAGGCATGGTTGGCCCATGCCTATAATCCCAGCACGTAGGGAGGCCGAGGCTGGTGGATGGCTTGAGCTCAGAAGTTCAAGACCAGCTGAGGCAACATGGCGAAACCCCTTCTTTACAAAAAAAATAGCTTGGTGTGGTGGCTCATGTCTGTAGTCCCAGTTACTTGGGAGGCTGAGGTGGGAGGATCGCTTGAGCCCGGGAGGCGGAGGTTACAGTGAGCTAAGATCAAGCCACTGCACTCCAGCCTGGGCAACAGAAGGAGATCCTGTCTCAGGGAAAAAAAAAAAAAAAAAAAGATATTCCAGATCATCTTGAAGTCCTCTCTTGACAAAGTTCTCCTAAATTCCATCTAACAAACAGTTTTGCCTATTTGTTTTTATTAAAAGGAGAAAGAAAACAAAGAGAAAAGAAAGCTCTTACTTATCCCTCCTAGGATTATAAGAAACATTACCCAATTTTAAAGGATTTCAAATTCAAATGTTGAAAGTCAGATATTAAATAAGGGTTTGTAGGCTGGGCTTGGTGGCTCAAGCCTATAATCTCAGCACTTTGGGAGACCAAAGTGGGCAGATCACCTGAGGTCAGGAGTTCGAGACCAGCCTGGCCAACATGGTGAAACCCTATCACTACTAAAAATACAAAAATTAGTCAGACATGGTGGCACACACCTGAAGTCTCAGCTACTCAGGAGGCTGAGGCAGGAGAATCGCTTGAACCCGGGAGGTGGAGGTTGCAGTGAGCCAAGATCGGTATATACCGCTGCATTCCAGCCTAGGCAGCAGAGTAAGACTCTGTCTCAAAAAAATAAAACAAAAAATAAATAAGGATTTGTAGAGATATCCTCTAAACATAAAAGTTTCTCCAGCTCTAACATTTTAAAATTCTATGAAGCCAGGCACGGTGGCTCACGCCTGTAATCCCAGCTCTCAGGGAGGCAGAGGCGGGAGGATAGCTTGAGCCCAGGAGTTCGAGACCTGCCTGGGTAATGTAGCGAGACCCCATTCTCCACAAAAAAAAGGGAAAAAAAAAAAAAAAAAGACAAAAAAAAATTCTATGAATCTCAGATATGTGTCACTCCAATATATCCAGTAAAGTAGAATGAAATATGACTTTGAAATTCACTAAAATGAAAAGATGGAAGCTGTATCTTTGCTGAATCCATGACCTGAAATAGCTTTACAGGACAGGTAAAGCATTTCTGTTCATCTCTCCAGTAAATACCCACATCTTGCAGCTGTCTCTCCTCGACCAGGGAAAGGAGAACAGGCTTCCCGAGGAGTGAGGTGGAGTCATTTCACAGGCACCCCGCCTCCCCTCAACCTGTTCTGTTTCTTCCTCTACAGTTGCCTTTCCCTGCAGTGGGACTGGCAGCCATCTAACACTTCCGCATTCTTTCAGCTGTCTCCCTTGTGTGGCCTTTCTTAGCTGCTTAGCACACACCCACACACCCACACACCCACAAACACCCAGCAACCATCAGTTTAGTCCACATTTCTTAGGCATTCAAGAACCAGTCTGGGCTGGGTGTGGTGGCTCATGCCTGTAATCCCAGGACTTTGGAAGGCCGAGGTGGGCGGATCACCTTAGGCTAGGAGTTTGAGACCAGACTGGCCAATATGGTGAAATCCCATCTCTTCTAAAAATGAAAAAATTATCCAGGCATGGTGGCGCATGTCTGTAATCCCAACTACTCAGGAGGCTGAGGCAGGTGAATTGTTTGAACCGGGGAAGCCAAGGTTGCAGTGAGCCAAGATGGTGCCATTGCACTCCAGCCTGGGTGACAGAGAGAGACTCTGTCTCAAAAAAAAGACCCAATCTGACTCCAGTTGATGTGTCCAGATTTACCTTCCCAACACAATCCTCTTGTCCAGCCTCCATTTCCCTGTGCCCCTCCAGCATGCATGCCCCCTCTCCTCCCCTCTCCGCACTCCCCTTCTCCTCCCATCTCCTGCATCCAACTGAAGCACTGCCTTCTCTTTCTGATGTGCCCCTACACCAAGTCTCACTTTTTCCATGCACGCTTTTTTTTGGGACAGGATCTCACAGTGGTGTTATCACAGCTCACTGCAGCCTCAACCTCCTGGGCTCAGGTGATCCTCCCACCTCAGCCTCCCAAGTAGCTAGGACTCTAGGCGTGCACCACCAAGTCCAGCTAATTTTTTTTTTTTTTTTTTTGGAGAGATAGTGGTCTCACTGTTTTGCTCAGGCTGGTCTTGAACTCTTAAACTCAAACCATTCTCCAGCCTCAGCCTCCCAAACTGCTGGGATTACAGGTGTGAGCCACTGTGCCTAGCCTTACTTCTGCATTTATTCAAATGATGGTGCTCTAGTCACCTCTCTGGTGAGAAGGTACATTCCTTGAGGGTAGGCATGAAAGCTCATGCATTTTTCTATTCTCCACTGAACTTAGTACAGGAAGGAAAACAATATTTTTTTAATGGGTAGATGAATTTGTAAAAAACTTTTTCTTTGGTCCCAATTACTGGTTTTCCCTCTCTGACAAAACAAACTATTTTTTTATAACACAGGAGGAAGAGGAAGGACTAATATCTGAAATGTTTACCTGGCCCTGAAATTTTCTTTCCTTTTATTTGATATGAGAACTTATCTTTGTCTTTATAATGAATTATATCTTATTTTCAGTATTTAAAAATCTTCTTGGCTGGGCTCTGTGGCTCATGCCTGTAATCCCAGCACTTCGGGAGGCTGAGGCGGGCAGATCACCTGAAGTCAGGAGTTTAAGACCAATCTGGCCAACGTGGTGAAACCCCGTCTCTACAAAAATACAAAAATTAGCCGGGCATGATGGCAGATACCTGTAATCCCAGCTACTCAGGAGGCTTAGGCAGGAGAATCACTTGAACCCCGGGAGGCAGAGGTTGCAGTGAGCCAAGATCATGCCATTTCATTCCACCCTTGGTGACACAGTGAGACTCTGTCTCAAAAATAAAAATAAAAATAAAACCTTCTCATTATAGGCTGTGCGTGGTGCTGACACCTGTAATCCCAGCACTTTGGGAGACTGAGGTGGGTGGATGGCTTGAGCCCAGGAGTTCTAGATCAGCCTGGGCAACACAGTGAGACCCCCATCTATACAAAAAATTTAAAAATTAGCTGGGTGTGGTGGTGCATGCCTGTAGTCCTAGCTACTTGGGATGCTGAGGAGGGAAGATTGCTCGAGTCCAGGAGTTTGAGGCTACAGTGAGCTAAGATCACAGCACTGCACTGCAGCCTTAGCAACAGAGTGAGACCCTGTCTCAAGTAAATAAATAACTTTTTATTATAAAGTCATATAACAAATTATTTAATAAATTATAACAATACACAAGCATGTTATGTGGGAACAAAATTCCTCCACCCCAGGTTGCTCTTTCAGGATTATGAAAGAGAAACTCCATGACGCTGCCCAGACCCATGGAGTAGGGGGGATAGCAGTCTACATGAACGTACGAAATGTACTACCCACTGTGAGTGCATATGGCAAGACCTTCACTTCCCAGATGGAAGTTCCCTAAGCCTAAGGAATCCATCTGACTTGTGCAGCTTCTGACCTCGCTGGATCTGTTCTATTCTCTGTGCAGTGGGGGTGACCATGGTGACTATCTCATAGTGTGGTAATGACGCTGCAGTAGCATGGGAGTTGCTCAGCACAGCATCTGGCCCAAAGCAAAGGTTCAACCCATGTTTGCAGTCAAAATACAGCATGGCCCAGAGAACAAGGTTGTTTGGACACCTGTAATCCCAGCACTTTGGGAGGCCGAGGCAGGTGGATCACCTGAGGTCAGGAGTTCAAGACCAGCCTGGCCAACATGGTGAAACTCCATCTCTACTAAAAATACAAAAATTAGCCAGGTGTGGTGGCTCATGCCTATAGTTACAGCAACTCCAGAGGCTGAGGCAGGAGAATCACTTGAACCCAGGAGGCAGAGATCACAGAGAGCCGAGATCACACCACAGCACACCAGCCTGGGCGAGATAGCGAAAAAAAAAAAAAAAAAAAAGAGGTTGAAGAGGTTGGAGAGCAGAGACTAAAGGCTCAGCGGAGTGCAGCATGGCTTCAACTGTCCTTCCTAGCATATTTGACAGAGTCAGTGACTTGTAATTGAAAGTGGTAAAGAAATAAAGGAGATAGGGAGGCTGAGTGGTGGAAAGAAATGAACTTTGGACCCAGACAGACCTCAGTGTGAAGGCCAACTACATGACTGCCTATTCATAATGACATTGGTTGCATTTCCTGAACCTTATTTCCTCATTTATAAAATGGGCAAACAGTATACCTGTATACCAGTATACCTAGGTTGTGAGGATTCAATGAGTTAGTGTAAAGTGGCTGGCACATGGTAGATACCTAATAAATGCTAACAGTTTTCCTACAGCCAGTTTTTGTTTTTTTGTTTTGTTTTGTAAACTTTGTGTAAACACACAGAATTACAGCTGGAAAGGAGTTTCTAGGCCAAGACCTACAGTTTCCAGATGGGGAAACTCAGAAAGAAGGTTCCTGACTTGCCTGAGCTGTTTTCCAGCTCCCAGGCCATGGTTTGGCCCCATCCCCAGGGGCCACTGTGACCCGGCTCCCCTGAGCCAGAAGGAGGCCATCTGAGATCCTCCTCTAGGGAAAGTTGGAGAAACCTAACCCTGCTGGGAGTTTTGTCACCAATTAGTTTAATGGACTCTTTTGTGTGGACCTGGCCAGGGAGCAGGAGGGGAGAGGATTTATTTGCCTTTTCCTTTCACTACCTGGGCTTCCCAAATGTGCACTCTTACATTGACTTTGAGGCCCTCAGTGTCAGGACATCTATGCTTGCCCACCGCTGTTGCCATAACAACAAGGTTTTGAAGGATACCAGGTGCATAACGTCCTGCTTTGTGTCTCTCTCTCTCTTTTTTAGGCGTCTCACTCTGTCTCTCTCACTCTGTCACCCAGGCTAAAGGGCAAGGGCGCAATCATGACTCACTGCAGTCTCCAACTGCTGGGTTCAAATGATCCTCCCACCTCAGCCTCCTAAGTAGCTGGGACTGCAGGCATGCACCTCCACACCTGCCTAATTTTTGTATTTTTCTGTAAAGATGGGGTCTTGCCATGTTGCTCAGGCTGGGCTCAAGTTGATTGATCCCTGATCAAGTTGGTTGATCCCTGGGCTCAAGGGATCCGCCTATCTTGGCCTCCTAAAGTGCTGGGATTATAGGCATGAACCACCGTACCTGGCCTGCCTTGTTTATTAATACCCAGAGGAAAAAAAAAATGTGCCACTCAGATCTTGCACGCATATTTTTTTCTTCCTTTTCCTCCAAATTCAACCAAGGCAAGATTTTATACTCTCTCCAAGAAAAACAACAACAACAGCAGCATCAGCAGCAGCACTGTAATTCTCTAACAAAGTTTTTTTTTTTTTAAATCACACAAAAAATGATGTGAAAGATGCTAAATTAGACTTGCCTAATGAGATGCCTACCTACCCTGGGTTTTGCTACATGTCTCAGCCCTGAGCACTCTCAGTCATGGCCTTTGGGTCTTGCAACACTTGTCAAGCTCAAGGTCCCAAAGGAATTCTAGAAATCTGTCAGATCTTCCTCGCACTCCGACTCCCCTCAGTACCCAGTGCTCAGGATTAGTGGCAAGAGCTTAGTTCTTTTTTTTTTTTTTTTTTTTTTTAGATAGAGTCTCACTCTTGCCCAGGCTAGAGTGCAGTGGTGCCATCTTGGCTTACTACAACCTCCGCCTCCCAGGCTCAAGCAATTCTCCTGCCTCAGCCTCATGAGTAGCTTGGATTACAGGCGTGTACCACCACGCCCGACTAATTTTTGTAATTTTAGTCTAACTTTTGTATTTTTAGTAGAGATGGAGTTTCCCTACGTTGGCCAGGCTGGTCTCGAACTCCTGACCTCAAGTGATCCACCTGCCTTGGCCTCCCAAAGTGCTGGGATTACAGGTGTGAGCCACTGTGCCCGGCCTGCTTAGTTATTTACTATGTGAATATCTTATTCTCTTGGACCAAGCATCTTGCAGGGGACTGAACACCCCAAATCTATTTTCATGTAATATCCTGTGTTTTTCCACTACATTGTATTCTATCAGATGAGGATGAACAGAAGCTTGCACCATTAATAACTAGAGAAAGAAACAGGTAACCTGGGCAGGGGAACCCAGATTTTTTCTCTTTGCGTTTAGAAAATCACCTTGGTTGGCATATTCAGCCAGTAAGAAAGAGAGGATCACCAGGCGCGGTGGCTCACGCCTGTAATCCCAGCACTTTGGGAGGCCGAGGAGGACAGATCATGAGGTCAAGAGACCAAGACCATCCTGGCCAACATGGTGAAACCCCGTCTCTACTCAAAATGCAAAAATTAGCCGGGCGTGGTAGCCTGTGCCTGTAGTCCCAGCTACTCGGGAGGCTGAGGCAGGAGAATTGCTTGAACCGGGGAGGCGGAGGTTGCTGTGAGCCAAGATTGTGCCACTGCACCCCAGCCTGGTGACAGAGAGAGACTCCGTTGCACAAAAAAAAAAAAAAAAAAAAAGGATCAAGGAAGTATCTACAAAATTAGAACCTTTTAAAACTCTAGAATCTCTTAAAGATATCCCCAACACAATGATCCCTGGTGCTCTATTTCTAATCTGTTTTCATCCTATAACTTTCCTTCAAGGGGTCTATAAAACATCAACTCAAAGTGACAAGAAGTGGACACATATTCTAAGGGAGCTCCCCAAGACAAAAAGAAGATGGAGGAAATGGTCTCTGGAGCTTTGTGTGAAGGTACTAGACAGGAAGTTGTCCCTGCCCAGCCCTGGTCCCATAATGGCCCCCAAACAAACCTCTTTCATCCCAGCCACATCACAAACAAAACAGACATTTTGCACATCACCAATCAGTCTGAAATGACCTTTATGACTTTGAAATTGTCCTATCTCCTTCTATTCTTCACCATGCCTACTTTCTACCTTTCTTCAGTAAAAACTTCTCAATAACCTTTACCATCTGCTGTGGAGAAACCAAACACAGAGAAATCACAGTTGCTGTGCAATTTAGTTATGGAGACTAGACAGGGAGAACTTTAACAAAGAATGAAAATGAGGGGATGCTGGCCCAACTGTATCCCTTGTGCATATCTAAAAATAAAGGGGATCAGTATGCAGATGAGTGGATTAAAACAAAAAGAAAGTAAGAAAATAAAAGTAAAGGGGAAATTAGCATAAGGGCTCTTGCAAAAAAACAAACAAACCAACCTGAGATTTTCTGAAAGTGTACTCTTTAGATTGGCTCTTGAAAGAAATGAGGACTGGCCATGGTGGCTCACGCCTGTAATCCCAGCACTTTGGGAAGCCAAGATAGGCAGATCACTTGAGGTCAGGAGTTCGAGACTAGCCTGGCCAACATGACGAAACCCCGTCTCTACTAAAAAAAAAATACAAAAATATTAACTGAGCTTGGTGGCAGTAGTCCCAGCTACTCAGCAGGCTAAGGCAGGAGAATCGCTTGAACCTGGGAGGCAGGGGCTGCAGTCAGCTGAGAGTGAGCCACTGCACTTCAGCCTGGGTGACAGAGAGAGACTCCATCTCAAAAATAAATAAAAAAGAAAGCGGCCGGGCGCTGGTGGCACACACCTGTAATACCAGCACTTTGGGAGGCCAAGGCGGGTGGATCATCTGAGGTCAGGAGTTCGAGACCAGCCTGACCAAAAGGGAAAAACCACGTCTCTAATGAAAACACAAAATTAGCTGGGTTCGGTGGCACGCGTCTGTAATCCCAGCTACTCGGGAGGCTGAGGCAGTGAGAATCACTTGAACCCAGAGCCAGAGGTTGCAGTGAGCCAAGATCATGCCATTGCACTCCAGCCTGGGCAACAAGAGTGAAACTCTGTCTAAAAAAAAAAAAAGAAGAAGAAGAAGAAAGCAATGAGGAGGTAGACTGGGGAAAAGACCGCCTTCCTAGTAGGGAAAGCAGCAGGGTATAAAGGAAGGAATAATGAACCGAGAGTTAGGAGAGCTTGGGGTGCATCCAAGCTATCTCGAATTGGCGTCTGCGTCTAGGGTGTGGGGTGGGCCAGGGTCTGCGAGGTCATTTTCTGATGCTAATAGTCGATGGTGAACTTAGGATTCTGTGATGGGTTTGGAATACAGATCTGCCAGGCCTGTGCTCCTGGTGTGTGTTATGTCCTTCCACACCCTAGCAGGACAGTATCAATGGGATCAAACCTTTGTGTGTGTCCCCTCCTCTGCCTGGAACTCATCTCCTCTAAATCAAACACATCCCAGTAGAACCTTCTGGGATGATGGAACTGTTCTATTAACCTGCATTGTCCAGTACAGTAACCACTAGTTAAATGTGGGGACTGAACCTTTGAAATGTGGCTAGTGTGACTGAGGAATGGAATGAATTTTTAATTGTATTTGCTTATTCATTTTTGCTTTTGAGTTTTTTGTTGTTGCTCTTGTTGTTTTGAGACAGGGTCTTGTTACATTGCCCAGGCTGGTCTAGAACTCCTGGGCTCAAGCAATCTTCCTGCCTCAACCTTCCAAAGTGCTGGGATTATGGGCACAAGCCACTGCGGCCCACTGCATTTAAGTCTTATTTATTTATTTATTTATTTTTGAGATGGGGTTTCACTCTTGTTGCCCAAGCTGGAGTGCAATGGCGAGATCTTGGCTCACCACAACCTCTGCCCCCCAGGTTCAAGTGATTCTCCTGCCTCAGCCTCCCAAGTAGCTGGGATTACAGGCACGCGCCACCACGCCCAGCTAATTTTGTATTTTTAGTAAAGACAGGGTTCTCCATGTTGGACAGGCCTCGAACTCCCGACCTCAGGTGATCCGCCTGCCTCAGCCTCCCAAAGTGCTGGGATTACAGGCGTGAGCCACTGTGCCCTGCCAAGTCTAATTTATTTAAATAGTCACGGGGGCTAGCGTTACCCATATTGGGCGGCACAGCTTACAGTTTGCTCCTTTGCAATGTTCAGCTATCAATCATCTTCTTGGAGAGGCTGTTCCTCAGGATTGTCACCTGTGGAAGGCAGAATACCCCCCAACCCCCACCAAAAACATCCACATCTAAATCCCTGGAACCTGTTACCTTACCTGCCAAAGGGGAATTAAGGTTGCAGATGACATCAAGTTGCTGCTGAGCTGACCCTGAAATGGGAAAGTTCTCCTGAATTTTTTGGATGAGCCTATCTAATCTTATGAGTCCTTAAAAGGGAAAAAGAAGTAGGTAGAGAAGCAGATGAGCTGTAGAGATGAGAGAGATGAAAAAGAAGAAAGATTAGAAGTGTGGGGGGGGCCAGGCGTGGGCCGCCTAGGCGGGCGGGTCACCTGAGGTCAGGAGTTCGAGACCAGCTTGGCCAACATGGTGAAACCCCATCTCTACTAAAAATACAAAAATTATCCAGGTGTGATGGTGGGTGCCTGTAGTCCCAGCTACTCAAGAGAATCACTTGGTCACTTGAACCCGGGAGGCGGAGGTTGCAGTGAGCAGATTGCACCACTGCACTCTAGCCTGGGTGACAGAGTGGGACTCTGTCTCAAAAAAAAAGCAAGAAGTGTGAGGGGGAATCACCCTCCATGGTTGGTTTTGAAGATGGAGACAGGCAGGCTCCCGGCAACCAAGTGCAGTGGCCTCTAGGAGCTCAGAACAGGCCCTCCATGGACAACCAGCAGGCAAATTGGGACTCAGTCCTACAAATGTGAAAAACTGAATTTTGCCAAAAACTTGAACGAGTACAGAAACAGATTTCCCTGAGAACCTCCAGAAAGGAGCATGGTCTGCCAACACTTTGATCTTAGTCCCATGAGACCCACACCAGACTTCTGACCTACACAGCTATAAGACAATACATTTGTGTTGTTTAAAGCCACTAAATCTGTGGTCATTTGGGCCGGCTGTGGTGGCTCACGTCTGTAATCCCAGTGCTTTGGGAGGCTGAGGTGGGAGAATAGCTTGAGGCCAGGAGTTCAAGACCATCCTGGGCAACACAGCAGGACCCCATCTCTACAAACAAATACAAAAATTAGGACCAGGAGTGGTGGCTCATGCCTGTAATCCCAGCACTTGGGGAGGTCAAGGTGGGCGGATCACCTGAGGTCAGGAGTTCGAGACTAGCCTGACCGACATGGAGAAACCCCATCTCTACTAAAAATAAAAAATTAGCTGGGCGTGGTGGCGCATGCCTGTAATCCCAGCTACTCATGAGGCTGAGGCAGGAGAATTGCGTAAACCCAGGAGGCGGAGGTTGTAGTGAGCCAAGATCATGCCATTGAACTCCAGCCTAGACAACAAGAGTGAAACTCCGTCTCAAAAAAAAAAAAAATTAGCCAGGTGTGGTGGTGTGAGCCTATAATCCCAGCTACTTGGGAGGCTGAGACAGGAGAATCACTTGAACCCAGGAGACGGAGGTTGCAGTGAGCTGAGATCACGCCATTGAACTGCAGCCTGGACAACAAGAGTGAAACTCTATCTCAAAACAAAAACAAAAACAAAAATACAAAACTTAGCTGGGTGTGGTTGCTCATGCCTATAGTCCCAAACACTTGGGAGGCTGAGGTGGGAGGATCATTTGAGCCTAGGAGGTTGAGGCTGCAGTGAGCTGAGATCACGCCACTGGGCTCCAGCCTGGGTGGCAGAGTGAGACCCTATTTCTAAATAAATAAAAATTTGTGGTCATTTGTTTCAGCAGCAATGGGAAACTAATACTCCACCCTAGACTGGCTCTGGGCCTGCCGTGGTGGGGTCCCTAAGGAGTGAGGAGTCTAAGGTCTCAAGGAGAGGTGCCCCCCTGGAGGTCCCTTCTAACATCAGTGAGCTCAGTGGCCCTGGCCCTGCACTCATGGCCCACATGTGCCTCCTCTCTTGTTCTGTCCTCCAGAGGGTGAACAGGCCTCAGATGAGCACCCCCAGGCCTGAGGGGAAACACATCAATGGGTGTCTGTGTGGGAGCAAGTGAGGCCCGAGCTGGGACACTGGGCTTCAGTGTCCACGTGGGCACATGCAAGTCCCTTTGATATATGGGACACGGCAGGGTAGAGGAGGGCTGGGAAGAAAAGCAGCTCAGGAGGGGGGCTCAGGGTCAGCCTCTGACCCTCTCTGTGCTGCCAGGTGGAACTCTGGGAAGGCTGTGGATTTTATTTTTTACAAATTTAATTTATAATTTATTTTTAAAATAGAGATGGGATCTCACTATGTTGCCCAGGTTGGTCTAGAACTCCCAGACTCACGTGATCTTCCTGCCTTGGCCTCCCAAAGTGCTGGGATCACAGGTGTGAGCCACCTCACTGGGCCAGTCTGTGGATTTTAAATTCAAGCCAGATCTCCCAGGTGTTTGTGAGGGTATATGAAGGAGAATAAAATATATTTTCTCTCTTTTTTTAGAGACAGGATCTAGCTCTGTTGTTCAGGCTGGAGTGCAGTGGCATGATCTCAGCTCATTGCAGTCTTGACCTCTCAGGCTCAAGTGATTCTCCTGCCTCAGCCTCCCGGGTATATGGGGCTACAGGCGTGAGCCATCACACCGAGTCAATTTTCATATGGGGTCTTGCTATGTTGCTCAGGCTGGTCTCGAACTTCTGGCCTCAAGCAATCCTCCCGTCCCAGCATCCCAAAGTGCTGGGATTACAGAAGTGAACCACTGCGCCCACCCCTGCCCTTCCCTTTCTTTTCACTACACAGCCTTGTCCTTGAAAATCTCATTGGCTCCTGTGATTTTAACCATCCCCTGCAGGAACATGATACCCCAAAGCATAGTATTTTCTCAAATTCCATTTCCAAATTTTCTCTTGTCTGCTGCACTTGTCCATCTAGATATCCCAGAGACCACTCAGCATTCCATCTCTAAACTTAACCCCCTCCCCAATCCACCCACCATTTCCTACCATTTCTGAGATTCAGAACCATGGGCACTCTGATCCTTCCCTCTTCCTCACCTCACATAACCATTCCACCAACAAGCCCTCTGGATTTCACTACCACCACATCTTCACTAATCCAAGTGTGTCCTAGGGGCCGGGCACAGTGGCTCATCCCTATAATTCCAGCACTTTAGGAGGCTGAAGCACAAGGATCACTTGGGCTCAGGAGTTTGAGACCAGCCTGGAAAATATAGCAAGACCCTTCCTGTATCTACGAAACAATTTTAAAAATTAGCCAGACATGGTGGCACATGTCTGTAGTCTCGGTCACTTGGGAGGCTAGGGGGGAGGACCACTTGATCCCAAGAAGTTGAGGCTGCAGTGAGCCATAATCACACCACTGTACTCCAGCCTGGGTGATGGAACGAGAACTCGGTCTCAAAAAAAAAAAAAAAAAAAAAAAGAGCCTCTCAGAGTTCCCAGTCCAGTTCTTCCTGCTTTGCATACCTGATTAATCCAGTACAGCCGGGGCTCTGAGTATGTTACCATTCCTGCTCAAAAACTTTCGATGACTCTTCCTGGGAACAAAGGAATGAACTTTTCCATCTTGGCACTCCAGATCTCACAGTATGTGAGATTACGGTAGTTTAATATTTAACCTGCAAGAGGGTTGAAATCCCAAGAGCTGAGACAAAATCCTGGATGTGCCCAGGTTGGTTTCAAACTCTGGGCCTCAAGTGATCTTCTTGTCTGGTGTGACTCTGGGCAAGTTGTGCCAACTCTGTGAACCTCTGTCAGGGAGAATTCTCCAATCAAGTGTCTTGAGGATGGAATTAGATAATGCATACAAAATACTTATCCTTGTTCAATTAAGCCATGACTATATTGTAACTGCTGTCATTATTAGCTCATATAAAGGTGCTTAGCAAAAATTGCCTGTCACGAAGGCATTCAAGCAATTGGTGTTTTCCCAAGATGTTATTTGAGTTTGTACCTCTGGTGTTACTTGTATTTCAAAACTGTTTTTTCCAGTTACATTTTATTTACTTTTTGAGACAGAGTCTTGTTCTGTCACCCAGGCTGGAGTGCAGTGAGGTGATCTTGGCTCACTGCAATCTACACCTCCCAGGTTCAAGCAATCCTCCTGCCTCAGCCTCCCGAGTAGCTGGGATTACAGACATTCACCACCACGCTCAGCTAATTTTTGTATTTTCAGTAGAGACAGGGTTTCTCCATGTTGGCCAGGCTGGTCTCACACTCCTGACCTCAAGTGATCCACCCACTTTGGCCTCCCAAAATGATGGGATTACAGGCTTAAGCCACCACTCCCTGCCATTACTTTTCATTTATGAAAGATGACATGACATCCAAATGCATATGCTAATATATTTACTCTATATCAGAGGTTGGCTAACTTTTTCTGTAAAGGGCCAAGGTAATAAGCATTTTAGCTAAGGAAGGCCATACTATGATGTAACTTTTCAACTCTGCTGTTAGCAGCCATAGACAAAATGTAACTGAAGGGATATGGCTGTGTCTCAATAAAACTGTATTAATGTTGCTAGATAATTCAGGGAATGAGAGTGAAAAAAACTTTATTAATGGATGCTAACATTTGAATTTCATATCATTTTCTTTCGTTCTCTCTCCTCTTGTTTTATTTTTTTCTCTCTTCCCTGACCCCTTTCGCTTCCCCTTCCCCTTCCTCTTCTTTTTCTTTCAAGACAGTATCTCACTCTGTCGCCCAGGCTGGAGTGCAGTGGCACAATCATGGCTCACTGCAGCCTTGACCTCCGGGGTTCAAGCAATCCTCCGGCCTCAGATTCCCAAGTAGCACGCCACCATGGCCAGATCATTTTTTACTTTTGCATTTATTTATTTATTTTTTGAGATGGAATGTCACTCTGTCACCCAGGCTGGAATGCAGTGGCCCGATCTCGACTCACTGCAACCTCTACCTCCTGGATTCAAGCGATTCTCCTGCCTCAGCCTCTGAAGTAGCTGGGACTACAGGTGCTCACCACCATGCCCAGCTAATTTTTTGTATTTTTAGTAGAGACAGGGTTTCACCATGTTGGCCAGCCTGGCTTTGAACTCCTGACCTCAGGTGATCCGCCCGCCTCAGCCTCCCAAAGTACTAGGATTACAGACAGGCATGAACCACTGTGCCGACCTCCATAATTTTCATGTGTCGTGAAATATTCTTCTTTTGATTTTTTCCTACCACTTAAACGTGTAAGGCTGGACGCTATAGAGTGTTCTTTTAATTTAAACAGAACAGTAGTTAAGAATAATAGGAAGTAGGCAGGGCGCAGTGGCTCACACCTGTAATCCCAGCACATTGGGAGGCCGAGGCGAGCGGATCACAAGGTCAGGAGATCAAGACCATCCTGGCTAACTCGGTGAAACCCCGTCTCTACTAAAAATACAAAAAATTAGCCGGGCGAGGTGGCGGGCGCCTGTAGTCCCAGCTACTCGGGAGGCAGAGGCAGGAGAATGGCGCAAACCCGGGAGGCGGAGCTTGCAGTGAGCCAAGATCGTGCCACTGCACTCCAGCCTGGTCAACAGAGCGAGACTGTCTCAAAAAAAAAAGAAGAATATGAAGTAAAGGAAGAGTACAAATGATTTGTGGGCCAATAGAATAGTCTAACAATGGCTCAAGAATAACCAAGTTGGGCAATGCAGTCATAAATGTTTACTGTGCATAAAACTCTACAATCTGGTTCAACCTAGTTGTCCAGCTGTGTCTCCTCCAGGCCCCAGTCAAAGCGGGCTTCCACTTCCCCAAATACAGACCCCGCACATTCCCTAGTTCCTCTACCTGGAATACACCCTCCAGTTGTGCTCATTAAAAGCATATCCTAGGGCCGGGCGCGGTGGCTCAAGCCTGTAATCCCAGCACTTTGGGAGGCCGAGACGGGCGGATCACGAGGTCAGGAGATCGAGACCATCCTGGCTAACATGGTGAAACCCCGTCTCTACTAAAATACAAAAAAAAATTAGCCGGGCGTGTTGGCGGGCGCCTGTAGTCCCAGCTACTCGGGAGGCTGAGGCAGGAGAATGGCGTGAACCCGGGAGGCAGAGCTTGCAGTGAGCTGAGATCAGGCCACTGCACTCCAGCCTGGGCGACAGAGCGAGACTCCGTCTCAAAAAAAAAAAAAGCATATCCTGGCTGGGCACAGTGGCTCATTCCTTTGGGAGGCTGAGGCAAGAGGATCGCCTGAGGTCAGGAGTTCTAGACCAGCCTGAGTAACATGGCAAAATCCTGTCTCCACCAAAAACAAAAAAATTAGCCACGTGTGGTGGCGCATGCCTGTAATCTCAGCTACCCGGAGGCTGAGGTGAGAGAATCTCTTGAGCCCGGGAGGCAGAGGTTACAATGGGCTGAGACAGTGCCACTGCACTCCAGCCTAGATGTCAGAGTGAGACCCTGTTTCAAAAAAAGAATTTAAAATTTGAAAAATAATGAAAAGAAACAAAAGCACATCCTTGAAGGGCCATATCAAATGCCACCTCTTAAAAATTATAAGGCTGGGCACAGTGGCTCATGCCTGTAATCCCAGCACTTTGGGAGACCGATGCAGGCAGAACACTTGAGGTCTGAATTCGAGACCAGCCTGGCCAACATAGCGAAACTCCATCTCTATAAAAAATACAAAAGTCAGCCGGACGTCATGGCGCATGCCTGTAATTCCAGCTACTTGGGAAGCTGAGGCCCGAGAAGCAATTGAACCCGGAAAGCGGAGGTTGCAGTGGGCCAAGATTATGCCATTGTACTCCAGCCTGGGCGACAGAGCAAGACCTTGTCTCAAAAAAAAAAAAAAAAAAATTATTCAATGATTCTTCCCTACCCCTCATAAATGGTATTTTCCCTTCTCTCTCCCTTCTCCTTGTGCCCTGTTCTCTCAGTAATAGCTTGTTTGTGCCTCCATCATTTTACTTGTATTCTAGTTATTTTTTGCTACTTATCCTACTTAAAACCAAGCTTCTTGAGGTGTGGCACCTTCACTCAGGATCCCTCAGTGCCTGGCATATAGCAAGCACTCAGGAAGCATCTCTCGAGGTTGTTTCTTGGAATTGAACACAGGGTATGACGTCATCCAGCCACTGTGTAACTGACACAATGGAGTGGGAAGAGATTGGCTAGTTGAATTGCAGTAAATGGAATGGGTCTGGTGTGTTATTCTTTCTAGTTAACAGAATGAAGTATTGCCCCCCACCCCCCCCAAAATAAAAAATAAATGGAGTAGGTCTGGATGGGGGTGTCAAGAGGCTGTGAAGGGAAATGCTGTGCCTCTGGGGCACAGCTGGAGGAGAATCCTGTTTGGTGATCGAGGTGGCATGACTAGTCTTAGTTATGCCTTCCGCAGGAAGCAGGTCTGAAAAGAGAGAAAAGTAGGGCTTCCTAGAGCTTCCCACACACAGGAGAGGCTCAGCAAAGAACACAGTGAAATTCAACTGATTCTCTCCGGTCCTCAGGAGAGCAGGGTTCTGAGAAGGGCCTCGCGATACACATCATGCCCCAGTTACACCGAGTGAATCAGGCTCTGATGCAATTGGCAATAGGCCTTAATCACAAGCTTCATCTCACAGGCTCCGCACAGACGAGCTTTGTCATTTCTCTGAGGGAATCACTGTCATTTCTCTTCCAGGCTCAAAGCAGCTCCCCCTGCCCCATGTAAAGCGCTGATGAGATGGCAATTTAAACTGCTTTGATGACCAGGTTTCGTTAGGTAAGAAGGCCCGATTAAGCAATGGTGGCCCAAATAACCTTAGTGGTTCAGACGCTGTTTTCAAAGCCAGCAGAAGTCTTGCCAAATTAAAGGATGTCAGGATGAGATGCTATGAATATCAGTTTCCTTCTCTCTGGCAATGGAGAGGATTAATTAAATGCCTGTGAAGTACTTTGAAAATTTAAG
Source organism: Piliocolobus tephrosceles (assembly GCF_002776525.5). NCBI lineage: Eukaryota > Metazoa > Chordata > Mammalia > Primates > Cercopithecidae > Piliocolobus > Piliocolobus tephrosceles. Next base: position 33,167,200 of record NC_045450.1, on the reverse strand, counting down.
CTGTTGAGAATTATTGTTCTGTGTAATAGGGAAAAAATAGAGTTCTTGGCTCATTAAAGCTGTAATGTTGTAAGCCTGAGCGCTATTTTCAGGATATCTTTGAGAGCTACATTTTTATTAAAAGGAAGAAAAGAGAACTATATCTATGAATACAGATACACAGTATACATGCTGGAAAGTCAATTGGGTTAATCAGCATTTCTCTTGATTAAGAAATGAACTGGGGGCTGGGTGCGGTGGCTCATGCCTATAATCCCAGCATTTAGGGAGGCTGAGACAGGAGTATCACCTGAACCACTGAGTTTGAGTCCATCCTGAGCAATAGAGTGAGATTTTGTCTCTAAATTAATAACATGCTGGATGCAGTGGCTCACGCCTGTAATCCCAACACTTTGGGAGGCCAAGGCAGGTGGATCACCTGAGGTCAGGAGTTAGAGACTGGCCTGGCCAACATGGCAAAACCCTGTACCTACTAAAAATACAAAAATTAGCTGGGTGTGGCAATGGGCCCCTATAGTCCCAGCTACTCAGGAAGCTGAGGCATGAGAATCACTAGAACCTGGGAAGCCAAGGTTGCAGTGAGCCGAGATCAGGTCACTGCACTCCAGCCTGGGTGACAGAGTGAGACTCTATCTCAAAAAAAAAAAAAAAAAAAAAAGAAATGAATAAACTGGGAGAAGCTGTTTCTCACTGATTACCACAGTCAGTGGAGACAGTTATTAAGAATCAGTTGCTTAACTGTGTAGGGACAGTTTCACCATAACTAGCAGACAGGTATTTGCTTTCTTTCAACAGGATCAAGGGATGAAGACTGAGATTGTATACACGTAAATACCAAGTTCAGTCAGTTTCCATGGCCTCTTCTGTCTTAATACAACTTAACAAACAATCCAGACCCATTTCTGCCTCCACTTTGTTGATTTACCCAGGGATATTTTGGCTTTGTTTGCAGATATTCGGTGATATTTGGAAGGGTGCTGTCCACAGCTGCCCCTCACCTCTCTTTCACTCTACATTGACTAAAGATTTACACTTTGTTTTGTGTTTGTACTAGTTTCCTATTGCTGCTGTAACAAATTACTGCTAACTTAGTGGGTTAACACTACACAGATGTATTATATTACAGTTCCAGAGGTCAGAAGTCTAAAATTAGTCTTATGGGACTCACATCAAGGTGTCAGCTGGGCTGACCCCATCTGGATGCTCCGGGGAATCTGTTTCCTTGCCTTTTCAGTTTTCTAGTGGCCTCCTGCATTCCATGGCTCATGGCCCCTTTCTGGGTCTCTCTGACCTCTGCTTTTGTTGTTGTTGTTTGTTGAGATAGAGTCTTGCTATGTTGCCCAGGCTGGTGTCAAACTCCTGGGCTCAAGTGCTTCTCCTGCCTTGGCCTCCAAAGGGATTATAGGTGTGAGCCACTGAGCCTGGCTCAGACCTCTTGTTATCACATCTTCTATCTCTTGGCCCATGGGATAGTCCAGGATAATGTCTTCATCTCAAAATCCTTAACTCAATCACATATGCTAAGTCCTTTTTGCCACGTAAAGTAACTTATTCACAAGTTCTGGGGATTAGGTTGTAGACATTTTTTTTTTTGAGACCGAGTCTCACCCATGTTGCCCAGGCTAGAGTGCAGTGGCAAGATCTCAGCTCACTGCAACCTCTGCTTCCCAGGTTCCAGTGATTCTCCGGCCTCAGCGTCCCAAGTAGCTGGGATTACAGGCATGAGCCACCACGCCTGGCTAATTTTGTATTTTTAGTAGAGACGGGGTTTCCCCATGTTGGTCAGGCTGGTCTTGAACTCTCGACCTTAGGTGATCTGCCCGCCTCAGTCTCCCAAAGTGCTGGGATTATAGGCACGAGTCACCGTGCCCAGACAGACATTTTTTTTTTCTTTTTAAGACCAAGTCTTGCTTTGTCAACCAGTCTGGAGTGCAGTGGTGAGATCTCAGGTTAGCAACCTCTCCACCTCCCAGGTTCAAGTGATTCTCCTGCCTCAGCCTCCTGAGTAACTGGGACTACAGAAGTGTGCCATCACGCCCAGCTAATTTTTTTGTTGTTGTATTTTTAGTAGAGATAGGATTTCTCCTGACCTCAAGTGATCCGCCCACCTAGGCCTCCCAAAGTCCTGGGATTACAGGTGTTAGCCACCTCGCCCAGCCTTGAGCTTGCTTTCTTATTCAAATATCACACATACTTTAGACTCAGCAGTGGCTTACGCCTATAATCCCAGCATTTAGGGAGGCGTAGGTGGGTGGATTGCTTGAGCCCAGGAGTTCGAGACCAGCCTGGGCAACATGATGAAACCCCGTCTCTACAAAAAATGCAAAAATTACCTGGGTGCGGTGGCTATTTTGAAAGCTGAGGCAGGAGGATCGCTTGAGCCCAGGAGGTTGATGCTGCAGTAAGCTCTGATTGCACCACCACACTCCAGCCTGGGTGATGGGGCAAGACCCTATCTCAAAAAAAAAAAAAAAAAAAAACAAAAAAACAAAAAAAAAACTTTCTCCCTTTTCTCTACCCCAACTCCACTTAGTTTCCCTTTCCTAGTACTTTTTTTTTTTTTTTTGCCAGAAATAACCCCTTTAACCATTGCAGCTTTAATGCTTCTAGTGGTCACCACTGTACTCTAAGTGTTATAACTTTTTGTGTGTGTGTGTGTGTTCTTTTTTTTTTTTTGAGACGGAGTTTTGCTCTTTTGCCCAGGCTGGAGTAAAGTGGTACGATCTCGGCTCACTGCAACCTCTGCCCCCTGGATTCAAGGGATTCTCCTGCCTTAGCCTCCCAAGTAGCTGGGTTTACAGGTGCCTGCCACCACCACACCTGGCTAATTTTTGTATTTTTAGTAGAGACAGGGTTTCGCCTTGTTGGCCAGGTTGGTCTCAAACTCCTGACCTCAGGTGATCCACCTGCCTCGGCCTCCCAAAGTGCTGGGATTACAGGCATGAGCCACCGCACCTGGCCATTTTTTCATTAACAGTGCATTGTAGGTAGTTGTTTAGATAACTTAAAATATACTTTAATTCATCCTTCTAAAATTCATTAAAATGAAAACCCTGAATTGACAAATTCTCATAAAGGACTCGAGGACCCTGCAGATTCATGTGTAAGCCCTCCTGGATGAATATGAATCACAGATCATGTTTCTCCTTAGCTGTAAGACACAATGAATGAGCAAGGAGCAAAGGCTCTGGAGCCAGACGGACCTGGATGTTAACTTCCACACCTCCACTTATTAGTACGTGCCATGGGAAAGTTCTTTATCCTTTCTGAGTTTCCATTTCCTCATCTGTAAAATGGGATACTAGTGCTCACTTCATGTATTTGTTAGTATTAAATTAAGTAATCCATAAACTTGTGCTTGTGTTAAGCATTTCTTGAATGCTAAGTGTTTCTAAATGCTAGTTTCTCCAAGATAATTTGGAAAGAAAGTCAAATATCTACTAACAATGAATGAAAGGATGTAAAAGAGAAACTGGAAACAGATTCCATAGATGGTGATAGTTAAGGGCATGGTCCTTGTTTAATATTTCTTCATTTGCTCAACAAAAATGTTGAGGGCTCTTTATGTGTCAGCCACTGTACTAGGCATAGATGGAAATACAGACATGCACCCTGCCCTCCAAGGGCTTATTCTACTTATTGCCATGTCATAGAAGTTCAACAAATACTTAATTTTTTAAAATGGCGAAGGCCAGGCACAGTAGTTCATGCCTATAATCCCAGCACTTGGGGAGGCCGAGGTGGGCAGATGGCTTGAGCTCAGGAGTTTGAGACCAGCCTGGGCAACATAGTGAAACCCTGTCTCCACCAAAAATACAAAAAAATTAGCTGGGCACAGTGGCATGCACCTGTGTTTCCAGCTACTCAGGAGGCTGAGGTGGGAGGATTGCTTGAGCCTGGGAGGCAGAGGTTGCATTGAGCCAAGATCGCACCAATGCACTCCAACCTGGGTGACAGAGTAAGGCTCTGTCTCAGAAAAAAAAAAAAAAAAAAAAAAAAAGACTAAATTCTGACAAGTGTAAAGAAAAGATTTGGATCCATGGAAATGAGCATCTGTGGGTTGGGCATGAGGCAGGGGTTGCACCTAATGCACTGGACAGTTATCACTGCATCCAATGAACTCAAGAACAACAATTACTGTAAAGTAATTATCAGTATCACCTACTTCCACCAGCTACATAAAAACCTTAACGGTTTTCTTATTTTTTTTTTTTTTTTTTGAGACAAGGGTCTCACTCTGTCACCCAGGCTGGAGTGCAGTGATGTGATATCTGCTCACTGCAACCTCCACCTCCGTGGTTCAAGTGGTTCTCCTGCCTCAGCCTCCCGAGTAGCTGAGATTACAGGCACCCACCATCACACCTGGCTAATTTTTGTAGTTTTAATAGAGGCGGAGTTCCACCGTATTGGCCAGACTGGTCTTGAACTCCTTACCTCAGGTGATCTGAAGACACTGGCCTCCTAAAGTGCTGGGATTACAGGCGTGAGCCACCGTGCCCAGCTCTAACTTCTTGAAAAATGTGATGCCTAGCACATAACCTTTTTCCTGAAGAAACTTGATTATATTGAAGGAAAACTACAGTATGGGCAAATGCATTTCCCAACCACTTGGACTTCTGGGAATTTGCTTCAGCTACTTCCAGTTTCATTCTTTGATGCTCATGTTGTATCTCTACCTTCTCCACCATGTCCAGGAGAATTTGTTTGGGATACTGTTTAACACATTCACCAACCTCGGATAGTGACTGGCAACAGGTGTGTCTGATAAAGAAAACATTGCTTCTGATCTGCTTTAGGCATATCGGACAAGTTGGGGACCTGCTTTCCTTTGCAAAGCTTATAGGAATCTATGTGGGAGGCAGGAACCGCCTTCCAGTTTCCAGGCTGAAAAAGGTTCTCTGTTTGGCTACCAGCAGAGCAAGGCTTGGAAGGGAATGCTAACGTGTTTCCAGACCTATCCACCTAAGCTGGATGGGTATCAGTGGTTTAATGTAAGAGGGGATAGCTGTAGTTTCCTGGGCAAGAGACATCTATGATTGCCTGGAAACAAACACAGCCCATCAGTGATTCAATAGATAGGTCTTGTGAATTGGTCTATTGTAAAATAATTGTATTGACATGAAGACACTTGGAAATCATCCGTACAGTCTTAACTAGTTCAGCCAACTTTGACAGCATTATCTGAGAGGCTGAGGTACAAGAGTCACTTGAACCCAGGAGGTGGAGGTTGCAGTGAGCTGAGATTGCAAAATAAAGAAATAAATATCAATTTAATATAAATTCATACCAAAACCCCCAAATAAAGGTACTCTCATCAGTGACTGTTTCATTTATTTTTATGTTTTTAGAAATGGAGTCTCCCTCTGTCACCCAGGTGGGAGTGCAGGGGCACAATCATGGCTCACCATAGCCTCAAATTCCCAGGCTCAAGCAATCCTCTCATCTTGGCCTCCTGATTAGCTAGGATTACAGGTGCACACCACCATGCCAGGCTAATTTTTAAACTTTTTATAGGGACAGGGTCTTGCTATGTTCTTAGGTTGGTCTGGAACTTCTGGGCCTCAAGCAATCCTCTTGCCTTGGCCTCCCAAAGTGCTGGGATTACAGGTGTGAGCCACCGTGCTTGGCCAGTGCCTGTTTTATTCATAAGAGGAAAGTAATTTACATCACTGGTACCTTAACTACGGGCCAGACACAGGACCAGAGTATTATGTTCCATTGGAGTACATGGAATTGCCATTTGATGTGATTTGAGGGGACCAGGAAGGCTCCCTATCCAGATGTGGCCTGAAAATATTTGTCACTGTTCCTGAAATCCCATCAATTAGAGGATTATTTGGATTGGCTTTACAGTTTACAAAACGCTTTTCTATAGATAAACTATCAAGGAAGCAGAGTCACCTCCCTGCTCAGAAAAGGTGTTTAGTTACCCCCATAGTGGAGCTATTTTCTTTCAAATGGAAAGTACACTTTTTTTGAGAGAGGGGTAAATTAAATTTATAATGGTGATGTTCATGTCCCACCCATAGCTACCACCCAGAATTAACTAAATCAGATTAATACCCGCCCAAATCTAGGTAGGAATTCTCAGAGATGAAATTAACCCGATTAGATTTGTTTTGTATAAAAGGGAAGTGGGGAAAGTAAGAAGTAATTTGGACTCTTCTAGAGGACAGCAGGCACAAACTAAGCCAAGAAAAGCAAGTTTGAGAATTCCAGAGGCAGAAGTTGCTTCTGGGTGCCTGACGTCAACAATCCAGCACTTCAAGACCGATGTGCAGCATCCTCAGGGGACACTATGTCCTGGGCATCCCTGCAGTTTAAGAGAATCCACTAGATTATAAGGTAACTCCTCGACTGTCAGCAATGGGCCAGAGAGAGACTGTTATTTTCAGATGGACAAATACTGTTGGGTAGAGGAAGGGATGGGGGAGAAGGAGGACAAAATCTGACTTTGGCAAAGCCGGGTATTTCGAACTTTAATAGCCATGTTGGCAAGTTCTCTCTTAGTCCATGTCCATTTCACTGCTTGCAGAGAGGCCCAGGGGTTCTGGGGGCGAGAAACACATCTCAGCCCAGAGCTGCTCCTCCCAAGGAGACTTTTAGGGCCAGGACAGAACTCCTCTGCCCTTTGCAACCAAGTCAAGACCACATGGCTATGTTCAGCACATAGCCTGTGAAAATGTAAAATTTACCTCTAAACTGAAGTGAACCGAACTCTGTTGACCTTCCCATGTATTGAGGAGCTATAACTTCTCCCCAAAAACATGAAAGTAAAATTGCAGTTTAAATCGTGTAATTAGGAATACTGTAAACTAGTGTTTTGCACATATAAACTTTATCATACACTGGGAATTTGTACATATGTGCCCAGTATGGGATTTTTCTATTTTTATTTTTATTCGTTTGAGACAGAGTCTCGCTCTGTTGCCCAGGCTGGAGTGCAATGGCATGATCTCTGCCTCACTGCAACTTCCATCTCCCGGGTTCAAGCAATTCTCCTACCTCAGCCTCCGAGGTAGCTGGGATTACAGGCGTGTGCCACCGTGCTCAGCTAATTTTTGTATTCTTAGTAGAGACGGGGTTTCACCATGTTGGCCACGCTGCTCTCGAACTCCTGAACTCAGGTGATCCACCCTCTCGGCCTCCCAGAGTGCTGGGATTACAGGTGTGAGCCACCGTACCCAGTACAGTATGGGATTTTATAAACAAAATTATGTATACTATAATTTATGGGCAATTGAAAAGATTTTCAAAGGGGATTTTTTTTTTCTTTTTTTGAGATGGAGTTTCACTCTTGTCGCCCAGACTGGAGTACAATGGCACCATCTCGGCTCACTGTAACCCCCGCCTCCCGAGTTCAAGTGATTCTTCTGCCTCAGCTTTCTGAGTAGCTGGGATTACAGGCGCCTGCCACCATGCCCGGCTACTTTTTGTATTTTTAGAAGAGACAGGGTTTCACTATGTTGGTCAGGCTAGTCTTGAACTCCTGACCTCAGGTGATCCACCCACCTTGGCCTCCCATTGTCCTGGGATTACAGGCGTGAGCCACCGTGCCCGGCCTATTTTTTCATTCTTTGCGTAAAGTTTAGAACTTAACTGGTAAGAGGAGATGCCACTAAATGTTAAGTTTATCTACACTTTTATATGTGTCACATGTTTGCTTCATGCCTATTTATTTAATTATTTGGAGACAGAGTCTTGTTCTGTTGCCCAGGCTGGAGTCCAATGGTGTGCACCACCACACATGGCTAAATTTCTAAATTTCGCCTGGCAGTTTGTTCAGATCAGAGTCTATCTTATTGCTTAAAAGTATGTCACATAATTCCATCTTGTAAAGTCTAGTTATGCCTTAATTGAAATTGACAAAGCTCAAAATGCCAGCTCTAAAATGAACCCAGGGGACCAGGCATGTTGGCTCACGCTTATAATCCCATCACTTTGACTTTGGGAGGCTGAGGCAGGAGGATTACTTGAAGCCAGGAATTTGAGACCAGCCTGGGCAATACAGCAAGAACCCCCATCTCTACAAAAAGTTGAAAGTTATCCTGGTGTCATGGCACATGCCTGCAGTCCCAGCTACTTGGAAGGCTGAGGTGGGAGAATCGCTTCAATCCAGGAGTTCAAGGCTGCAGCAAGCTTTTAAAAAATTCTTTTGTTTTTTGAGACAGATTTTGCTCTGTCGCCCAGGCTGGAGTGCAGTGGCACAGTTTTGGCTCACTGCAACCTCTGCCTCCTGGAAAGCAATTCTTGTGCCTCAGCCTCCCGAGTAGCTGGGATTACAGGCATGCACCACCATGCCCGGCTAATTTTTGTATTTTTAGGAGAGATGGGGTTTGGCCATGTTGGCCAGGCTGGTCCTTAACTCCTGACCTCAAGTAATCGACCCACCTTGGTCTCCCAAAGTGCTGGGATTGTGGGTGTGAGCCACTGCTCCCAGCCTTGTAGTGAGCTTTGATTGTGTCACGGCACTCCAGCTTGGGTAACAGAGCAAAATCCTGTCTCTAAGACAAAAATAAAATGACTGTTCTAGTTTTTTCTCAAGGCATTTATTTACATTAGGCACTCTGTGCTCCATATGACTCCAGAAAACCTGCCTGCATGGAGCACATAGCCAGCTCCCAAAGGGCAGTGACCTGTAACCTCCTTCCTGAGTTGGGGGATTCTGCTCCAGCTGCGGCCAGTCTTTCCTCCCTCCCATGTCCATTCAGTCTTGGACACACCATTCTCTTTAGTGACTATCCCTTCTGCTTGGAAAGCCTTTACATCTTCATCTGGAAAACTCCCACTCCTTAGCCAAGACCCAGTTCAAACTTTATTGCTTCAACAAATCCTTTCTTGGCTTTACCAGCCAGATACAGATGTTCCCTTCCGTAACTTGGCCTACAGAGCCTAGCACTCTGCACCCCACTGGCTTCTTCAGCACCATGGTCTACACCACATCCCAGTGCCTTAGCCCTCTCAATCCCTTCCCCAACCCTTCTCCCCAAGAAAAAACTCTGCAAGAGGGTGATTTTTTTGTTTCTAGAATTGAGTAGGCTTCTTACCACACCAAGTTTTCTTCTGAAATGCTTTTTGCCTTATTCAGATACTCCACTTTCTACTACCCCCTCAAAAGGAAAGTTATTTTCCTTCCTTTCTTTTTGAGAGATAGAATCTGGCTCTGTTGCCCAGGCTGGAGTACAGTGATGTAATCACAGTTCATAGCAGCCTCCAACTCCTAGGCTCAAGTAACCCTCCCACTTCAGCCTCCTGAGTGCTGGGACTACAGGTGTGTACCACTGTACACACACACATATACACACACACACACACACATATATATATATATATATATATATTTTTTTTTTTTTTTGAGATGGAGTTTTGCTCTTGTTGCCCAGGCTGGAGTGCAATGGTGCAATCTCAGCTCACTGCAACCAAGTAGCTGGGAGGTTCAGGCGATTCTCCTGCCTCAGCCTCCCAAGCAGCTGGGATTACAGGCAACTGCCACCACACCCAGCTAAGTTTTTGTATTTTTAGTAGAGATGGGGATTCACCATGTTGGTCAGGCTGGTCTTGAACTCCTGACCTCAGGTGATTTGCCCACCTTGGCCTCCAAAGTGCTGGGATTACAGGCGTGAGTCACCATGCCCAGCTCCCTAATATTTTTTTTGTAGAAATTGGGTCTTGCTATGTTGCCCAGGTTGTTCTCAAACTCTTGATGTCAATCGACTCCTTGGCCTCCCAAAGTGCTGGGATTATGGGCATGAACTACCATGCCTTGCCTGAACCAGTTCATTCCTTATAATCCCTAATTCTTCAAGTCCTTACTCAGTCACTTATCCTATTATATACTTGTCCTATTATACACCTTCTTAGTACCAGACACCTTTTTTCCTTTTGCAATTTTTTCACACTGTAGTGGTACATTTACTTATGAGATTGTTTGTGTCCACCACTGGGTTGTACTGTGTATGTTTTGAGTTCAGAACTAGCAGCTCCGTATTTCCAGAACCTAGCATTGTGTCTGCCTGAATAAATGACCAAATACATAAATGTCTTCCTCACTTTTGGTAAGCTCCATGACGGGCACAGTGTATACAGAACGTCTTAGGCTCCCTCTGAAAATATTGGTTGTTGCAAAAATGAATGATAGCGTGATCGAAAACTATATGGACCTATATAACTCACCCAAGTTCTTTAACTGACTTTTGGGCTTTGGGGACCAGCATAGTAGTAGTATATGACGCTTGCGACTAAGAGCGTTTCTTTACTTTCCCAACTTCAAGAAACATTGTTTGGATCTGCTAATGGTCCCAGAGGAAAAGAGCAACCACAATAAGCAAAGTATTATTAGACTGAGAAGAGAGTCAGAAGTATCAACAGTCGCAGACTACCAATTTGCTGAGGGAAGCCGGAAATTAACAGCTTGTGTTAGTACCTAAGATAATTTTTTTCTGCTGAAACTTATGTTCTCAGTGGAGCACTTGCTTAAAAACTTCCTATCGAAAGAGATTTGCTGATGGTGGGGAGCTTGGAGGTGATGAGGAGGAGACGCGTCCCTCGTTTCTAAAATCCCATATAAAGAGTAACTGTTTTTTCGTTTTCACACAGAACACCATATTATTATTATTATTATTGAGACGGAGTCTTGCTCTGTAGCTAGGCTGGAGTGCAGTGGCGTGATCTTGGCTCACTGCAACCTCTGCCTCCCGGGTTCAAGCGATTCTCCTGCCTCTGCCTCCCCAGTAGCTGGGACTACAGGCGCGTACCACCACACCCCGCTGAGTTCACCACGTCGGCCAGGCCGGTCTCGAACTCCTGACCTCAGGTAATCCACCAGCCTCGGCCTCCTAAGTGCTGGGATTACAGACTGAACCACCGCGCCCGGCCAGAATACCATTTTAATGGATTTTACATGGAAATCCATTCAGGGCTTGTAAATGTCTCAGATGCTTGCTTCTGCTCATAGCACCCATCAAAGAATTGCAAGTGACGTTTTCCTTTTATTTATTATTTCAAGAAGTGGAACGCAGAGTCCCTAATTAGGGACTTTCTAGATGAGGATGGACACAGAGGAAAAGGCGTGCTTCTTCCATTACCCACTTCTTAGCTGAAACAAGCTTTTGAAGCTCGTCCCGCTGTTGCTGAAGAGCGGCTCAACCACGGGAGACGCTGGGAATTTCCCTAGGGGTGGGGTCCCGGTTGGTGGCCAGGGCAGCCGCTTTCTCTTTGGGACTGAGTGGAGCTGGGAAGGATCCGTGCAGGCGCGGGCGAAATCAGCAGACAAAACAGGGCGGGGGTGCACAAGGTCGCGGCGGCGGCCAGCCTGGGGCTCTCATCCCTCTGGGCTACCCCTCCGGCCGGAGCCGGGGGTCACGCGGCCCCGGAACAAAGCGCCGCGGGAGAAGCCGCCCTGATCCGGCGGGCAAGCGCTAGCTTCTCGCGGGCCAGAGTGCCACGTGCCAGGATCTGTTGAACGCGCGGTGCACGGGCGCAGCAACGGTAGCCGAGTAGCCCCCGCACCTACTGCTGCCCTTGGAGACCAGCACAGCGACGCCCGCGGAGACCGCCGCCGGCCGCGCCAACGCCTGTGCGCCTGCGCGCCCGCGGAAGCCCCGCCCCCCGGCTCCTAAAGCGCGGGGCCGCGCCTCCTCATGGCCGCCGCCGCAGTGTGTGGTATTTAGCGGGGACGCGCGGCGAGCTCGAGGACGCGCGAAACGGCGGCGGCGGCGGCGGCTAGGGGGGAGCCGGGTCGGCCGTTGCGGGGCGCGCTCTCGAGAGGCGGCGGCGGCCCAGGGTGTCCCGTCGGTCTCGGCGCCGGGAAGAGGCGGTGGCGCTGCCCGCGGTGGCGGGGGTTGGCGACGGAGCGCGTTGGTGCCAGGACCGGGGTCCGAGGCGCGCTCTCCGCCCACAGGTAAGTGGGGCCCGGCCTGAGGGAGGAGCCGGCGGCGAGGGGCTCTCCGGGAGGCGGGCGCCCAGGCCCGGTAATGGCGGAGGGCGGGAAGGGCGGCCCGGCCGGGGCGCGGGCAGTAGTCGGCACGGCGGCGCCTTTGTCTCGGCCGGAGCCGGGCCGCCCGGTCGAGCGCCGCCCCCCGCCCCTCCCCTGCCCGCAGCCTCCGCGAGCCGG
>NC_045450.1:33018543-33154688 GCF_002776525.5 Piliocolobus tephrosceles | reverse complement strand
GGCCTTTGTTGTGGAGGGTCCCGGGGTGTGCGGCCAACATGGCGGAGGTCAGCTGAGTGCGGGCAGCTGCCGGGGCCCTGCCCCCCCCCCCCCCCCCCGGCGCCCGGAGGCCCGGGCCGCACCGCGCCGCTCGGCCGGCCTCGGTCTCGGCTCTCTGCCCTCGACACCCGGCTGGAGCCGTCCCGGACGGGGCTGCGCTCTTCCTGCCGCTTCGGCGGGAGGCTTCATTGTGCAGTGGGAAGAATGCAGCCTCCTCCCTTGTTTATGTAGTTAGGGAAGAGAGCGCGTGAACGGCGTGCCAGGGAAGCTCTAGCTTATTATAAACCTGGCATTTCCTAGGCTTCATTTGCTGGGTAGTTTGGGGTCCTTTCTTAACTCTCCCAAATTTATAACTTAAGAAAGTGAATAAGCTGGGCCTCACCGATGCGTAGGTATTTTTTCGCCCTCGGCCCTTTCCTGGAAAGATACATAATTTGTTCGCTCGGACATTCAGAAAAGTCCGGCTTGGGTGTTCGCTCGGACATTCAGAAAAGTCCGGCCAAAGTCGTAGAGGCCATGAACAAACAGAGAGACCGTGAATACTGGATATAGGACAGTGCTCTGACTGCCCCTTCCTAGCAGTTGAGCATTTTACCTTTGCTTATAGCGGGTGTCAAGGGTAAATTGTTAACTCTTCAGCACTTGAATGTTGAGAGCACGGGCTGTGAAGTCCGACTGTCTGCTTTGGGTCAAATCCTCTTCCACCGGTTTGTGACCTTGGGCAGATTTAACATATCTGTGCTTTGCTTTCCTTATCTGCAAAATGGGTTTGTAAAGACAGTGTCTACCTCAAGCCCTGTTGAGAATTGGTGAGATGACAATAGGTGCACTGAAAGCAGTGGCAGGCCCATGCTAAGTTCTCAACAAATGCTTACTGTTAAGACTGTTGTTTAATAGCTAAACTTACGAGGTTATCTTGGCATGATGTGTTGGTATGATGAAAGTGCATAGGCCAGAATTTGTGAAATCAGGTCACAGATCTTTAGTGCTGGGTTTTTTCTTTCATTGCATTTTGTTGTTAAAAAGGACAATATTTGTATGATAAATTAACAGACTTGCTGAGATGGTGGCATTTTGGAAATTGCTATGGCCAGGGATTTGAATGACTATATCTTTGTGATTAAAAAAAAATCAAATTGATTAAAATGAGGTCTCCTTTTAGCTAGTTTAGATTTATTGATCAGTTCACTTTCAAGGACTTGAGTTAACCAACTTGGAAAAGTGGGACAGAGAATACTTGAGTGTATCTATGGTGGTATGTGTGGTGTTACCATCACTTTTAAAAGTTACTGAAGAGCAGAATGTAGTGTGGTGGCAAATGCAATGGTCTGGCAATTTTATCTGGGAGATGTTGGCTCAAATTATGGTGGAGAGGATTTTAGTTAGCCGTTAGGACTTTAGACTGGTAGATCGTGAGACTCAAAGTGGATTACACAAATTGGTTGTGTAGTGTTTCATTCTGAAAATTTAAATAAAGATACAGAGTTCTGTAATCTTGGATGGGTAGTTGCAATTATATCCAGAATTTGTTCCCCAAAGTTTACTATGCCAGTTTTTTTTTATTACTGGCATCTTTCCAACATAATTTAGTAACATTTAATATTTTAAACTGAAATACGTATAATAGATATGAAACGGATAACTTTTCAGGGTAAGTATTCCACAGAGTAGAAATTCAGAAACAATTTTAATGCACTTTACATCTGTTAAGTATTAATCTGTTCCCTCTAAGCTTCGGGAAGTTCTTACAAAATTGCTGTAGAAAAATATTCTTTCTTAATATCTGTAATTAAGAAGCATAATTAGGTTAAATGGGAGTTATAAAGAAATTATCTAGCTATGTCGGTAATGACATAGCATAACAAGTAGGATTTTCAGTGGGTATGGTGTTTTGAAAACAGATCTTACATAACTAGGGTAACAAAGTTTAGTAATTTGCAAAGTTTTAGGTGACTGCTGAAATCGTATTTTTAAGCAGTTGATTTACACAGTTTTTAAAGATTGGAGGTTCTTTGTTTAAAGAGATTTATTACAGAATTTTGTGGAATTCCCATATTCACCTTGTAAAATGTTAAAATCTGGATATTTTTGGTACAGCCCTCTCTTTCAACAAAATCTGTATGAAATCCACAGAGTCTTCCATCACCCCAAAAAAATGGGGATGAAATATTCCTTGTTACAATAAGTATCCTTAATAGTATTCTTCAAAATAGCAGTATTTCTAATGCACTTTAAATGATTTAGTTCGCATGGCTATAGTTACTAGATTACTAGAACATCTGCTGCATAAAGGCAAGAATTGTGTTTTTTTTTTTTGTTTTTTTTTGAGACGGAGTCTCGCTCTGTCGCCCAGGCTGGAGTGCAGTGGCCAGATCTCAGCTCACTGCAAGCTCCGCCTCCCGGGTTCACGCCATTCTCCCGCCTCAGCCTCCTGAGTAGCTGGGACTACAGGCGCCCGCCACCTCGCCCGGCTAGTTTTTTGTATTTGTAGTAGAGACGGGGTTTCACCGTGTTAGCCAGGATGGTCTCGATCTCCTGACCTCGTGATCCGCCCGTCTCGGCCTCCCAAAGTGCTGGGATTACAGGCTTGAGCCACCGCGCCCGGCCAGTGTGTTTTTAATATATATCCTCAGTACCTAGTGCTCAGTACATATTTGTTTACTCACCTACTACTGTCCATATTCAAATGACACTCAGGTCTTTTAACTTTTTTTGAGATAAGAGTCTCTCTCTGTTGCCCAGGCTGGAGTGCAGTGGTGATGTCATAGTTTATTGCGGCCTCCAACTCTTGGGCTCAAAGGATCCTCCCACCTTAGCCTCACAAGTGGCTGGGACTAGGGGCATGTGCCACCACACTGGGCTAATTTTTTAAAAAAATATTTTGTAGAGACCAGGTCAGGTCTTGCCATCTTGTCCAGGCTGCTCACAAACTCCTGGGCTCAAGTAATCCGCCCACCTCGGCCTCCCAAAGTGCCAGGATTACAGGTGTGAACTGCTGTGCCTGGCCTCCAGTCTTTTTGCCTGCTGAGATGTAGACCCATATATCCCCTTATGCAGATTTTAAAAATTGACTTTATTTTTTAGAGCGGCATTAAGTTCATAGCAAATTGAGGGGAAGAGACAAGAGATTTCACGTGTAGCACCTGTCCCCACACGTGTAACCGCCTCCATTATCATCATTCCCCGTCAAAGTGGTACATTTGTTACAATTGAGGAACCTACATTGACACACCATTATTACCTAAAGATTATAGTGGCATACATTTTATGGGTTTAGACAAATATATAATGACATACGTGAATGCTTTCACCACCCTAGAAATCCTCTGTGCTCCACCTATTTATCCCCACACCCCCAACCACTTATCTTTTTACTTTTAGTGTCTCCATAGTTTTGCCTTTTCCAGACTGTCATATGTGTAGTTGGGCTCTTACAATATGTAGCCTTTTCACAGTGGTTTCTTTCACTTAGTAATATGCATTTAGGTTTCCTCCATGTCTTTGTGGCTTGGTAACTCATTTCTTTAGGGCTGCATAATATTCTGTTGTTTAGATGTACCCACAGTTGGTTTATCCATTCACCTACTGCAGGATGTCTCCGTTGGCTTCCAAGTTTTGGCAATTCTGAATAAAGCTGTTACAAACATCCATTTGCAGGTTTTTGTGTGGCCATGAGTTTTTAACTCCTTTGGGTAAATGCCAAGGAATGTGATTGCTGGATCAGATAGTAAGAGTATGTTTAGTTGTTTAGTTGTTTTGTTGTTTTTTTGAGACGGAGTCTCAGTCTGTCCCCCAGGCTGGAGTACAGTGGCACAATCTCAGCTCACTACAACTTCTGCCTCCTGGGTTGAAGTGATTCTCGTGCCTCAGCCTCCCAAGTAGCTGGGATTACAGGCGTCTGCCATCATGCCCAGCTAATTTTTGGGTTTTTAGTAGAGACAGGGTTTCAACACGTCAGCGAGGCTGGCCTCGATCTCCTGACCTCAAGTGATCTGTCTGTCTTAGCCTCCCAAAGTGAAGAGTATCTTTAGTTTTGTAAAAAATTGACAAACTGTCTTCCAGATTGGCTGTACTATTTTGCATTCCTACAAGCTATGAATGAGAGTTCCTGTTGCTTTGTATCCTTGGCCGGATTTGGAGGTACCACTGTTCTGGATTTCAGCCGTTCTTTTCTTATAGATGTGTAGTGGTATTTTCTTCTTCTTTTTCTTTTTTTTTGGGGGGGACAGAGTCTCACTCTGTTGCCCAGGCTGGAATGCAATGGTGTGATCTCGGCTCATTGCAACCTCCACATCCCAGGTTCAAGTGGTTCTCCTGCCTCAGCCTCCTGAGTAGCTGGGATTACAGGCATACACCACGCCTGGCTTTTTTTTTTTTTTTTTTAAAGTAGAGACAGGGTTTTGCCATGCTGGCCAGGTCAGTCTCGCACTCGTGACCTCAAGTGATTCAAGATTCGCCCACCTTGGCCTCCCAAAGTGGGGAATGACAGCCATGAGCCACCGCGCCTGGCCTGTGGTAGTATCTTACTGTTTTAAATTTGCATTTCCGTGATGACATGTGATGTGGAGCATCATTTCATATGCTTGTTGTTACCTATATATCTTTTTTTTGGTGGGGTGTTAAGGTCTTTTTGACTGTCTTTAAGTTGGGTTGTTTTTTCATTGGTGAGTTTTTGTTTGTTTTTTGTTTTATTTTTTTTGGAGACAGTCTTACTTTTCTTGCCCAGACTGGAGTGTGGTGGTGCCATCTCAGCTAACTACAACCTCCACCTCCCAGGCTCAAGCAGTTGTTCTCATGCTCAGCCTCCTGAGTAGCTCCTGAGTAGATGAGATTAGAGGAATGAGCCACCATGCCCAGCTAATTTTTATATTTTTAGTAGAGGCAGGGTTTTGCCATTTTGGCCAGCCTGGCAAACTCCTGGCCTCAAGTGATCTGCCTGCCTCAGCCTCCCAAAGTGCTGGGATTACAGGCCTGAGCCACTGTGCTCAGACACGTTTGCATATTTTGGATAACAGTTCTTTTTCAGATACAGGTATCTTTTGCAGATGTTTTTTCTGTTCTCTATCTCAAAGCTGGCATTGCCTCTTTTCTTCACATTTACATTCATTCCTTCTACCTTTAAGAGGTCTCGTTTTGGTCTCTAGGCTTACAGTCAGTTTTCCTACTGCAGTTTAAGTGAGCTTTCTAATAGGTGAACCTGACTTAAAAGGCTTTAGTGTAAAGTCCTCTAAGTTCTTGATATGGTTCATAAGTACATAGCCTCTCCTGAGCTGGCCTCTCTTATTACTCCCCTGCCATTTTGGACTTTCCTTGCAAGCCCCTCTGATCCTATTAAGCTCTATTATCTCAGCCTGGACATCACTAGCTGAGAAGCTGTTTGTGAACTCTGCACATTGAATTGGGTGTCATCTCTGTGTTCCCATAGCACTCTGCTCGGCCCCACTGTAACATATCCTCCTGAATTATAATTTTTCTTTAGTTGTATGCCTCCCCAAATAGACTGTAATCTCTATGAGGACTTGATCATCCTTGTGTCTCAAGAGTTTAGGACACTCTGGAACATAGGTGGTGCTCAGTAAACAGTTATTGAGTGACTGACTTTACACTGTCCTTATACTCTTCTAGCCTTTTAGTTTTGTTTTTACCAAGGCATAGTATTTCTTATAAACTTTGCCAGCCTTATTACCTGTGTTTCCTCTTTGCCCTGCCTATGCCAACGGGGTTCTTCTGTTCCTTGAACACTGCTTTAGCATCTATGTGCCTTTGCTCATAATCGTATTTAGCCTCTGAAATGTCTGTTTGTGCTCCTTTGGGTAGATTACTGAACCTCTCTAACCCGTAGTTCTATTAGTACATGAACATTTGTTAAGTAAATTGCTGTTCCTTGCCCCCGGCCCCCAGCCCCCATGTCGTAATGCTAGAGTGTCAGTATAATTAAGTGGCTAAGAGGACAAGCCCTTAAGAGTCAGACCTGGATGTGTCTCTTGGCTCTATCACTTATTAGTTGTGTTTGTGACTTTAAGTTCCGTGAGAGCAGGGACACTGCCTACTTTGCATCCAAAAGCACATTGACTAATGCAGCAGGTGTTTGTTGTAAAAAAAATTAGTTGAGTAAGTTACTTCTCTAAATATTACCACTTACCTTCTAGCGAAGAAAGAAAGAAACAAAATTACAAATTGTGAAGTGTACAATAAGGGAGTCAAAGTGTTGTGAAGTGACCAGTGGCGTGGAAGGGAGACCTGGTGTCCGAGGATAAGAAGCTAGCTCTTTGAAGTGGGAAGGAGTACATCTTACATGGAAGGTGCAGCCAGATAAAAGCCCCATGAAGTAGGAATGAATTTGGACTGCTCTAGGACCTGAGGAGTGTTGCTGGAGCAAATGGGTAGTAGAGAGAGACAGGTTGAAGAACTGTGCAGAGGGAAAGAGAGGAGAGAGGCTGTGAAGTGTTAGCTTATGTTAGCATCTGGCTGTTCAAGGAGATTCTAGGAGAATACGTAGAGCAATATTAGGACTTTTATTTTCTAAGTGTAAACTGTTTTGTTGACATTTAGCCTAAATACATATGGAAAAGTGCTCAAATCATGTGTACAGCTTGACAAATTTTCACAAAGGGAACGCTATTGTAACCATCTCCCAGATCGAAGAAACAAGGTGCCGCCACCTTCACAGGAAACCACCTCTTGACTTTTTACACCAGAGATTGACTTTGCCTAATTTTGTGCCTTATATGAATGGAACAGTACATACAGTTTGTATTCTTTCATTTCTTTGTTGTTGTTTTTATTTTGTTGAGACAAAGTTTCACTCTTGTTGCCCAGGCTGGAGTGCAGTGGCACAATCTTGGCTCACCACAATCTCCACCTCCTGGGTTCAAGCGATTCTCCTGCCTCATCCTCCCGAGCAGCTAGGATTATAGGCATGCCACCACCACACCCAGCTAATTTTTTGTGTTTTTAGTAGAGATGGGGTTTCTCCATGTTGGTCAGGCTGGTCTCAAACTCTCGACCTCAGGTGATCTGCCTGCCTTGGCCTCCCAAAGTGCTAGGATTACAGGCATGAGCCACTGCGCCCGGGCTGTACTCTTTCATTTCTGTTTGGCTTCTTTCACTCAACGTTATGTTTTTTGTGTGATTAAGGAGTATTACTTGCTTGTCCATGACAAAGTTACCAGCTGAATAGCCTTATGTCCCAGTACTTCTTATTTTATTTTATTATTATTTTTATTTTTATTAGAGACAAGGTCTCACTATATTGCCCAGGCTAGTCTCAAACTCAAAGGCTTTAGCAGTCCTCTCGCCTCGGCCTCCCAAAATGTTGGGATTACAGGCATGAGCCACCATGCCTGGCCTTTCTTTTGTTTTTTTTTTTGAGACGGAGTCTCACTCTGTGGCCGGGCTGGAGTGCAGTGGCCGGATCTCAGCTCACTGCAAGCTTCGCCTCCCGGGTTCACGCCATTCTCCTGCCTCAGCCTCCCAAGGAGCTGGGACTACAGTAGGCGCCCGCCACCTCGCCCGGCTAGTTTTTTTTTTGTATTTTTTCTTTTTTTTTGGAGGCGGAGTCTTGCTCTGTCGCCGGGAATGGAGTGCAGTGGCCGGATCTCAGCTCACTGCAAGCTCCGCCTCCCGGGTTTACGCCATTCTCCTGCCTCAGCCTCCCCAGTAGCTGAGACTACAGGCACCCGCCACCTCGCCCAGCTAGTTTTTTTGTATTTTTAGTAGAGACGGGGTTTCACCGTGTTAGCCAGGATGGTCTCGATCTCCTGACCTCGTGATGTGATCCGCCTGTCTCGGCCTCCCAAAGTGCTGGGATTACAGGCTTGAGCCACCGTGCCCGGCCCTCTTTTGTTTTTTAAGTCGTATTCTTTTCACTGACAATCTCAATTGCTTTCTGACCAGTATTTCTAGAATGATTTTTTTTCCCTTAAATCTTCAGGAGGCTCAGCATGGTGGCTCACGCCTATAATCCCAGCACTTTGGGAGGCCAAAGCTGGCGGATCACTTGAGGTCAGGAGTTCAAGACGAGCCTGGCCAACATGGTGAAGCCCTGTCCTTGTCTCTACTAAAAATACAAAAATTAACTGGGCGTGGTGGCATCCCCCTGTAATTCCAGCTACTCAGAGGCTGAGGCAGGAGAATCACTTGAACCTAGGAGGCTTAGGTTGCAGTGAGCTGACATGGTGCCACTGCACTCCAGCCTGGGCAACAGAGCAAGACTCCATCTCAAAAAAACAAACAAAAACCTTCCAGAACTTTAGGTTTAATGTTATAGACAAGGTATGACCAGAATAATGCCGGCAGAAACCTTTCATTAGGTTTGTGGTTGCCCAGTCATGTTTGAACTTACTTGTTTTATTTTCTTAAGGAATTCAGTGCCCGTCTTGAATTTTGTAGAAAATATTTCACTGTACTTGGTATAGTTATTTATTAGTGTCACATCGACCACCTTGGTCTAGTGATGGTTGGTACAGTAAATGTAAGTGTATCCTAGCTTCTCTGCAAAGACTCTACCTTGGAAAGACTACCTCAATAATTTGTTTAACAAAATGAAGTAATCCTCTCCTTGTTAAAAACTTCTTCCTGGTTTCCTTCCTTTGTATTTCACATTAAATTTTGCTCTTTTGAATTTGGCCAGAGCTCAGGCTTGTTGGGTAAAGTAGCTTTACTTTTAAAAATTTATCAAGGGCCCTGATTTAGCTTTTTTAGAACAACTTCGGATAACTTGTCTATACAGATGTTAGTTAATTTTTGCAGACTGTATTCTTTTGAGTTTGTGAGGAGAAGGGGCCTATCATGAATTTTGTTAACTTTTAAAATGTTAAATTTAAGATAATTTTAGCCAGGTATAGTGCCGAGCGCTTGTAATCCCAGCTACTCAGGAGGCTGAGACGGGAGAATTACTTGAACCTGGGAGGTGGAGGTTTCAGTGCACTGAGATTGCACCACTGCACTCCATCCTGGGCAGCAGAGCGAGACTCTGTCTCAAGAAAAAAAAAATTAAGATTTTTTTTAGGCCGGGCGCGGTGGCTCAAGCCTGTAATCCCAGCACTTTGGGAGGCCGAGACGGGCGGATCACGAGGTCAGGAGTTCGAGACCATCCTGGCTAACACGGTGAAACCCCGTCTCTACTAAAAAATACAAAAAAGCTAGCCGGGCGAAGTGGCTGGAGCCTGTAGTCCCAGCTACTTTGGAGGCTGAGGCAGGAGAATGGCGTAAACCCGGGAGGCGGAGCTTGCAGTGAGCTGAGATCCGGCCACTGCACTCCAGCCCGGGCGACAGAGCAAGACTCCGTCTCAAAAAAAAAAAAAAAAAAAAAGAATTTTTTTTATAATAATAAAAAAAAACATCTACAAAATATGTAGCTTTTTGTGAATAGGCTGGTTTTAAGTTTCCTGTAAGTATCCATCTATTTGAGGAATTTTAAGAAAAAAAGTGAAAGCAAGGAGAAAATCAGCTCTTGAATTCTGTATTTTATATTTTGTAGAAGTTACTAATAGTTCATTAACAGAAAATGTGGAAACATAAAATGTGCACTAAAATTTTTAAGTGTAATATTTTTTATTGCCAATAATTTTATGAAACATTTGAGAAATACAGAAATCCCCCCTCACCCCCAAATGATTATAATCTGATTACTAAAAAGTAACCGTTGTAGACATTTTAGTGTAGTCTGTGTGTGCTTCACATTGTTTTTGTTCTACTCAGCCAAAGATATTTTAGTTTCTTTGATCTGACCTAAATTCTTGTAGTATTTCTTATGATTATCACCTCTAAGAACTATAATGTTTGAACTATGTACTGTAATTTCAAACGATGAAATTTGTGCTTACAGTCTCTGTTTCTTACGGTTCTTGATGCTTCGTGTGACTGTAGTACAGTGGTCCCATCTCTCTCTGGTGTCTGATTCCAGACTTGCTCTCTCTTTGATCCTGCATCTTAAACCATTAAACTACATTCTGCAGTTTGGATGTCTTTCCAGTTTCTTTTGTTTCATTACATGCTACATACCTGCATACATACATGAAAATAGATACATCAATGTACATATCTATTATACTTACCTTTTTTTTTCTTTAAACCTAAATGAAATTGTAATTTGTATATTCTGCGGCTTTTTTTTCTGCCCCCCCCCCCCATTTGTTTATTTATTTATTTTTGAGACAGTCTCGCTCTGTTGCCCAGGCTGGATTGCAGTGGCCTGATCTCAGCTCATGGCACCCTCCACCTCCTCCTGCGTTCAAGCAATTCTCCTGCCTCAACCTCCCTAGTATCTGGGATTACAGGTGCCTGCCACCATGCCCGGATAATTTTTGTGTTTTTAGTAGAAATGGAATTTCACCATGTTGGCCAGACTGGTCTCCCAACTCCTGACCTCAAATGATCTGCCTGCCTCAGCCTCCCAAAGTTGTTGGGATTACAGGCGTGAGCCACTGCACCCGGCCTTTCCCCCCAATTTAAACAGTTGATTCTTACATGTTAGTAGGTCTGATATATGAGTCCATTTTACTTAAAAAAGGCAGCACAGTATTCTGTTTTGTGGACCATAATTTAACTGCTTTCTTAGGGCTGTTTTCAGTTTACTGTTACAAACAGGTATCCATACACATCTACTCCTTTGCCAACATGTGTGGATTAGAGGATAGACTTCTTATTTAGAGTCTCACTGTGTCACCCTAGCTGGAGTTCAGTGGCACCATCGTGGCACACTGCAACCTCCATGCCCGGGTTCAAGTGATTCTCGTGCCTCAGTCATCACTGTGACCTCTTTTAGCTTATTATTTTTGCATTTATCTTTGTCTTTAAATAACACGCCTCTATTGTTTTTAGATTTCAGTTTTTGGCTTTCTTTGTTGATTTCCTTTTGTGACTTTAACTCTTGTTGCCCCCATCACATGTGCATACCCTTCTCATTCCTACATTCCTAATTTAGTTGGTAACACTCAGGTTTTTATTTGCATTATCCTGACTGTCAAAGTTATTCACAGTTTGAGCCATGTAATAAACTGATTACTTCTTTCTCTGCATTCTTTAGTTTGCATTTTTTGTTGGTAATACCTTTTTTTTTCCTTCCTATTTTGGCTTTGTTTTCTTCTGTGCTTACTGTTAATGCTACCTCACATTCCTTGCTGCTTGTCTAAATGTTCCATCAGGTTGTTTGGATGCCTTCAGTTGCCCTCTTCTAGCATAAAGGTGTCATTATCTCCAGTAGTTTCTTTACCTTTCTCCTAGATGCAGTCTTCTGTTTATTTAACCCTGTTCTCTTTCTTGGTTGCTTCCCTTGTATTTGAAGAGCTTATCTTCCGGGAGCTTCCTAAGAACATATCCAGGGTAGGTAGTATTTTGAAACCTTGCGTCATCATTCTGTCCTCAACACTTTCAGGATAATTGGGTATAGAATTCTAGGATATAATTTTCTTAGAGAATTGTAAAGCATTGTTCTGTTGCTTTCTGACCCTTTATGTTGCTGCCCAAAAGTCCAAAGTTCTTGTTTTCTGATTTATTTATTCACCCAAAAAATATTTATTAGAGCCTGTACTATGTGCCAGGCACTGTATTAAGTTTTTGGGATACATAATTGAGCCAGACAAAAATCCTACTTTCCAGTTGAGGACAGGGGGCACCTATAACAACAAATAAAAAATAGTAAGTTAATTATGTAGTCTGTTAGAAGATGATACATTCTTTGCGGGGAAAAGAATAGGAGATGTGAGATGGGCAAAGATTTAGGAGTACGCAGAGGGGCAGTGGACAGGGTGCTGCTTGCTATTTTAAATAGAGGGTCTGAGAGAGAGTCATTGAATGTAACAAGTAAAGATTTGAAAGTTAGGGAGTTAGCCACGTGGATATTCAGGAGAAAAGTATTTTAAGGCACAGTCCCAAAGGAGCAACCTAGCATTGCCATTGAACAAGGAAGTCAGTGCAGTGAGTAAAGGGGAACAAAGTAGGAGATGAAGTCAGAGTAATGGGAACACAGCACCATATTGTATCCTTATCATAGTGGCCCCTTACGGGCTATTTTTAGGATTTCAGCTTTTACTCTAACATGGGTGGCCAGTGGAGGGTGTAGAGCAGAGATTTATGTCATCTGATATAAAACGGAGCTGGATTAATTAATCTAATTGCTGTTCTCAGAACATATTAGGTGGTGAGGGTGAGAGGCATAGCTGGAAACTGAGACTGGTTGGGAGGATATTGCAGTAATCCAGATGAGAGATACTGGTGGCTTGGACTAGATGGCAGTGGTAGAGGTAGGGAGGAATGGTTGGATTCTGAATATATTTTGAAGGGAGGTACAATAAGATTCCCTGACTGTTTTAGATGTATGTTGTGAAAGAGAAGAATCAAGGCTGACTTGAAGGCTTTGACCTGAGTAACTGGAAGGATGAAATAAGGATGAAATGTATCAGTTGAAATAAGGAAGACTCTGAGTGGAGAGATTTTGGGAGGTGATAAGGAGTTTCTCTTTGGCCATCCCCCTGAAGGGGCAATTGGATGTACAAATCTGGGGTTTCAGGCAAATCTGGAGGGTTGTGTTTATTTTTAAAATCTGGGCTGGAGATAAAAATTTTGAAATCCTTAGCATGTTGATGGAATTTAAAACTAGGAGACTGAATGAGATTATTAAGGTACCAGTGTACATAAAAGAACATCTTAGGTTGCAAGGGTGGGAGACAAGGATGGAAACAGGGAGACTGGTTTGGAAGAGATTGCAGTAATCTATAGGCAGCTACAGTTTCAGCAGGAATAAAAGGAAGCTGAGGAGTGACTGGTGAGAGGAAAACCAAGAGTATGTGAAGTCGGCAAACAGAGTGTTAGTTAGCAGGAGTCCAGTGATCTGTCAACTCTGTCAGGTGTTGCTGACAGTTCAAAACTTGCAATTTAAATACAAACAAAACCACAGAACCATTGAAATTCAAATTACTGATTCAGTAAAATATTGGATACTGTTGGCTGAATTTTAGTCTTGAAACTGCACTTATGGGGTTGACTTAACGGTTACAAAATTGACTGTTACCAGGCAGGTTCTTTTTGAGTTAAGCATACCTTAATTGCCCTGTATCATGTGGTTGTATGAAATCTTAATTTTTTCACTGACATATAAGTGTTTTAGTGGAAACCATGATGGCATTTAGTGGAAACCATGACAGCATTTTGCGTCACACAAATGAATTATTTATGTGTTAGATCTACCTCAGTTTTTCTCTTTAGCTTGTGTAATTAGAGTACTGTAGGACCAACTTAGAGCCCTTGTGGCCATAAATATGAATAGAGGCATTTAATTACATGGCTAGCAGGTGTATTCAGATGATTCAGAATGTGCTGATATGTTTTTTAGACTATTAAAAACACAAAAGTAAAATACTAAATTTTTAGAGAAATGTGAGCTCCTTGTGAAACTCCTTAGTTTGAGGGAAATTAGTATAGGTTGTTAATTCTTGTGTTACATCCTTAGTTGAAGTAACTAAAATGGTTTGGCTAGAGTTTCAGGTGGTACTGCTTTTGTCAACACAGATTGTAACTATTTCAACTGAATATAATTGAATTTTAATAAGGCTCCATGATTTTTTAAAAGATGGCATTTCTTTCCTATAAATTCCATTACTTTTTTTCAATTTTACTAGTAAAGAGCCATCAGTCAAAATGTATCGGACTCGCTAATGTGACTTTTAACCGTTTCTTTAATTTCTTTAGTCTTCCTAGCAATATGCTCTTTTATGCTTAGTGTAGTATCACAAACTCTATAGATTACTGCTAATTTTGATGTGCTATAAAAAATTTTTTCTCTCTGTGTGTGTACATGCTTACCTGCCAGATTTGTCAGATGCAATGTGAAGTTGAATGTGTTGTATGGTAGAGTGTAGAACTAGGTACCATGAATTTTATAAGTAAGGTTTTAAAAAGCACAGCTTAAATGCCAAGATGGAGTATAAGAGCAAGTGTGCACTGGAATGTTTGAGAATTTTGTATCCTGAGAGAATATAGAACATAAGTTAGTAAATGGTTGTATTCAGATAACTAAGTAGTATTTGAATGCTTTTATCTAGACACTGTGACTTGCTTATATTGCAGATTAGTTTGTAATCAAGACTGACATAGTATCAATAATTTTAATTTCAGGTGTGTTGCTAAGAAGTTTTAAGGTTATTTAAATTTTTTTAGTAATGTGTGGTATGAAATAAAAAGTTGAAAAAGCCTGTTTGACCCTCTGCCTGGTTCTGTTGCTCTTCTCTGCTCTTTCGTCTCCATGATACTCACTTTGCTTTGATTTCATATCTAATAATTTAATGGCAGACTTAGAATATGTGATTCTATCACTTTGATGGAAAGTAAAGGTTTAATTTAAAGACTTTAGGAAGTTTATTTTCTTGACAACTTTTTGTAAATATGGAAAAGATGTTTTGAATGCTAAATTAAATATTTCATACCAGGGTAAGTAAGGAGAACATACATACTGTCTTTTAGGGTTATTCAAAAGAAGATGAGATTAGAGACAACAAAACATCTGGCTGTGCTTGTATTTATTTCAAGGCACTATATTGCCCAGGCTGGAGTGCAGTAGCTGTTCACAGACACAATCATGGTGCAGTACAGCCTTGAACTCTTGGGCTCACATGATCCTCCCTCTTCAGCCTCTTGAGTAGCTGAGACTACATGCATGTGCCAGCTTGCTCTTACTCGTTTTTTTTTTTTTTTTTTTTTTTTTTGACGGAGTTTCACTCATGTTGCCCAGACTGGAGTGCAATGGTGCAATCTTGGCTCACTGCAACCTCCCCCTCCCGGGTTCAAGCAATTCTTGTGCCTCAGCCTCCCGAGTAGCTGGGATTACAGGCACCTGCCACCACACCTGGCTGGCTGATTTTGGTATTTTTAGTAGAGACAAGTTTTCACCACGTTGGCCAGACCGATCTCAAACTCCTGACCTCAAGTGATCCCGCCAGCCTTGACCTCCCAAAGTTGTTGGGATTACAGGTGGGAGCCACCACGCCTGGCCTTGAAATCTATTTTCTTTTTTTTTTTTTTTTTTTCTGAGGTGGAGTTTCGCTCTGTCACCCAGCCTGGAGTGCAGTGGCCAGATCTCAGCTCACTGCAAGCTCTGCCTCCCGGGTTTACGCCATTCTCCTGCCTCAGCCTCCCGAGTAGCTGGGACTACAGGCGCTCGCCACCTCGCCCAGCTAGTTTTTTGTATTTTTTTTTAGTAGAGACGGGGTTTCGCCGGGTTAGCCAGGATGGTCTTGATCTCCTGACCTCGTGATCCGCCCGTCTCGGCCTCCCAAAGTGCTGGGATTACAGGCTTGAGCCACCGCGCCCGGCCGAAAATCTGTTTTCTTAAGTAAGGTGGGGATAAGTGTCTAACTTTGGTCTTTGGAAAGGTTAAATGAGAACATATGTAAACCATTGAGGAGTATACCTGGCACTTAGTAGGTGCTTAATACGTGTTTGGGGCAGTTCTTCATTAATGAGAATAACGGGAAGTCTCCACTTTGCCTCTGTGTTTAGACAACCAACAATCAAGGTCGAGGGAAAGATGTGAAAATTAAGCATGAAAACTTATATAGAGGGAGTTAAGAAGTTACAAGAGTAATGTAATCAGAATTTATGTGGCTCTTCCTACTTAAGGGAAAGGGAAGGGAGTGGCCATTCTTGCCATCAGTCTCTGTTCACTTGCTGGAGATTGAGGATACCTGTGTATTTTGGAAAATGCTTTAGCATATCAGAAAGTTATCTGCAAAGGGTTGAGAATGAAAATGGCATTAGGCTTTTCACCTACATCATTGAATAGCAGAAGACAGTGGGCATAGTTTACTTAGTTCTTAGGGAAGAGGGGTTGTGACCAGGATTCAAAGCTGCGGAATTTATGCAAGAGCTTCAGACTTAGACTAAGATGGAGAGTTAATCACTTTCGTAATCGTTTCAGAAACTTTCTTTGAAGTATTGTGATTACACCACAAAATTAAGGATTCAGGGGTAGTTAGGTTTGATTAATTGCTTTGACAAAGTTAGGAGTTTAGTACAATCTTTATTGTGCCTGGTGGGAAGGGGAAAGTTTTCCTATTGGCATGCTGAAGGGCTTGCATTGTTTTGGGAGGGATGTTACACTTTATTTTATTCTTTTCCAGACAGAGTCTCACTCTGTTGCACAGACATAGCTCATTGCAGCCTTTACGTCCCAGACTCAGATGAGCCTCCTACCTCAGCCTCCCAAGTAGCTGGCTCTACAGCGGATGCCATCACACCCAGCTAATTTTTTTGTTTTTTTTTTCTGTAGAGATGAGGTCTCAGTATATTGTCTAGGCTGGTCTCAAATTCCTGGGCTCAAGTGATCCTCCCAAAGTGCTGGGATTACAGGTATGAGCCACCAAACCCCATATATATGGTAATGTTTAGCTTGGTTGGAAGCCTCAAAATAAAATGATTTAGCAAGGGGTTGTATTTTGCTTTGAATGCATTTAAGTCAGGATTTGCCTTTCCTCTGTCTTCTGTTGACAGCAGCTTTCCTGGGTTTCCCTCATCTCCAATAATCAATCTGTCTAGACCTATTAGTAACTTCTTCTGTAGCTGCAAAGTTTTCAGAATTATCTTCAGGGAAAATGGAGGTTTTAGGAAAAACATACAGTTTTTAAGAAATCATTTTATTGCTTTGCTACAGTTCTGGAAACTATAGATTGTTTAATTTATTGTCCTCATTATCTTATAACAGTGTTTGAGTTTTTAACTTTTGTCATTTTTAACTCGTTGAATTTTTAAGAGACTTGCCTTAATTTTGTCATTGTGTGAGAAGCAAGTAAATCTTAAAATAGAAGCAGTGTTTAACGTAAATTTAACGTAAAACATTTTCTACATAATACCTGCCACAATGTCAGATGAGTTTGGAAAGCACCCTTTTAACCAAAAGGCATTCTGGGAACAAGAAAAACCTTAGTGTTTTGAATGGAGGAGTTTTATTTAATTAAGATTTCTAATGGAAAGAGCAAATTTGTGATCTGATACCTGTACTTTATATTTTATTGTTTCTTTTCTTTTTTTTTTTTTTTTTTTTTAGTAGAGACGGGGTTTCACCATGTTAGCCAGGATGGTCTCGATCTCCTGACCTCGTGATCCGCCCGCCTCGGCCTCCCAAAGTGCTGGGATTACAGGCTTGAGCCACCACGCCCGGCCCTATTTTATTGTTTCTAAGAATAATTTTTGTGTTACTAGAGGTGGGGTAGTGATAATCGCATCCTATCCTTATTTATTTATTTTTTTTGGAGACAGAGTCTTGCTCTGTCACCCAGGCTGGAGTGCAGTGGCAGGATCTCGGCTCACTGCAGCCTCCACTTCCCAGGTTCAAGTGATTCTTCCGCCTCAGCCTCCCACTTAGCTGGGATTACAGGTACATGCCACCACGCCCAGCTAATTTTTGTATTTACTTTGTAGAGACAAAGTATCACCGTGTTGGCCAGGATGGTCTTGAACTGCTGACCTCAGGTGATCCACCCGCCTCGGCCTCCCAAAATGCTGGGATTATAGGCATGAGCCACCGTGCCCGGCTCTTTTTTGTTGTTGTTGTTTTTTACTAAATTAAGAATAAACATGTTTTATTTTTTGCTCATTTTGACTGTTTTCATAGTTGTTAATCAGACTTTATAATGCAGTTTATTGTCCCCTTTGGAGAAAAGACAGCTAAAAATCACCAGTATCCTCATACAGATAACTGATTCATGGGTCTGATGTTGTAGTCCTCTTGATTTCTCACCCCATCCCTCCTATGTTCTATTTGTAACTTCATTTACAATATATTATGCTTTTTTTTTCCATATCTGACTACATTTTTCCATTTTAAACTTTTATAAGTAATTTATAAAAGGAAACAAAGATTGCCACGTGGAATTGAGAAAAAAAGTTTATCTTTCTACTGTTAAGTATGCATGGTAAATCAATGGCTGAATGCTCTGAAATTACTAAGACAACATTAAAGGCTGATTCTAAAATGTTTTTATTTAGATTGACATCTATTTAAACTATATACCAAACTGGGCTTGGGACGTAGGCTTTAGAAAGTGTCGGTAATAGTGCATTCTTGGTAAGTTTGGGATTTTTGCCAGTTTTTGGATTCTGTGGGCTTGTCTTAAGGTACTTCTGTGAACTTTTCAGTGCTTTGTGAAACTAGTGTAAATAAAAATTCTACCTAGTTGAGAATTAAGGTTTATTGTGCTAAAAATTAAATGGTGGTTGATTCTTGGCAGACATGTTTGATAACCTTTGCAAGCTTAAGGCATCTTTTGGAGTGTGTGTCTTGGAATCTACAAATTCTAGGTTTCTAATTGATGACTTGGCAATTAAATCAGCTCTCAGCTCTAAACTTAAATATTCTGGAATATGTACCACCCATGATACACATAAATTACCCTTCTCAATCTAGACAAAAGCCATTTGAGTCTAGAAACAGTCCAGTTTTACAGCTGAATAACTAGGGGAGCCTGGGTTTGAATCCAAGGGTAGATGACTCTAGAATGCTTCCACTTTTCTAACTTAATTACGTAGAGGGGCCTGTCTATAGATGAGTGGTTTTCAGAGTGTGCTGTAAGACTCTGTACAGATCTTTTGGAGTTTGGTAAACAGTGAAATATCTTTTGCTTGAGAAATAATCAGTCATCTTTTTGTTGTATACATTTTGGTTCTCTCATAGTTCTGTGGAAGTTTCTCTAAAATATATGAAATTTTCTTCTCTAGGGAAATTTAAGACCTGTCGAATGAATAAATATTAGAAAATAAAAATACAGACCGGGCACAGTGGCTCAGCACTTTGGGAGGCCAAGTAGGCAGATTGCTTCAGTCCAGGAGTTCGAGACCAACCTGGGCAACATGGGGACTCCTTGTCTCTACAGAAAATACAAAGAAAATTAGCGAGAGTGGTGGTGCCAGCCTGTGGTCTTAGCTACTGGGGAGATTGAGGTGGGAGGATTGCTGGAGCCCAGAAGACCCAGGCTGCAGTGAGTGTAGATTGTGCCACTGCACTCAGACCTGGGCAACAGTGAGACCCTGTCTCAAAAAAAAAAAAGAAAAAAAAATAGTCTGGCCCGACTGTGTCTATTTTCAATTATATTTCTTTTCCTAATGTTGTTTTGTGTAGCCTGTATTGTAAAATGAGGTTGAGGTGATTGGACACACTGTTAATACAGTGAGGAAGTGGTTAGAGTTAAAATTTCTTGCTGAAAGTGGGTAATCAATCTGCAATTCCTTGCATTGGGTTCACTCCTCACTGCCAGCTCTTGCTGCATTTGGAGGCTGCCCTAAGCATGATGTAATGACAGGTTAAACCTCTGCACGCACTAGCTGATGCAATGCAAATCTGAGGCCCAGGACTTTATTGGGGCAAGGGTAATGCTTGTTTAAAAACAAAACAAGCTACTCTGTGTTTAATGAGGCCATTTAAGATGGTTTTCCCAGAGTGGGAAGAGTATAATCTCTTAGGAGGTTTAAGTAGGAGTTTAATGTGGCAGAAGTGTGCTTACTACTTTTCCTGCGAAGTCTTTTCACAGCGGGGAAGGAGAGTTTAAAATATAGTGCCGATAGGAGGAGAAATGAAGTGAGCTAGAATTGAGTAAATATGGTAGTTGATGCCCGGTAAATAGCTGTTGAATGAATTAGGGAGAATGTTTTCACTCTTAAAATTTGGAGTTCGCATGATGAACCGGGAGTGTAGCGCCGGTGTGGGCACGCATTTCCCAGATACTCTGTAGCTCTTAGATCGAAACCATGAGAAACTGCTGATATTCGACTGTTGTGACCTACCGAAAACAGCATGGTTCTACCTAATTTTAAACTGGTGGAAATGCTGAGGAAGGCTCCATGTCGCTGGGGTGGGATGGGGTCAACAGCGGGGTGGCGGGGCCCCGCCCTGGGCTGCGGGGCGGGGCTTGCGAGCACAGCCCCACCCCTGCGCGAGCCAGACGGGCACCGCCCTGCGCGCTGCGCGCCCTGAGCTGGCCCTGGCGCCCCGGGTTGGAGTGGGCGTTCCCAACGCAGGCCCAGCCCCGGCCGAGGCTCCAAATGGCTTTCCAGCAGGCAGGCTTCTGCAGTAGTCCCTGAGCTGGCTCAGGGAGCGCACTTCCTTCGCAGCGAGCGCCTCGCCCCCTGCATCCCCGGCCTCCACCGGAGCTGGGCAGGAGCCTACTGAGTGAATCTGGAGAAGACAAACTTGGGAGACGGACGAAAGCTTAGGGCACGCTGGAGGACAGCGCAGCTGTGGCTCCCATTTTTGGAGATGCAGCCGAATTTGAGCTCATAGGGAGGTGTGGTTGCCTCCTGGGGATGGAAAGGCTTCCTTTCTCCACCTCTGTAACTCGTGCTTCTGAGAAGTAAATGGATATTTGGATCCTGACCTCGGACGCGAATTTGGGTCTTCTGTCCTTAGGAGCAGAAAGTGCCCAGGAGGGGCCTGTTCCTTTACTTCTTGGGGGAAACGCAATGCGCGGC
Source organism: Piliocolobus tephrosceles (assembly GCF_002776525.5). Classification (NCBI taxonomy): domain Eukaryota; kingdom Metazoa; phylum Chordata; class Mammalia; order Primates; family Cercopithecidae; genus Piliocolobus; species Piliocolobus tephrosceles. The sequence continues at coordinate 33,134,195 of NC_045450.1, read as the reverse complement.
CTGACTTCTCATGACGGGAAAGGCTACTCCACCTTCTCTGTACTCCTGGAGGGGAGTCTTGTTCACATGTTTACCAGCGTCCAGGACAAGGAAGAGAAAAGGTATTGACATTAAGAGGATAGGTTGTTGAGGCTGTGAAGCTTGAACCCTATTAGTCAGTGGAACCTGTCTGGCTTAGGGAATGGCTGCAGCAGAATCCAGCCGTTTCCGAGGTTTTCAGTCATGTTTCATTTGGGTTGCTGTGCTTTTTTATGTTTAAATCAAACTTCAGGTTACGTCATGACTTCTGCAGGGCTGTCCTTAGTTCCTACTGCAGGGCGGCTGTGTGGTTGGGATTCCTTTTCTGTTTCAAGATGGAGCTGGGTTCCACCCTTGGAGCTTTGAGAGGCTTTAGCAGTTGCTGTCCTGTAATACTCCATTCACAAGAAATACCGTTCACATTTCGCTTCTTTTTCACACTTTGAATAGGAGTTAAAATGTGCTTTCTATAGTGTTTGGAAAATGGTAAAGATGTATTGTGAGCCTGAACTGTTGATGATAAATGTATAACTATTGCTAGGTCAAGAAATTGTGAACAACAGTGTTTTTCTTGGTCTGTAGCTATGTTGTGTTAAATATAAACTGAGTTTACTGCCCTTGGATGTGATTCCTTGGTTTGGTTTAGCAATTTGAAAGGCATTGGTTGACTAGACTGTTTTGTGCCCAAGGAGCCACTTTGTAATTGTTATGCTTCTTACTGAAGTAAACTGGACCATGCAGTAGGCATACAGCATACAGCCAGGGTGTTTTGGCAATACTGAGCCCACTGTTTTACAAGTGACATAAAATGGATGTCATATGTACAAAGAATCTACTCAGAGGGAAACTGGATTACAGGAGAGCTCCTTTATAGTCCTTTGTCAGAGGACAGAACACCTGGGTCACACTGGGCTTCAGATGAGAGTTGATTCATGTTCTGAGTCCATATGATGAGACACATTATGATGGAATTCTGTCACTTTTGTTGCCTCTTGAACTTTAAAATATCCTTTTAGTGATGTGGAATTAATCTTTATTTTTCCTTCACTCTAAGTCCTCATTTAAGCTATCAGTTGGTAACCACTTGGGTAATCTAGAACCCAAGTTGCATTTACTTGGTCACATTGGTAACCAACATTGTTTCTTAAAAGTTCCTTGCAACAGAATAATGACTATAATTGAGTTAAAACATTAATTTTGAAGCTTTAATTTTGTAATATGGCTTAGTGGCCAGGCGCAGTGGCTAATGCCTGTAATCCCAGCACTTTGGGATGCCGAGGCCGGGGGATCATGAGGTCAAGAGTTCGAGACCAGCCTTGGTGAAACCCCGTCTCTACTAAAAATACAAAAATTAGTCGGGCATGGTGGTGGGCGCTTGTAATCCCAGGTGCTTTTGAGGCTGAGGCAGGAGAATTGCTTGAACCTGGGAAGCAGAGGTTGCAGTGAGCAGGCGCCATTGTACTCCAGCCTGGGCAACAAGAGCAAAACTCCATCTCAAAAAAAAAAAAAAAAAAAAAAGAATGTGGCTTAGTAGAGTTACTAGGAGTGCACTCTTAGGACATCGACTGATCTTTTTTTCACCCCCAAGACAAATAGTGGCCTGCAATATGCCCAGGTAGCTTCCTGGGAAAAGTTGCTTGTTTTATGTTTGACTCAGCCTGACTAGTTACATTGTCGATTATTTCTTCCAGATGACATTTACCTGTTAAATAATGTCGATTACTCTGCTGATGAATGTTTCAGCAATGCTGGAGAACCCTAGGCTGCAAGGGGTTCTTCACCTGTTGACTTCATCCCCCACCCCCAGTATGGTATATTATCTGTGCTGTGCTATCATCTTTATTCTTTCCTTTTTCACTGTCTCTTCCTGACTCTCCTCCTTTGTTCATTATGTCTGATACATATTGTGGATTGAAAGTAGAACAGAAAGATATACTTTCTCTACCAGACTAAAAAGTTTTGAGATGGCCCTCCATTTCTCCCATGTCTCCCTTCATTCACCTTTGTTGTGTGTTTATTTTTATATTTTTGCTGCCTTCACTAGCGAGTACATCCCCTCACTCTTGAGGTGGGCACTAATCGGTAAGAAATAACATTAATACCTGGCTGATGATAATTTGGGGGGAAGACTTAATTAGGTAAAGATGGATAATGGGATGGCAGCAGACCTTTCCCCTTGTGACCCCTCCCCTCATTCCCAACGTACACCTCTAGAGTAGATAATTGCTTACCATTAAGAAGAGTTAATGGAAGGTTCTCTGATTCTTGGGCATTGGAACTACACTCATCCCGCGGTATCCTCGGAAGATTAGTTCTAGGACCCCCTTCCCCATACCAAAACCTGAGGATGCTCAAGTCCCTGATAGAAAATGGTGTCGTATATGTATGTGCATATTCTCCTGTATAATTTAAATTATCTCTGGATTACTTAATACAATGTAAATAATACATAAATAGTTGTTATAGACTGTATTTTAAAAATTTTGTATTATTTGTACATTTTTCTGAATATTTTCAGTCTATGGCTGTGGTGAAGTCCTCGGATGCAGACCACACAGTGGATACAGAGTGCCGATTTTATCCAGGACTTCACCTGTAACTCCTTGTACCTATCAATAGCCGACTCCAAATTAGAAAGAAATAGAGTAAGGGAGTCTCAGGGAGAGAGTCCTAGCAAAACAGATTCGATTAAACTTCAGTTCCTTGTATAGTTTCTCTAGTTGCTTATGGTCCATCTTCTATTTTAGCATTTATTATTCCATGTAGTCTATGCAAAGACGATTAAGGGAGTTCCAAATGTTTTCCGGAACATTTTGAAAAGAGAGCTCATCCAGTGTACAGATCCTAATAAAATGCACATTCAGTGTAATTTTATTTTTTAGTGTCTTTTTAAATGCTATTTATTTTTCTTTCTCTTTTGCTCAGTAAATTTTGCGTGAAACTTTAAAAGTACTTCTGGCATGTAAACATTATTTATAAAATAAGTCATGGTTATAATTATTTTTCTCCTGCCTCCTTATGTATTTATTTCAGAAATGAGCCGTCAGACTGCTACAGCATTACCTACCGGTACCTCGAAGTGTCCACCATCCCAGAGGGTACCTGCCCTGACTGGCACAACTGCATCCAACAATGACTTGGCGAGTCTTTTTGAGTGTCCAGTCTGCTTTGACTATGTGTTACCACCCATTCTTCAATGTCAGAGTGGCCATCTTGTTTGTAGCAACTGTCGCCCAAAGCTCACATGTTGTCCAACTTGCCGGGGCCCTTTGGGATCCATTCGCAACTTGGCTATGGAGAAAGTGGCTAATTCAGTACTTTTCCCCTGTAAATATGCCTCTTCTGGATGTGAAATAACTCTGCCACACACAGAAAAAGCAGACCACGAAGAGCTCTGTGAGTTTAGGCCTTATTCCTGTCCGTGCCCTGGTGCTTCCTGTAAATGGCAAGGCTCTCTGGATGCTGTAATGCCCCATCTGATGCATCAGCATAAGTCCATTACAACCCTACAGGGAGAGGATATAGTTTTCCTTGCTACAGACATTAATCTTCCTGGTGCTGTTGACTGGGTGATGATGCAGTCCTGTTTTGGCTTTCACTTCATGTTAGTCTTGGAGAAACAGGAAAAATACGATGGTCACCAGCAGTTCTTTGCAATCGTACAGCTGATAGGAACACGCAAGCAAGCTGAAAATTTTGCTTACCGACTTGAGCTAAATGGTCACAGGCGACGATTGACTTGGGAAGCGACTCCTCGATCTATTCATGAAGGAATTGCAACAGCCATTATGAATAGTGACTGCCTAGTCTTTGACACCAGCATTGCACAGCTTTTTGCAGAAAATGGCAATTTAGGCATCAATGTAACTATTTCCATGTGTTGAAATGGCAATCAAACATTTTCTGGCCAGTGTTTAAAACTTCAGTTTCACAGAAAATAAGGCACCCATCTGCCTGCCAACCTAAAATTCTTTTGGTAGGTGGAAGCTAGATACATGAAGGTAAATGAAAGGAAAGGCTGTTAAATACAGGAAACAGTTGCATGTAGTAACACTAATATATTTAAAAATAAGTCAACAGTAAACCACTGAAAAAATATATGTATATACACCCAAGATGGGCATCTTTTGTATTAAGAAAGGAAGCATTGTAAAATAATTGAGTTTTGTGTTTGTTGTAGATTGATTGTATTGTTGAAAAATAGTTTTTTTTTTGTTTTGTTTTTGCGTGGGAGTGTGTGCGTGCGTGTGTGCGTGCGTGTTTGGGTTTTTTTCCTTTAACTGACAAGCCATCTTGAGTGGTCATGGGCCACTGCTTTTCCCCTTTGTGAGTCAATACATAGTGCTGCTGCGTGCTTTTTTGTGTGTGTATTTGCTAATTTTTATTAATTTTAGTTTTTCATTAAATAAATTTGACTTTCTTTCCTGTAATTCAGGTTTTTCTTCACTTTTTTTTGTACCATTTTAAAGTTAGTGTCTTTTGATATGCATACTTGTTTATGGTAAAAGTTTATAACATGTGTTCAATATTTTCTTTTGCCCCATTAATCAGTTCATTAGAAATATTTTAAAATCAGCTACTTTGTGAAGCTATGAGTTCCAGAAAGTAAAGGTGACATTGGAAAAATGATCAAAAGCTATTTAAAGCATCTGTAAGATGGTCTGTCTCTTTCTCTCTTCTACAGATGAGTCACATCTTTGAGCTTAAATCTTTGAAAGGTTAGAGAATAAATTGATTTTTATAAGGACTGCAAATCAGGCTTTTGTTTCCTTTTTCAAATATCTTGGATAAATCACATGTTTAAAATTTGTTCTTGTATTTATTGGTTTTTGCAAAAGAAGGCATCGTCATGCACAGTATTTGTAATTAAAAGCAAATCATTTGTTTAAAAAGGCAGTTTGCAAAAAATGTTTTTGGTCTTTTATAATTCTCATTAAAAGAATATCTGGCAAATTAAAAAAATCTTACTGTGTCTGCTTTAGCTCTAAGTTTGATAAAATCCAAAGTTATTTTCCTGTTTCATTCCATACTTTATATAGCAGAAAGCTGTGTGTTGTCATTTTTAAGTGTGGTAAAGTTATACTCTAAATCACAGCAAATAACTGGGTATATGGCTTCTGAATTACAGTCTTTCCCATGCCCTGCCCCTCTTGCCCACATTTTGATTCTTACAACTGTCAGGAGAATGACTAAAATGCTGACCACTTTTCACCTCTTTAAAAAAGCACAATGAAATAATAAATTTACTATTTAATAGCCTAGTGGTTAAGAGCCTCGGTTCTGCAGCCAGACTTCAGGCACCTAAGTGCCAGTCTCGGCTCTGCCCCACTAACCAGCTGTGTGACCTTGGGCCCCAGTTTCCTAATCTGTAAAGTGGGGTTAAATTATGGTAGATACTTAAAAAGTTTTAATGGGGTACAGGTATGTTACCTGAAACAGTGCTTTGTTCATATCAGCATCCAGTGAATGTTAGCTACCATTATGCCTTTAGTACCATGTAGTTAACTGTTGCTAATTACTTTGAGGCACATGGCAAGATTCTGAAATTGCCTTCTGAATGGTGAAAGATAATTTTGTGTGGTTTGTATTGGTACTGTAAGCCTAGAAAGTGAAAATTTGGACTTCACCCTTATCCCACCACTGATTCTGGATAATTTTGGATAAGAGTTTACTTCTATTATCCATTTTCAGAAAAGATGATTGTGTAGTCTCATCCTTACATCAATATTATCTTTTGAACTGGTTATAATGTGCTTGTGGAGCCTTTTTTGTTTGTTTGTTTGTTTTTTTTGAGACGGAGTTTCCCTCATCGCCCAGTGGTGTGATCTCGGCTCACTGCAACCTCGGCCTCCCGGGTTTAAGCGGTTCTCCTTACTCAGCCTCCAGAGTAGCTGGGACTATAGGTGCGTGCCACCATGCCCTGCCAATTTTTGTATTTTTAGTAGAGACAGGGTTTCACCATGTTGGCCAAGATGTTCTCGATCTCCTGACCTTGTGATCTGCCTGCCTCCCAAGTGCTGGGATTATAGGCATTAGCCACTGCGCCCGGCCTTGCATAGCCATTTTTATGGTGAAAGAGAGTAACGGTTCAACCACAGATTTATATTCAGGTCTGTTCATTAGCATATGTGCTTGGAAAAAGCGACTTTTATTCCATATTTAATGTTGTATGGTAAAAGGATTACTTAACAATATGTAAAAAGGCTCCCAATATCTTTCAAAATAAAAGTGGCTGGGCGCTGTGGCTCATACCTGTAATCCCAGCACTTTGGGAGGCCACGGTGGGCAGATCACTTAAGGTCAGGAGTTCGAGACCAGCCTGGCCAACATGGTGAAACCCTGTCTCTACTAAAAGTACGAAAAAGCCAGGCATGATGGCACACCCTATTAGAGAGGCTGAGGCAGAAGAACCCCTTGAATCCAGGAAGCGGAGGCTGCAGTGAGCCAAGATCATATCACTACACTCTAACCTGGGTGACGGACTGAGACTCTTGGCTTAAAAAACAAAACATATTGGGTATATTTGTGGAGGTATATCATTTTGTAGTTTTAGTATTTTAAAGTGTTGATTACAAAATATGTGTCCATATTGGAAATTATAAAACTGCACATACAATTGAGATCTGTAGTCTTGCTATCCACTCAGAGGTTGTTTTTCCAGTTTTTTATGTGTATGTGCATGTGCTCATCCTCTGTCACCCAGGCTGGAGTATAATGGTGCAATCAGCTCACTGCAGCCTCAAACTCCGGGGCTCAAGTGATCTTCCCACCTCAGCCTCCTGAGAGCTGAGAGTACAGGTGTATAGCATCATGCTTGGCTAATTAAATTTTTTTTGTAGAGATGAGGTCTCGCTGTGTTGCCCAGGCTGGTCTCAAACCCCTTGGGCTCAAGTGATTCTCCTGCCTTGGCCTCTTGAAGTGCTGGAATTACAGGCATGAGCCCCTGACTCCAGCCATATGTTTATTTTCAAAGGTACTGGGAGCCCTTTTATGTATTATTGTGTAGCCCTTTCATCACACAACATGCTCATCTGAGTGTTTCACTACTTTAATAATCTTGGAAGAACAATTTTTGTTTATGAGGATTCACTGTAATTTTAGGTTCTTGTTGGATATTTACTTGGTAATTTATTTTTGGTTATTTATAAATAAACCATGAACATATCTGTATGTTTTCTGCGAATAGTCTTGGGATTACTTTTTACATACTTCATCATTGCTTTCTGGAGAGGTTTCAGAGGACACCAGTAGCAGTGTGAAGTTTTCCATTTTCATTTTCACCTCATGGTTTGCTAATTTAAGCAAATTAAGGTAGTACATTTTGTGTTTGACAGTTAATAACCTTGACATTTTAGTATTAACAATTTGCATTTAGGTCTTCATATTCTTAGTCTATAGAGGTAAGATCTATAGCCATATTTCGTGGTCCATTACACATTTGATTTATGAGGCATAACTCTTGTCCTGAAATTGCTTGTTATAATGAAGACTTCTTCCATTTCTTTCTTTTGATGTCTTCTCTCAGGAGGCTGTATATGGGGTAGGTATGGGAGATACTCATTAACTTTGTTCTGTTGCTTTTACACCCTTAAACTTGAAATTGTCCTATTTAATCATGGGCCAGTTTGGTATGTTAATTGTTGGGGAATAGTTTTTCCTTTGTGAGCAATTTTTTATTATAATATGTATGATTTTAAGACCCACATTTCTGCAAATTTCAAACTTACATAAGTGGCTGTAGGTAGCTTAGCTCACGAAAATAATAGTGTGCCGCCTCCAACCCCCAAAAGCTCTTCATATTCAGCAACATCTGCAGTGATTCTCCTAATGGTAGAATTCTATTTCATTCACACTCCTGATTGGAAGAATTGGTAAGTAATCCAAATTAAGAAAACTGTGGATCAAATTCAGCATACCTGGGGGGTCAGTCTGACTGCTGCATTAGAATGGACATAAAAGTAATGTCGGAATTCGACAGGGTGGATAGTGCGTATGAACTACCATGCAGGACTGTGGTCATTTGGTGTTAGAGACTCCGGTTTTGAAGCTTGGTCATTCCCCTCCCCACTCATCCAGTGTGCATGTTCAAAACTCAAAGGATTATTTGGTACTTTACTGCTTATGATCCTAACCTGAATTTACCAAAAGAAACGTACATTCATCTAAAAATGGCACCATCCACACAAAATTCCTTATCAAGCATCTACTAAGATTTGGTGGCAAACAGTGTGGGCTGTAGATTCTAAATGCCTGGGTTGACTTCTGACCCTATATCTACCGGTTTTTATTTAAATACCGTCTCTGCCTGGTCCCTCCTCCGTAAATGGGTATGGTGTCCACTGTGTAAGGGAATGAGGAAGGCTAGATGTGCTATAAAGTGCTTATTATGCCTGGCACGATGCCCCAATGTCTTGCTGAACCAAATATTTTCGCTATCCTTACATAGCTCTAGAAATTTGACAAAGAAAATATACTTTATTATCATAGATGTACTTTTCTTAGGCCTTTCTAAATTCTGAAAAGCATAACAGGTTTACAGATATAATGGAGTGAAAGGACACTTGGTTTTGGGGTCACATTTTGACAGGCTTGCACTGTCATGTCAGGATGAGAATTTAGCCTCAAGAGTTCGTATTGCCTAGAAATGCGCTGACAGTGTTACAGTTGAACTTACTACTTAATACAAAAGATTTTATTAGATCCCAAAATGGTAAACACATTGAATAACTATTATTTATTTATTTATTTATTTATTTTTGAGACGGAGTCCCGCTCTGTTGCCCAGGCTGGAGTGCAGTGGCCTGATCTCGGCTCACTGCAAGCTCCGCCTCCTGGGTTCATGCCATTCTTCTGCCTCAGCCTCCCGAGTAGCTGGGACTACAGGCGCCCACCACCACGCCCGGCTAATTTTTTGTATTTTTAGTAGAGACTGGGTTTCACCGTGTTAGCCAGGATGGTCTCAATCTCCTGACCTCGTGATCCGCCCGCCTCGGCCTCCCAAAGTGCTGGGATTACAGGCATGAGCCACCGCACCCGGCCCCTGAATAACTATTCTTTAGTTCATTAAGTACAAACTATAGTCAGTATGTTCCAAAGAAATGAATTTTTATGGCAAATAAAGCTTTTCCTAAAATTGTTTTAGAAGTCCTTTTGTTGGTAACATTTAAAACTCACCAGATTTGCCTGTTGTCTATTCACTCTTGATATTTCCTTCCTCTTTCAGCGTTTTTTTTTTTTTTTTTTTTTTTTTTAAGTGCAGTTTTCATTGTGGGATCCACCAAATGTTAGTAAAACAAAAAATGAGCATTAATGTTGCACTATAAATCATCAAATTGGATAACGACTAACTAGTCTGTTTGTTTTAAACTGCTGGATACAATTTTCATGGGGATAGGAACTGAAGTACTTCAAATAATGTGAGCTTAAACATGTTACTTCTTTGAAGCAACCAAAACTACTTGATGTTTAACATCTAAAATCCTAGTTAAAGTAAATTCTAGATTTGGAGAGGGAATTGGCAAAACTAACATTCTTTGTAGCAAAATGTCCCTTAGTAATAGTCAAGTTGACCTCATTTCAGTAGTTCATAAAGGAAAATCCAAAGCCCTCAGCAGTGAATTACCTGACCACATAGTTGATTTTGGTCACTGTAAATGCAGACAAATCACCTAGTACTGGAAGCTTACGGTGGTAGACTTCACTATCACATTACTTTAACTACGGTCACGGATTTCTCAACTGATGTGAACTATTTTAGGAACAACCACAAAGATGACATTCTTCACTGTATTTGCATTTGTAACCACCAAGCAAGTAGGGATCTACCCTTGACGCATGGTTTGAGGTAAGGGTCAGAGGGACCACTAAAGGGGCAGAGCCAAGTAGAAACATGGATGCCTCCAGTGGACAGTGTAGAATTTCTTGATAAAGCACCTAAAGCTTTAGTTTTAATACTTGAAAAGTTTTAAAAACCCATGCATAAAACATGTGGAATACTGGTAAAATACACATATCCCTAGGTCTAGTGAACTAAAATTTGTAGAGTTAATAATTTTCAATAAAAAATCCAGCATAATTATTGTGATACAAGGGGTCTTTGGGTAACATCTTAAAAATGAATGCTAGAAAAAGATGATCAACATCACTAGTCATTAGGGACATAGAATCAAAATACGTCACAGCCATTTGGAGGGCTATTATAAAAAACCCAGAAAATTAGTGTTGGCAAGGATGTGGAGAAACTGGAACATTTGTGCATTGCTGGCGGGAATGTCAAATGGTGCAGCTGCAGTGGAAAAGTTTGGCAGTTCTCAAAAAGTTAAACAGTTATCCTGTTGTCTTAGTCATCTGTGTTAACCATAACAGAATACCTGAGACTGGGTAATTTAAAAGAACAAATTTATTTCTCATAGTTCTGAAGACTGAGAAGTCCACGATCAGCATGCTGGCAGACTGGTATCTGTTGAGGACCCAGTCTCAGCTTCTAGGATGGGGTCTGTTGCTGTGTCATCGTATGGTGGAAGGGAATCAAAGGGCAAAAAAGGAGGTAATTGGTTCTCTTGAGCCCCTTTATAAAGGCACTAAATCCATTAATGAGGGTGGAGCTCTCATGACATAATCACCCCCTAAAGCCTCACCTCTTAGTAACACATTGGTGGTTGCTTCCACATACGAATTTGGTGGAGAGACATTCAGACCTTAGCATATGTGATCTAGCAATTCCGCTCCTGGATATGTATCCCTGAAGGACCTAAGGGACTTCAAGAGAGATGTGTACACCTATGTTCATAGCATTATTCATAACAGCCAAGAGGAGGAAACAATCAGCAGATGAGGGGTAAACCAAATGCGGTCTATGGATATAATGGCGTATTATTTGGCCATAAAAAGTTTTGGTATTTGCTACCACATGGCTTTTTCCCAGGGAAAGTATTATTTTTTGACAAAACACCTTGATAGGTCATGGTTCTACAAGGCAGAGATGTGAAACAGAAAGCTAACTTGCAAATAATAAAAAGATGGGAGTTCCTTTGAGCTAAAGTGGCAAAGGAGGAAGAGGTTCATCCCTACCCATCTGCCCCCTCCTCATTATTTTGAAGAAAAACAGTGGCCTGACCCTCCAGATCTTTCTTTTCTGGAGGACACTGGGCGAAAAGTAGTTGCCCCAGTGACTATTTGAGCAGCTGATGGCTTGCTAAGTAAGAATGCCAGTCACAAAAGGGCAACTCTTGTTTGATCCCATTCATATGAAGGCAAATTCAGAGAGAAAGTGAAGTAGTGGTTACCAGGGTCTGGGGTGAGGGTGGAATTTGGAACTCTTTTTCAGTAGGTACAGTTTCAGTTTGTGGTGATAAAAAATGCATGTAAGCCGGGTGCGGTGGCTCGCGCCTGTAATCCCAGCACTTTGGGAGGCCGAGGTAGGCGGATCACTTGAGGTCGGGAGTTTGAGACCAGCCTGGCCAACATGGTGAAACCCTGTCTCTACTAAAACATACAAAAATTAGCCAGGCGTGGTGGCACACACCTATAGTCCCAGCTACTTGGGAGGCTAAGGCACGAGAATTGCTTGAACTGGAGAGGCAGAGGTTGTAGCGAGCCAAGATCATGCCACTGCACTCCAGCCTGGGTGACAGAATGAGACTGTTTAAAAAAAAAAAAAAAAAATCATGTAGACAGTGGACACACCCAGTAACTGATACCCCTGAATTATATGCTTAAAAATGGTTAAAATAGTAGATTTTATATTTTGGCTCCCCCCCCCCCCCCAAATAAAACAGGTGAAAAAGGAAGAGCTTAGACTTCAAACAACTAACCTCCCACCCCGGAAGAAAAAAAAAAAAGCTAGCATGTTCCATGTCATATACACCAAGGGGAAAATGCATTATTCTCTCAATGGGCGCCTTTCGAAAGACATGCTTAAAGCAAGTGCCCTCCTGCTTCTACAGACAAGTGCAAGTCTGCCTGTGTCAGGACTAAAGGAAGAATACTGAGAACCCCAAGTGATACTAAAAATGTCCTTTGTTCCTGCTGGGTGGAACAGGGCAGAGCGATGTTAGTGTGGATTAGCTCCCTCTGGTTGCTGAAAGTGAATTCACAGTTTGTTCTAGTCTCCTTTTAGATGACATTGGAAATGATAAAATTACAGTAGTTGATAAGAGTCAATGGCATATTTTCAAACGTCCTGATGTTCTTTCTCTTCAACTGCCATAACTAGTCCTAGGTCTGGACTTTTCCCCTCAGAATGCATTCAGATAAACTTTATCAGCAGGTCTGCTATTTTATCACAGTATTTTGGCCAAATCTTTTGTTTTTTTTGAGACAGGGTCTCATTCTGTCACCCAGGCTGCTGGAGTTCAGTGGCGTGATCTTGGCTCACTGCAGCCTTGACCTCCCTTATCCTCCCACCTCAGCCTCAAGTAGCTAGACTACAGGCAGGTGCCAACATGCCCAGCTAATTTTTGTATTTTTTGTAGAAATGGGGTTTTGCCATGTTGCCCAGGCTGGTCTTGAACTCCTGAGCTTAAGTGATCCACTCGCCTCGACTTCCCAAAGTGCTGGGGTTACAGGCGTGGGCCACCATGCCCAGTCCAGACTTCCTTCTCATCCAGGAAATTCCAAAATGTCTTTACATATATATTCTTATATTGTGTAATATAAGATTCTGAAGTCCATTACTGGCTAGAATAATAACTAGAAATTGCTTAATATTATTTCACATTGCATTTGAACTTAATCTTCACAGTAACAATTAGGTAGCATTACTTAGATTTCATGGATGAGGAAAAAACCAAGATACAAAAAGTTCACATAGCCAGTAAGCAGATGATCCTGACTTCATAGTCATACACAGCCTGGATTGAGTCCCAGCAGGAGCACATGGGCATGGACATCTATCAGATTTGGGAACTGGCGTAGCCAAGCAAGAAATAGGAGACGGAATCAGGAGTTACGATTCCATGCTTAGGACCATCCCAGATGGATGGCTGCCTCCCTCCGGGAGCTGCATTCTTCTGAGGTTGCAGGCATCCAGGGCCAAGGTGCTTCTGTGAGGTGTGCCAGCATGTGCCACTCTGCTGGATACAAGCTATCATGTTCTGAGGGCTGCTTCCCTCAGCATAAGAAGGGGCTTCTGTTGGGATGTGTAAGCTTCTTCGTAGGGTCCACTTGAGTCTTTTCTTTTTTAGAGACAGTCTTGCTCTGTCAGCCAGGCTGAAGTGCAATGGCGTGATCCCAGCTCAGTGCAATCTCCACCTCCTGGGTTCAGGCAATTCTTGTGCTTCAGCTTCCCGAGTAGCTGGGATTACAGGCACATGCCACCACGCCTGTATAATTTATTTTTTGTAGAGACAGAGTTTGGCCATTGGCCAGGATGGTCTTGAACTCTTGGGCTCAGTGATCTGCCTGCCTCGACCTCCCATAGTGCTGGAATTACAGGTGTGAGCCATCACACCCAGTCTACCTGAATATATATATAGTCAAGAATAGTTGGCTATACTTTCATCTTTGCCCAGTTCTAAGTGATTGGTTTCAGGATCCAATAAACTCTACAGGTAAATCCATTAAGTAATGGTCTATACCAGTGGTTCCTTGACTGTGCAGCAGAATTACCTGAAAGGCTTCTTAAAACAGATTTCTGCCCCCACCTCCCAGGATTTGATTCAGGCGGCCTGCTGTGGAGCCTGAGAATGTACATTTCTAACAAGTTATCAGGTACTACAGATGCTTCTGTTCTGGAGACTGTGCTGAGAACCACTATGCTGTATTTTTCTAGGGACAGTAAGGATCCCACTAAAAACAAGACAAGAATTCAATTTTTATCAGTTTACTAAATCAACATCTTATGTTTCTATACTAAACACTAGCCACTACTTGGTTTATTACTGTTGTGATTATGGTTACGAAACAGGGACATCTTGCATACCCCAAATGGTGTGAATAAAATCAACCGTGTCAGTACCTTTGAGCACTTCATAACTTAAAATTCTAAAAAGTTGAGATTTGGGCCTACAGTTTGCTATTTAACAGACCAGGTCTGGTCTTGACAGTAAAGCCACCATCAAAAGCTGCATTAAGAACCTCATCCAGGCAGCTTGCTGTGACAAAACTTAAATCCTGTCGTACATTGCCTGGGATTCCCTCAAGGTCTTTTTCATTTCTCCGAGGAATAATGACTTGCTTCAGTCCCGCTCTGTGTGCCGCCAGCACTTTGTCTTTAATTCCACCCACCTGTGAGGAGAGAAAAACGTTTTTAGGGTTAATGATCACCCTGAAGCTGAAAGAAATCCTGACCCAGCTTGCTTTCACTGAATTTACTACTATTTTAAAACATCTAAATCATCTTCCGTTTTGTTACAGTATGAGCTAGGAAAGCCAGGAAAAAGGTTGGTAAGTAGTGACCTTTTTAAAATGTTTCAATTGGTGTTGTATTAAAGACTGATGGGGGGGCGGATTTTAAATTGTTCATAGGTATGAGTTCCCCTTCTGTCAATGATTCTTTTTATAAATACTGTCAAAGTAAACACTGGCATTCCAGGTGTCATCACAACGGTCTTGTCTTCAGGTTGGTCTGAAAAAGCAGCACGTGATTCTGACCATGCATGAGCGCCGCTCCTGCAGAGCGTAGCTGTGTGCTGGGGTTACTTCCCTCTCTACAGGTTTAAAGCCAGGACTTTCGTGCTGGTTAATGAAGAAAACATATCCCCAAACTAGGCTCCTGTGGTGGCTTTCAAACACGTCTACAATGGTTCCCCGGCTTGAATGTGGGCCAGGCTTTGTGACTTGGTAAGAAACAGAGTGTGGTGGGAGTGATGCTGTATGATCTCCACGGCTGAGTCACACAAAATGAGAGCTGCTGCCTGGATCTCTCTTGATCACCTGCCCTGGAGGTGGCCAGTCATCATGTCTGAGGTCACTCAAGCAGCCTATGGGCAGGCCCATCAGGTGAGGAACTGGGGCCTCCTGCCACCAAACAAGACCAATTTGCCAGTTACGTGAGTCAACCACCATGGAAGCAACTTCTCCAGCCTGTCAGCCCTCATGTGACTGTGGCCTGGCTGGAACCTAAACTGTAAGCCCAGAGACCCTGGGCCACAGGAACCCAGCTCAGCCTCTCCTTAATTCCTAGCCCACAGAAACATGGAGAGTATGAAGTATTCTTGCTTTGGGGTAATGTGCTGCGCAGCAATTGCTCACAAATACTGCTCTCAGTCACAGCACCCAGCACATGCAAGCCCTGGAGACAGCCCTGTGGGAGCCCTCTGAGCATGTGTTCCAAATTAAGACTGGTTGCTACAGGCCTTCCTGCCCCACTGGCATCTTCTTTCAAGGTTTTCTTCATGCTGCTGAAGTACTCCTTCAAAATACCCTCTTCAAAAGAGTGTATACAAGACTAGATTTAAAACATTTTCCCTCACAGCTTTCGTTACTATTTTTTTTTTTTTTTTGAGACAGTCTCACTCTGTCACCCAAGCTAGAGTGCAGTGGCACGATCTTGGCTCACTGCAACTTCCGCCTCCCAGGTTCAAGCGATTCTCCTGCCTCAGCCTCCCGAGTAGCTGGGATTACAGGCATGCGCCACCACATCTGGATAATTTTTTGTATTTTTAGTAGAGACAGGGTTTCACCATGTTGGCCAGACTGGTCTCAAACTCCTGACCTCAAGTGATCCACCCACCCTGGCCTCCCAAAGTGTTGGAGTTACAGGCGTGAGCCACCACACCCAGCCTCATTACTATTTTTAAAACAATTTTTTGTAGAGATGAAGTCTCACTATATTTCCCAGGCTGGTCTTGAACTCCTGGACTTAAGCTATCCTGTTTAGCCTCCCAAAGTGCTGGGATTACACACATCAGTCGCTGCGCCCGGCCCATTTTCCTCATAGTTATGAAGGTACTGCACATCCACTGTCAGTGCTGAGGCCACTTTACCCTCAGTGATCTGAAAAGTCAAGAGGATGAAATGTTTTTCCTGGTTAGTAATGGTCCTTTCGATCTGAAGATGCCTAACTTTTAGGAAATGTTCAATTATTTCTTGGATAATTTGTTCCATCTCATCTTCCTGTTAGAACTCCTTTTAGATGTTGGAGTTCTAACAATTGTTAGAACAAATTGTTTTTCACTGTAGGTTTTTCCTGAATAATTCTCTGACCACTTTTAAATCTCAAAGCCCCGTCTTGTCCTCTGTTCTCCAAAGAGGTTTTCTCCAGCCTTCGCAGGCCTTTCCTTCAAGTGCTGCTGCTTTCCGTCCTGCCTCTTGTAATAGTCTGGAGCTGAAGGTGTACTCCAGGCCGCTGTGGCTCTCCTCTCCTGAGGCTGTGGAAGCCTTTACTTGGGCTACGATTTGCTCTGAGAGGGGACCAAGTAGAAAACCCATTTGTTCTACAGAGGTTCTAAAAATAGAAAAAAGTATCCGGGCGTGGTGGTGCACGCTTGTAATCCCAGCTAGTTGAGAGACTGAGGCAGAAGAATCACTTCAACTTGGGAGGCAGAGGTTGCAGTGAGCCAAGATTGTGCCACTGTACTCCAGCCTGGGCAACAGAGCCATACTCCATCTCAATAGAAAAAAAAGACTATTTCCTTTTTTTTCCTCATCTTGCTATGAACCTGCCAAAATCTTGTTGTAGACTAAATTGTTGTCTAGTCTATTGTAGACTAATACTGGCAACTAATAACTTAAAATCTAAATACTCTTAAGTTCTGTACATTTTATCACAATATTTTTATGAGCAGTTTAGGATCTGGAGCCTCAAGACCCCACATGTATAGAACCTTTTCAAAATGTAGTCATTAGATATGGTTAATCTTTATTAGAGTTTCCATTCTATACTAGCAAAGTTTTCTGCAGGGGGAGAGGAGGTCTCAAAGAAACTTCAAATTTAAGAAATGGGCTTAAAGCTTAAAAACAGCTACTATCCTCTTGCACACGTGCTATATCTTTAACCATTTGTCAAGTAGAACAAGGCCTCAAATTTTCATGTGAACTGCCGGTATTTCTGATGACCACACTAATATTTTTTCCCTTAGCAAATCTTCTTAGAATGGAAAACATGGGCTGAATGCGGGGGCTCATGCCTGTAATCCCAGCACTTTGGGAGGTGGAGATGAGAGAACTGTATGAGGCCTGGAGTTTGAGACAAGCCTGGACAACACAGACAGACCCTGTCTCTATACAAAATAAAATAAACCAGCTGAGCGCGGTGGCGTGCTCCTATAGTCCCAGCTATTTGGGAGACAGAGAGGAGGATGGCTTGAGCCCAGGAGTTGGAGGCTACAGCGAGCTACAATCTCACCACTGCACTCCAGCCTGGGCAACAGAGTGAAACCTATTTCAAAAAAAAAAAGAAGGGAAAATGTGAAAAACTGTCAGTTTTTATTTGATCAAAATTTTAAAATATGAATTAGTTACAGGTATAAAAATTTAATATATACTTAAAACCAAGGTTTTCATAGAAGGCAAAACCCCTATTTAAAAATAATATTAATTTTAAAAAATTAAATTAAAAAAACCATATAAATTGGTTTTTTCATACTTACTGGAAGAACAAGACCTCTCAGTGTAATTTCTCCAGTCATGGCTACATCTGAACGTACCAGCCGCCCACTAAAAAGTGAGGCGAGACAGGTTACTATGGTAACTCCAGCAGATGGTCCATCTTTTGTGACAGCTCCAGCTGGGAAGTGCAGATGGATGTCTGTGTTGTCAAGAAGATCAAAACTTCCAAAAGCTTTAAAAAGGAAAAAAGGACTTTAATGTGAAAAATTAAACCTGTTTTCTTTTTCTCCTAAAAAAAAAGTCACAAACAAAAATGAATATTTAGGGTAAATGAATTCTTCAAAATATTAGTGGAGAGTACAATTTGAGTGAGGGTCTAGAAGAATAGTTCCACTCTAAGTCGGATTAAAACAAAATAAACCTTTTGAATTAGTTTCTAGTTCAGGCACTAGTCAAATAGTCCTGAAATGGGAACTAGAATTTCCACAGGGGTTCAAAAGCAACGGTGTGTACTTCGCTGGATGCGTAACTAGCAGTCTCGAGCTCACGCCAGTCTCCGCCATGGAATAGTGTTGCCTCCTGGGTCATGCCTGCCTGGCCGGGTGCAGGCTCCTACCGTTAGTCAGCTGGTACTTCTTTGCGTTGCTGCGTAGCCAGCTGATCGCGAGGTGGGCGGACTCCTTCATCACGTCCCCGAGCTGGCCGGTCAGAGTTAACTGGCCCTCGCCATCCATTCGACTCGCCTCCACGAACATGATTTCTCCACCTAAGGGAGTCCAAGCCAAACCTATTGCTACTCCTGGCTGACTCAAACGCTGAGATACCTTGAAAGAAGAAGAATGATCAGAGTTGGGCTGGCAAATGCCGAAGTGTTTGCAGGTGACTGATACCACACAATCCTGCAAGAGTCGGCTGATTCCACAGAGGACTTCAGCCACTTACCTCAAAGTCCTTGTTACCTAACATCATTCTGAGTCACATTCAGCACTTACTCTCTGGCTTTCTGCCAGGAGAAAGACCTAAACTTCCTCTTTGACATTTATCAGAAGCAATTTTACCTTAAAACATATGTAAATAACTTTGCTTTTTATGAGCCAGATCTAGTTACACATGCCCTAGTTTTCAAGGAATAAACCCAATAGTTTTATCTAAGTGTCTTTATTGGGCTGCAAATATGTATATATATTTTGAGACAGTCTCACTCCACTGCCCAGGCTGAAGTGCAGTGACACAATTTCAGCTCACCGAAACCTCTGCCTCCTGGCTTCAAGTGATTCTCCTGCCTCTGCCTCCCAAGTAGCTGGTACTATGGGTGCATACAGGCCACCACACCCAGCTAATTTTTGTACTTTTTGTAGAGATGTGGTCTCACCGTGTTGGCCAGGCTGGTCTGAAACTCCTGACCTCAAGTGATCTGCCTGCCTCAACCTCCCAAAGTGCTGAGATTACAGGTGTGAGCCACCACACCCAGCCTACTGGGCTGCATATTTATATATACTTCATAACCTAGCTTCATTTTAGGTAATCATGAATTTGTTTCAAAAAGTGGAAACCCTCTTATTAGCAGACCTTTAAGAAGAGTGAGCTTGGCCAGGCACAGTGGCTCATGCCTATAATCCCAGTACTTTGGGAGGCTGAGGCGAGAGGACTGCTTGGTCCCAGGAGTTCGATAGAGACTAGCCTGGGCAACATGGTGAGACCCTGTCTCTTATTATTATTTTTTTTTTTTTAAAAGAAAAGTGAGAAGGATTATATTAGAAACTCTAGATTTTACTTCTCCACCGCTTACCTTTAACTTTCTCTGTTACTGCTGCAGAGACTATACAATACTACATAATAAACATCCTGGGTTCTTTCCCATGGGATGAGAGGTCCACTGTACTGTACTGCCTGCCATCTTAAATTGAACATGTTGTCACCTGAGATTAGGAGCATAGGTGATGGACCACAGGTTAACACATCTAAGTTATGAAAACACTAAAAAGTAACAGTGGAAAATCAGTAATGTTAATTCTCAATGCACCCTTTGAGCTTTAAAATTTCCTACCCAATAGAAGTTACTCATGTTAGAGGAACTGAACACAATAGGTCAACTAAGCACTAATCCAAACAGGAGATGTTTCTACTGAGAGCTGACCTCACTAAGGAACAGCAGTATACAGCCTGACTTTCTGGGTACGGGGCTGGGTTGCTTCTTTTTCTAAGGGGCTTGGACAATGAAAATCCTGATTGTAAAAATTACTCCAGAATTGTGTGGCATCCATTGAAGCTACTGGGCACTTCTTTTCCTTTTTTTTTTTTTTTTTGAGACATGAGTGTCTGTCATCCAGGCTGGAGTGCAATGGTGCAATCTCGGCTCAACGAAACCTCCACCTCCTGGGTTCAAGCGATTCTCCTGCCTCAGGCTCCAAGTAGCTGGGATTACAGGCATGTGCCACCACACCCAGCTAATTTTTGTATTTTTAGTAGAGATGGTGTTTTGCCATGTTGGCCAGGCTGGTCTCAAACTCCTGACTTCAGGAGATCTGCCAGCCTTGGCCTCCCAAAGTGCTGGGATTACAGGCGTGAGCCACCACGCCTGGCTGAGCCCTTATTTTCAGTAGTAAACATACATTAAAAAAAAATTAAGGCCGAGCGCGGTGGCTCAAGCCTGTAATCCCAGCACTTTGGGAGGCCGAGACGGGCGGATCACGAGGTCAGCAGATGGAGACCATCCTGGCTAACACGGTGAAACCCCGTCTCTACTAAAAAATACAAAAAACTAGCCGGGCGACGTGGTGGGCACCTATAGTCCCAACTACTTGGGAGGCTGAGGCAGGAGAATGGCGTGAACCTGGGAGGCGGAGGTTGCAGTGAGCTGAGATCCGGCCACTGCACTCCAGCCTGGGTGACAGCGAGACTCCGTCTCAAAAAAAAAAAAAAAAAAAAAATTAATCCTAATTAACTTCATTTGACAGGTTAGAGATTTGACAGGCCAAACTCCATCATCATTGAGCTGACAGCATGCACCTCAGGTCACGCTTTCCTCGAGCTTTGCCACTTGCCCTGTTGTATACTAACTTGAGGAGAAAGACACAAAAGATCTATATACTACCTAAGGAAAATCATGAAACAGTTATTTATAGAACTGTTCACCAGGTTTGTTTTTTCTAATATAAAATCAATTCTCTATACCTGAACGACATACATCTAATTTGGGTGGGAATTTGTCACCCAAATTAGACTTCATTCAGGCTCCTTTCTGGGGTTGGGTGACCGAATCGTGTTTAACACAAAAAGTCATTTGGTACAATTTTGTTATCTCTACCAAGAATAATCCCTTTCTTATATTTGAATCCTCAAAATTCACTTGTCAAAATAATACCAAAAGTATCCCTGAAGAAGCAGTAGTAAGATTCTTGTTTTTTTTTTTTTTTTGAGAAAGTCTTGCTCCGTAGCCCAGGCTGGAAGTGCAGAGGCATGATCTCAGCTCACTGCAACCTCTGCCTCCCAGTTCAAGCAATTCTGTTGCCTCAGCCTCCCAAGTAGCTGGGATTACAGGCGTGTGCCACCATGCCTGGCTAATTTTTGGATTTTTAGTAGAGACAGGTTTCACCATGTTGGCCAGGCTAGTCTTGAACTCCTGACCTCAAGTGATCTGCCTCCTCGGCCTCCCAAAGTGTTGGGATTACAAGCATTAGTGACCACGCCCAGCCACATTGTTGTTTTGTTTTGAGACAGAGTCTCACTCTGTCACCCAGGCTGGAGTGCAGTGGTGCAATCTTGGCTCACTGCAACTGCCTCCAGGGCTCAGGTGATTTCCCACTTCAGCTCCCGGGTAGATGGGACTACAGGCACCCACGACCATGCCCAGCTAATTTTTGTATTTTTTTGTAGAGACGGGGTTTCACAATGTTGCCCAGGCTGGTCTTGAACTCCTGGGCTTGAGCAATCTTCCCATCTTGGCCTCCTAAATTGCTGGGATTGCAGGCATGAGCCACCATGCCCGGCCAAGATCTTACTGATTACCATGTTGCTTCAAGAAGCCAAGCCAGTTTCCAGTATTCCCCATTTGCTGGAGAGCCTTCGTACTTTGGGCAGAAGCAACTGGTAAATTGTTAATTGGACGGGTAAGTGGTATACATAACTACGTATAGCCAAACTTAGGGCATCTAGGCTTACAATTACTATCCTGACTTGATAACAAGTGTTCTGATATTAACCTGAAAATGGGAATAATGCCAAATTTGTGTAACTTAACATCTACATATATGGGGCGGGGGGGAACTGAAGTTACTATCAAACCTGGAATCTCTATGATCAAGGCTAACAGTAGTTATCTAAGAAGCAAAGGACCTACAATTCTTAGACTTGGAGTCATATTCTTTAAGGACATGTTCTGAAACTATAACAATCAAGCATCTGGTTTCCATGTATTTCTCCCTCAGAAATGATGAAGTACAAGTAAATATGAAGGTATAGGATAAGACACATGCTGCTTTCTTGCTCTTGAATGGAGACAGTTTTCCAGCCATCTTAACCCCTTTACACAAAACAATTTGTGTTTTATAGCAAATAAGCGACTCAACATAATTTCAATATGGTGTTTATCCACCAGTACTTTCCTTTCAGCTTCTAGTCCCATGACAAGTTTGTGAAGTCATCAGTTACATTAGCCAAGACAGGCCTCGACTTGAAGTCTAGAATGTTTTTCCCACTATATGCCAAAGTAGAATGTGGGTATCTCAGGGTCATTTTTGTTGTTCAATTTCCCACCTGTACAATTGTTATGATTCAGTTTCCTTTTGTGTCTAATAAATCTTGTTCCATGAAATGATCAATTTCTTCTGAAATAATTCTATCAATAAGGTAAATATGCAGATTAAGGAAGAATTTAATCTAAGTAAAAATCTAAAAATAGAATGTGTCTTCTAATGTATGATTGCATTCTTAATACATCAATGCTATTAGTTTTTAAGGAACATTTGGAGTATCTAATCATTGACAATTTCATACTACTCTTCCCTCTTAAAAATAGTGATATTTGATTGAAATCGTAAGTATGCATAACTCTTTGTGACCCTTTCAAGCCTAGACCAACATGTATAGACCCATCAGAGGGACCCATATTTGACATTCATTCAACAGTCTTTTCCAAGCATCCTGATGCAGGCTGTGTTACAGGCCATGGGGACATAAGCATGAATACCTCCCGGCACTGAGAGACTAAAGGCATCAGACACAGGAGCAGTTATACTCCAGTGTGGGGAGCCCTGAAGAGGCAAGGTTCCCTCCCTGTCTGGAGAGAAGACACAGGTGTCACAGGAGAGGCTGAGTCTTAAAATACGAGTAGGAGTTTGCCAGCAGATGCCAAGGAATGGAGATGTGAAGAATTTTGTAGGTCTTCTTTCCAAGGACAAGCCTGGCGTCACGTGAGACACAGAACCTAAGCTGTCAAATTGCTGTGGTGTGCAGGTTACCCTGTAGTGGTGTTCACACCATCAACTGGTTTCTTTTGTAGCTCACAGAGCACTTTGAATGCTCCTGTCAGGGCTGTCACCACAGAAGCGATCCATCTGGCAACCTCTTTAAAGTCTTAGTACTGAGATCCCAAGTCTTGAATTCATGAATATTTGATTTTTCTAGTTGTAGATTTGTTTCAGTAGCATTCAGAAATGGGAAGAGCAGATTCTACATCCCTCAGAGAGGTGCTGGGGTCCACCACTGTCATCTCTTAAGAAGCATTAAGCAGCCCCAGGCTGGCCTGCCACTTGCATTGCTGAGAACCAGCTGCTCTCCAATCCTTCCAGTAAGGCCTTTTCTTGGCACAACGGCGGATTCCTGTGGGGGCCTGGGACCAGACTGAACGTGCAGCATCAGTGCTGCCCTCAACAGGTGGCACAGCAGGTTTATATGGAGCAGAAGGGAGAAGTAATTTACTACCATGATTCTTTGGGGGCATTTAGTTGGTGTTTACACTCTTTCTCAGTTCTAGCAGCTGAGTTTGTTTGCTTGAAAGGCAAGCATGATGACAGAATCTCCTGGAATTCGCTTCTGGATGCATTCTATTCAGGAGGCTTTAAAGTGTCTTCATGTCTATCCTCTTCTTCATTATTTTCTCAGAGCAAGTAACCTTTAGACAAGGGCTTTTCATACACCATGGTCAGAAGCCAACACTGAGGCTTTTATATGAGGTGGGGGACACTTGAAAACATGAGAGTCAGGAATAATGAAATGACAGAATCCTGTCCCCAACCAGGTATACTGATCCTTTGTCCCTTTGGAGGTGCCTAATGTCCATTCCTTTTCCTAAAACCAGCCTGATTTCCTGCAGTGACCTACTCTTTCCATGCAGGCTCCCTGAGGCAGAAAACTCAGGATTCTGTCTCCCAGTGAGACAGTGAAAGGGCACAGCCAGGGACTGAGGAGGTGCCCAGGCCCACCTACTCGCGTGGCCCCTCCTCGGATTCGGGGCAGTTCTGAGTCTTGCCGTGATAGCACATGCAGCGTGAGCGATGCCTTGGCTTCCTGGGGACACCTGCACCCACTCCTGCTCCTCCCCACTTTTTTTTGTAGTAATGTTTATTTTTATTTTATTTTTAAAACATGCACTTAATTGATCTGGTTTCTGTAGGAAACTTTATGTATTTTGAAAAGGTGACCTATGACACTGTTCCTAAATTTGAAATCTAGGCTAAGTTCCTGGAACCCATTTGATATGGTTTGGATCTGTGTCTCCACCAAATCTCATGTTGAACTATAATCCTCAGTGTTGGAGGTGGGGCCTGGTGGGAGGTGACTGGATCACGTAGGCAAATTTCTCATAAATGGTTTAGCCCCATCCCCTTGGTACTGTCCTCGCAATAGTGAGTTCTCATGGGAGGCGGTTGTTTAAAAGTGTGTGGCCACCTCTCCTCCTGTACTCTTGCTCCTGCTCTGGCCACATGATATGCCTGCTCCCCCTTCACTTTCCGCCAAGAACTGGAAGTTTCCCGAGGTCTCCCCAGAAGCTGATGCTGGAGCTATTTATTTATTTATTTTTGAGATGGAGTCTCACTCTGTGCCTCAAGCTGGAATGCAGTGGCATGATCTCGGCTCATTGCAACCTCCGCCTCATGGGTTCAAGTGATTGTTCTGCCTCGGCCTCCCAAGTACTGGGACTACAGGTGTGCGCCACCACGCCTGGCTAATTTTTGTATTTTTAGTAGAGATAGGGTTTCACCATATTGGCAAGGCTGGTCTCGAACTCCTGACCTTGTGATCCGCCTGCCTTGGCTTCCTGAAGTGCTGGGATTACAGGCGTGAGCCACCGCACCTGGCCTGATGCTGGAGCTCTACAGGCTCTGATTCCTGTAGAGCCTTCAGAACCGTGAGCCAATTAAACCTCTTTTCTTTATAAATTACCCAATCTCAGGTAGTTCTTTTCTTTTTTTTTTTTTTTTTTGAGACAGTTTTCATTCTGTCACCCAGGCTGCAGTGCAATGGTGTGATCACAGCTCACTGCAGCCTCAACCTTCTGGGCTCAGGTGATCCTCCCACCTCAGCCTCCCGGGTAATATTTTGTGTTTTTTGTAGAGACTGGGTCTCACTTTGCTGCCCAGGTTGGTCTTGAACTCAAGCAATCCGCCCACCTTGGCCTCCCAAAGTGCTGGGATTTACAGGCATGAGCCACTGTGCCTGGTCTCAGGTATTTTTTTTATAGGAATGCAAGAATGAACTAATCCACTGTTTTTCAATCTGTTTAGGGAATACTAAAGGATATTATTAATTAATAAAAGTGTGCCTTCTTACCTTACCTCCTAACTGTCAGTTTGCTAGGTCAGTAACATTTTTTGACATTAATATATTTTTGTAGATTCATCTTCGATGAAAGTAAAAAAATAGTAAGTGGTGGTATAAGGTTATTAACTATGTACAAAATTTGGATTAGAAAAACAGTGGGGATTTTTTGGTGATTGGGGATAGGTCTCTTTAGGGAGTATGGTAGTTGCAGAAATTAGTATTTGTTTATTCTTTTTTAGTATTACTGGGCAATATGGTGGGTACACTGACTCACCAAATTCGAACTCTGTGATAATGTGCACATGCTTACCACCATTTATCAGAGGAAGACATCAAGCTCAAGGAGACTGAGTTTATGATTTAGTGAGTAAGAGGCTGCCTTGCTAGTTTCAGGCCTTATTCTTCTACCCTTCTGAGCCCCTGCTTATGGCAGTTGGCACTTTCTCCTCACTGTCTCTGACATTCAGGAAGAGTCTAAACACTGCTCCTTCCTTTCTGCCCCAGCCCCTGCTATCACCCTGGGTGTCTTCAGTGAAAGCATGATGCTCACCCAAAACCTGACTTCTCAGTTCTTTAAATGCCTCCTGAACTCAGCCACCCTCTTCCAGGTACTTATCACCAACCGAAACCATACTACCTCTGAAACCCCTGACCATCATTTCTTATCCTTCTAGCTCGCCTGTACTCAAGCCATGAACTCCAGCACATTCCCATCATAGAGCAGCTCTGCCCTAGCTTCACTCCTCTCTTGTGCAGCCCACACACGTTAGCCCCATCATTGTAATCTCTTCCTTACAAATAACTCAGTATTTTTGTCCCTTTCTACATAATACCTTGCAAAAAGTATCCCTTCTCCCATCAAAAGCCATTTCCTCACTGGTGCTTTGGATCCCACCCCCTCTCACTTTCCTGGAGACTGTTTCTATCGTACCACTGCTCTGTCCTGCAACATCAGTCCTGTGCTCTCTACTGGATTACTCTTAGCAGCAGCTACTATTTTGAAAACATTCTCCCTTTGACATCCATATTCTCTTCTAGCTGCCTCATTTCTCTGCAACTGTTTACAGCCAAACTTCTAAAGAGCTGCCTACACACTAATTCTACTTCCTCGCCTCCCATTCTTCAACATACTCCAATTCCTACCATCCCCACCACTCCTTCCTTGTGAAATCTCTTTCAAGGTCACCAACAACCTGCATGCCATCAAATCCAATACACATTTGTTCTGACCTTGATCTTCTTTGATCTCGCAAACAGTAAACACATTTTGACGTCCCTTCTTTCTTGAAATATTCTCCTCTTCTGTCTCTACGGCAGCACAGCATCCTGGTTTTCCTCTTCCCTGAAGGCTTGTTCCTTCCCAGTCCCTTTTTGTTTTTCCTGACTTCTTTGTTGGCTCCTCTTCTCTCTATATGATCCCTAAATAATGCTGTACTTCAGGGCTTGCTTCTAGGCTACCTGCTTTTTTATGTCTCCTTTTTTCTTAGGCGATGTCAAAGCCTCAATTTCTGGGGCTCTAAATATCCTCTATTTTCTGATAACTCTATAATCTATATCTCCATCTTGGGTCTTTCCTCGGAGCAATAGATCTGAATGTCCAAATATCTCTACTTCTATGCCTCGCCGATATTTCAAACTTTTATTTTATTTTTTTGAGACAGGGACTTGTTCTGTCGCTCAGGCTAGAGTGCAGTGGCGTGATCTTGGCTCACTGCATCCTCTGTCTCCCAGGCTCAAGTGATCCTCCCACCTCAGCCTCCCAAGTAGTTGTGACTACAGGCGTGAGCCAGCACACCCAGCTAATTTTCGTATTTTTTGTAGAGAAGGGATTTTGCCATGTCACCCAGACTGGTCTTGAACTCCAGGACTCAAGCAATCCACCTGCCTCAGCCTCCCAAAGTGCTGGGATTACAGGCATGAGCCACTGCGCCTGGCCTGGATATTTCAACCTTAATGTGTTCAAAAGAGCCCCCAGTTTTCTTTGCAACACTCCCTCCCCATCTCCCTCCCCCCGTCTTCCTCATCTCAGTAAACGGCACTACTACACACATACCCTGTCACTGTGGCCAGAAACCTGTAAGTCCCTTTTGATAACTGTTTCCTTCATTCCCCAATTGTTACCCATCAGCATGTCTACTTCTACCTCTAAAACAGACCTCAGACACAGCTAGAGTAGGTACTGTCTATCTCAGTACCACAGTTTGTTTTCTCTATAGCATCAACTTCAATTTGTGATTATTCGCTTACCTGTCGATTTTTTTTCCTGCACTAAAGTGGGATCCATGAAGGCAGACATCATACTTTGCTTATTTACTACTGTATTGCCAGAAGCACATGTTAGGTCCTTAATAGGTATTTATTAAATGAATGAAACTCTTTCTAGAAGAAACCACAGACCCTAGACTGTAATTTACCCTAAGGGAGAATATAGGCATTTAGACAAAAAAAGGTATCTGCTGGGTTTGGTGGCTCATGCCTGTAATTCCAGCACTTTGGGAGGCTGAGGCAGGCAGATGGCTTAAGCTCAGGAGTTTGACACCAGTCTAGGACAACATGGTGAAACCCCATCTCTACAAAAAATACAGAAAAAATTAGCTGGGTATGGTAGCACATGCCTGTGGTCCCAGCTACTCAGGAGGCTGAGGTGGGAGAATAGCTTGAGTCCAGGAGGTGGAGGTTGCAGTGAGCTATGATCATGCCACTGCACTCCAACCTAGGTGACAGAGTGAGACCTCATCTCAAAAAGAAAAAGTAAAAACAAACAAATGAAAGGTATCTTATAACATCTTGCGAACACCTCAACATGTATTCCAATATTCCTAGTATAACCTCTCTTCAGATTCTTTGCCTAGGAAAGCACAAAGAAATAGAGAAATAAGACTGGCCACTTGTGAAGTGCAAAGAACAGAGGCCCTGCTCAGGTCCACCTGTGAGCTCTCTGCAAAGAACAGAGGCCCTGCTCAGGTTGCATGTGACGTTTTTCTAGAGTAATAGAGCACTAGGTTTGGAGTTGGTCAGACCTAGAACCAAATCTCATTTCTGGCATAAGTTGTGTCTTCTCTCGAGTTATTTAAATACTCTAAGCCTGTTTCCTCAACTGTTACTGGAAAGACAACCATGACTGAGGATTAAATGATCACTTGTGGAGGGCCTTGCACAGTGCCTGACGCCAAGAGATACAAAAATGGTAGTGGTCAACAAGTTGAGCCCAGCCTCTCCCATTCCAAAACAGAGCACTAGAGTTGGTAAGAATATGAATGAGAATCTGATGTAGAGCAGATACCTTTTTAAAAAACTCTAATATATCACTGCCACTCTTTTCTAGCAACCAAGGGCAGGAATTATCTTGACCTGACAGGGTGCTGTAGAAGGGGAGAAAGAATAATGGACTTGGAATAAATAAGCTGATCTGAGTCTGAATTCCAACTCTACCAACTGCACTTTATGTGAATTTGTACAACTCATTTAATCTCTTTAAACTTTTCCCTTGTATGTAAAATGGAATTATACTCCTAGCACAGTGACAGCCCTCATGGACAAGAAAGAAATGTTCTATAGGCCAGGCGCGGTGGCTCAAGCCTGTAATCCCAGCACTTTGGGAGGCCGAGACGGGTGGATCACGAGGTCAGGAGATCGAGACCACCCTGGCTAACATGGTGAAACCCCGTCTCTACTAAAAAATACAAAAAACTAGCCGGGCGAGGTGGCGGGCACCTGTAGTCCCAGCTACTCGGGAGGCTGAGGCAGGAGAATGGCGTGAACTCGGCAGGCGGAGCTTGCAGTGAGCTGAGATCCGGCCACTGCACTCCAGCCTGGGTGACAGAGCAAGACTCCGTCTCAAAAAAGAAAAAAGAAAAAAAAAAAAAAAAGAAATGTTCTATAAGTCTTAATTTTATAGACACAAAAGCAGAGGTAGACTGTGTGGTTAAGTAATTTGGGGCTGGTGGTCATCAGACCCCAGGTAGAGACAGACCCCAGGCTACAGGGTGAGTTCTCATTTTCAAGCATGAAAAAAATGAACACAATGTTCCCAACACTCAAACACCATGTCAGGCCTCTGAGCCCAAGTGAAGCCATCATATCCCCTGTGATCTGCACGTATACAACCAGATGGCCTGGAGCAAGTGAAGAATCACAAAAGAAGTGAAAATGGTCGGTTCCTGCCTTAACTGATGACATTCCACCATTGTGATCTGTTCCTGCCCCACCTTAACTGAACGATTAACCTTGTGAAATTCCTTCTCCTGGCTCAGAAGCTCCCCAATTAATCTTGGGAAATTCCTTCTCCTGGCTCAGAAGCTCCCCAACTGAGTACCTTGTGACCCCTGCCCCTGCCAGCAAGAGAACAACCCCCTTTGACTGTAATTTTCCACTACCCACCCAAATCCTATAAAACAACCCCACCCCTATCTCCCTTCGCTGCCTCTTTTCAGACTCAGCCCGCCTGCACCCAGGTGAAATAAACAGCCTTGTTGCTCACACAAAGCCTGGCTGGTGGGCTCTTCACATGGATGCATGTGACACACCACATCTTCCATTCTAAGATGCTATTAATAAAAGACAAAATGGCTACTGGAGTCTTTCTGCAGACTCTCCTTGGTAAAAGTGTTACTACGTAAAGCTCACATGCTACAAGGAAACTAAGGTTCTCTGATGCTAACCATGAGAGCTGGTAAGCAATGTTTATAAAATTTCTCATTTCTGTTCTCTTGGCTCTTTCTTTGCTAATGCTCTAGGAATGTCAGCAATGCTCCCAAACTTAACATCAGCAGAAATGGCTGGGCGAGAGGGGTATATGCAACAGAGACATGCATTAATCTTGTCTTTATTTGCTGCTCTAGTTTAAATCCTCAAAGAACTGTTGGAATGTAGTTTTCTGGAAGCCTAGAGAAAAAGGCCATCGGCCATGCAGGAGTCAAAACCTGTTTGTGTCTTCACTCTCAAAGTCACTGGATCCTCCCAGAACGAGAAAGCGGGTTTTGTTCACTTTCTCAATCAACAATGTTTTGCTCAAGTTCTTTCAACACTTCAAAATTCAAATCCATGATATCTTAAGAATTCAAATAATCAAAACAATGCTTCTGATTCTATTGTTCAAGTCCAGATTTACTGTCAAGAGTAAACAAGTTCTATTCTTGTAACTGAGAGCTCTGAGAGAGGCTCATTAGCTTTAATGACCAGCTTAGAGTTTAAATGGATAAACAAGACAGGCTTGGGGGCTATTTCTCATCAACTCAGTTGTAAGAACTTGAGGAAAACCTATCTACTGGTAATGATTTCAAATGTTAGATGGAGAGATTATCTTCTGCATAATTTATCAAATTTATTTTCTGAAAATATTTTTTCCTTAAACTGATAAGGAGGTGATGATAAAGCTAAATTCAATAGTATAATACAAACATTTTTATAGTAACCAATCTATGAAGGCTCATCTAAGCACCCTATAAATTATTTCACAACACCCTTAGCAGTTATATTCTAACATCTATTTCCATCAGTTGCCTCAACTCAGTCTTGGCACTCAGGCCTTCTGCTGTGAGGTATAGTTAGGAGAGAAAGATGAAAACAGGGCTAGACCTGCATGTGGGTTTAACCCTAAAGGAACTATTAACAATGGGACAACAGGTTCCTGAAAGATGTCATCTGGGTCTGCACTAGCACAGTCTGAAGCTAAGCTATGCTCATGTTTCCAGACCTGTATCAGGTTGATTCTCCGCCTCTTCCCCCAAGCCCTTGATAGCACAAAGAAATCCCTCATTAAAGTACACATAAGAATATGGAATTTTTCTAAGGAGAAGAGTCAGAGGCATTGTTCTTAAAAAGGAACTGAATGGTAGAGAATAAAATGAGACTGGGGTTCTAAAAGAGGATATGGCTGGGATCTCTGGCTCCTGGCAACAGTCATATCATCACATTAAGCACTAAAACGCAATACCATACAGAAATAAAGTTTCCATCTTAAGGCAAAATTCAGCCTCTGGAAACACCCAATTCTACTTCTCTGTTAAGCAACCACCTGAGAGAACCAGTGAGTACCAACAAAAAAAAGGAGAATGGAGCGAGACTCGCTGAGCCGCAGACCCTGAGATGTGGATCTTTGTGAAGACCCTCACAGGCAAGACCATCGCCCTTGAGGTCGAGCCCAGTGATGCCACTGAGAATGCCAAAGCCAAAATTCAAGACAAGTAGGGCATCCTACCTGACCAGCAGTGTCTGATAATTTGAGGGCAAACAGCTGCAGGATGGCCGCACACTCTCAGACTACAACATCCAGAAAGAGTCCACCCTGCACCTGATGCTGCGCCTGCGAGGTGGCATTACGGAGCCTTCCCTCTGCCACCTTGCCCAGAAATACAACTGTGACAAGATGATCTGCCACAAGAGCTGTGCTCGCCTGTGCCCCCATGCTGTCAACTATTGCAAGAAGTGTGGCCACACCAACAACCTACGTCCCAAAAAGGTCAAATAAGGCTCTTCCTTCCCCAGAGGGCAACCTCCTGCCCAGGCCCTATGGTCCTGGGGCCTCAATAAAGTGTTCCTTTCATTGACTGGAGCAAAAAGCAAAGAAAAAAAAAGAAATTGATTACCTCCATTTCATACATCGGGGGCCCAAGGATGTCTTTCAGAGCATGGAAATCAATCAAAATCGGCATTTCAGGTGGTAGAGCCAAGTCAGTAGTGTCACTGATAGATTCAGGTTTTTCATCTTCTAAGATGTGTTCTCTGCAACCTAAACGAAAAAAAAATGTATTTAGAAGTTCTAAGACATTTGCAGGCTGGAAAATTCACTAGCAGCAAATATCAAACAAAAGCCCAGTTAGTGGACCTCAAAAGTTCAGTCACTTTTATGCATTTATCAAGGCACAGACATTCACCTGCGTATCTGTGGCATGCAGGTGAAATAATTTGTCTTTCAAGAGCTCACTGAGGGTGGTATTTGCAATTGCCTTGTTCAACTACTTTTACATGCTTATTGTCTATCTCCCCCATTAAAGTGTAAGTTCCAGAAGGGAAACAACTTTGCCTGTCCTTTTTGACCATTATATTCTTAAGAACAATTCCCAGCACTGTTCAACTTAATGGCCTACAGCTAGGCCAAAGACTGAAGGGCTAAATGCAGTAGGTTACTTTGCATTCTGTGATCTAACAATTCTCTGTTCCATCAGAATAACTCATGGCTTGTGACAAACTTTTCAAGTCCCTCTTCAGAGGAGTCTGATCAGTCTCCCCTCCTCTCTCTCTCCACACCCGCCCCACTTTTTTTTTTTTTTGAGACAGGGTCTAGTGCAGTAATGTTAACACAACTCATGCTGCCTTGACCTCCTGGGCTCAAGCGATCCTCCCTCCTTGGCCTCCCAAAGTGCTGGGATTACAGACATGAGTTGCTGCACCTGGTCAGGTGTTCTGTTTTCTAACGGGCAATGTAAACCTGGACATGATGGAACCCATGTAAGCAGTGCCTCTTTTGTAAGCAGATAGCTTAACTCTAAGGTTATCATTTTCTAATAAATAAATATAATTGGCAGCGCCAGGGTAAGAGAATACAAAGACTGGTTTGAAATCCCTGTAATAATGGGCCATCTCCTTTATCTGCCTGTAAGCCCTGCATGGCTGATATCTTGTCCAAATATTGACTCATTTTGGTTTGGACCTAGACATACAAGGAGCAGGACCCAGTTGACTTATCAGACCACCTTCTGTATCAATCTTTGTAATTCCAGTTCAAGTAATGAAAAATATTACATAATCTGTGGCCAGAAACCAAAAATGGGGAGTAGAGGTTTTAAAACTGCAGGAAATACTTGGCTGTATTCGATCTCATTCCCAGCTTTTTCTTTTAGTTTGTCATAATTGTTCTAACTTCTTGTCTCATGAAGTGTTTTGTTTTAAAATCTTTCATTACCTTTTTTTTTTAACATACTATTCCTTCTGAAAGTGATTGCTTTATATATTAATACGCACATATAATAATTATGCAGTTATCTAACATTGTCTATCTATATTGTTTGAGATGGAATCTTGCTCTGTCACCCAGGCTGCAGTGCAGTACCTCCGCCTCCTGGGTTCAAGCGATTCTCCTGCCTCAGCCTCCCAAGTAGCTGGGATTACTGGCACACGACACCATGCCCGGCTAATTTTTGTGTATATGTATTTTATATATATATATATAGGATTTGTTTTTTTTTTTTGAGATGGAGTCTTGCTGTGTCACCCAGGCTGGCGTGTAGTGGCACAACCATGGATCACTGCAACCTCCACCTTCTGGGTTCAAGCGATTCTCCTGTCTCAACCTCCCTGTAGCTGGGACTACAGGCATGGGCCACCATGCCCGGCTAAATTTTGTATTTTTAGTAGAGATGGGGTTTTACCATGTTGGTCAGGCTCTTCTCGAACTCCTGATCTCAGGTGATCTGCCCACCTCGGCCTCCCAAACTGCTGGCATTACAGGCGTGAGCCACTGCACCCGGCCTAATGTTGGTAGTTTTAGTAGAGATGGGGTTTCACTATGTTGGCCAGGCTGGTCTCGAACTCCTGACCTCAGGTGATCTGCCCACCTCAGCCTCCCAAACTGCTGGGATTATAGGTGTGAGCCATGGCACCCGGCCTAATGTTTGTATTTTTAGTAGAGATGGGGTTTTACCATGTAGGCCAGGCTGGTCTTGAACTCCTGACCTCAAGTGATCCGGCTGCCTCGGCTTCCCAAAGTGTTGGGATTACAGGTGTGAGCCACCGTGTCTGGCAATATATCTCTATATACTTATTTTAGTTTTGCTGTGGTTCTTCCATTTTTTCCACTAACTCTTTTCCTTTCAAAAGTGATTACTGAGTATGTTTAATACTGGTAGACCCTTATTTTATTTTTATATTTTCTTGGACCTCACAGGGATGAACCTAACTTTAAATTCTAACAATAACTGGAGACATCCTGAGTGTCACTAAATGATGCCAATGCGAACTTTTGGGTGAGGGATTCTCCCACTTTCCTCTCCTGCTGGGCTCTAGTGGGCTTCTCTTCAGGACTGAAACCATGAATGACACAGGAAAGAAAACACAACAGTTCATATTTTCTGCCAATGGAAATTAACAGCAAATTATGTCGAACAAAGCATTAAACCTCTCACTACCTCTCTCCGCAGAATTGTTGTGAGAATTAAGAAGAAAATCCTTTGTAGACTGCAAAGAGCAATGCACTGTTGATCACATATGTAAGTCTTGAGTTATATATATTCTTATAATTGTACCTCTGTAACATCACTTGATCTTTCAAGGTTTGGCCTGACCATGTCCTAGGGACATCTTCCCCGATTTTTTTGACTTCTTTTATAGCATTCATTTGCTTCACAAAATCTAGCAATTCTGGGTTAGTCAGCAGCTTGTGGAAATGGGAGATTTTCTGCTTGCTGCTCTTTTTCCAGTATATTCCAAGCAGTATCAATGATCAAAGGTGGGAAAGCACTCACCTGATCAGTTTAGCGACATGCAGATCTCAGAGTGGAAAAGAAAGTAGGTGTCATTGCTTAATTAAAATTAATGCACAGAAGAAAAGCACTACCTGTCTAAGGTTGCTACACTCTACAGATGGAAGGTAGTGGTACTCAAAAACTTCAGCCGGTGCAAAAAGAGCTTACAAGTTTCTCCAGTCTGTGGTGCTTTGTGACAAGCTTTTCTGAGATCTAATTACTGTTGCCAGCTTGTATTTCACTATCACAGGAGGAAGTAAAGCTCAGTGGGTGAAAGCCAACCCACAATTACATAACCAATGCTTTAGGACATCCAATCCTTTTCCAAGTGTAGTACGGGGTTCAGTGTTCTGGGCACTGGGGGAGTGGGGTTGGGAGAGCTATTTCTAATGCAACTAGACCTTATAATATAAAAGATGACAATTTAGGGGCAGCAGATGTATTATTAAAAAAATTCAATAAACTAAAAAACTGCATTTCAAAATGTTCCATCATTAGAATATATGCCTAGAAAACTAAGGCTCCAGTCAAGAAAATGGTGTCAGCTAACTGGGAGAGGCAGGACAGCACTGGATTCTGAGTCACCCCCTGGATTGTGTGTAATGCAAAGTGAGCGTAGGGAAACACTGGATCTTCCTAGAATACCCACTTTGATTCCTCGTTATAAAATAAACAAACAACAAGCAAAATGTCATCTCACAAAGATATCACTCAAGGAATGAACTCCGGTTATATCTGCACCTTCTGGGTTGTATGTGCAAGCATTCAAGCACTCAGCCCTAATACCATGTTCTCTCTTGTCAGAAAGGACCAGCACCAGGAGAAGAAAGTGGCATCGTCCCTGAGATTAATTGCTGGCCTTGCCCAAGATTGCAACATTCAAGCAATATGGACTTTTTAAGGCAAGGGGAAACACCAACAACAAAAAGTTCAACCTTCCAAAACATCAGGGACCCTGACCCCAAGTCCTTCCTACTGGAATTGTGCAGTTTTCTTCTTATATACCTTTCTTTCGGACTCAAATAGTGGTTCTTAACAAATGGTTAATACTCATATAAAAAAAACTATTATTTCACTGAGAAGCAAAGAAATTCAAATTATAAAAACAAGCTGGTTACCAAAATAACCAGTAAAGTTTAAGAAATGACAAAGGCCAATGTTAAGGAAAGTAAAGAGATCTTCTCAAACACTGTTGCTTATGAAAGTATAAACTGGTTCAATCTTTCAGGAAAGCACTATGGAAACAGACTGAAAGCCTTCCAAATATTTAGAGTCTCAGACTCTGGTTCTTTTTTTGCAGCAATCTATCCTCAGAGAAATACACAAAAGTACAGGCAAAGGTTTGTGCACAGAGTCACACATTGGAGCACTACAAATAACAGCAAAACTTAGATCCAATATAAGCACCCAACATTAGGAACATGGTTAAGTAAACCATGGCGTATCTATCTGGTAAAACACTACAGTCACTAAAAATGGTTTCCTAAGTGTTTTCAAGTAATGTGAGAAAATTCTTTCAAAACAATGTTAAACTGAGGAAAGGGGAGGATATAACATTTCACACAGTGTGATTTTTACATACACAGTAGTCACCCCTTCTCCACAGGGGATACATTTCCAGACCCACGGTGGATACCTGAAACACAGGATAGTTCAGAACCCTATATATACCATCTTTTCCCTATAGATATGTACTTATGATCATGTTTAATTTATAAATTAAGCAAAGAAAGAGACTTACAACAATACTAATAAAATAAACCCAGAATGCCAGCATCACTGCTCTTGGCTTTGGGTCCATTATTAAGCAAGGGAAGGGTTACTTGAACACAAACACCCTGATACCAAGACAGCTGATCTGGTAAGTGAGATGGCTGCTGAGTGGCTAAACAGGCGGGAGTCATACTGCATGGATATGCTGGACAAAAGGAGGCTTCCCGTCCGGGGTCACACAGAGCAGGATGGCTCCACATTTCAGCACAATGCCCAGAATAGTGCACAATTTAAAACTTATGAGTGGATTATTTCTAGAATTTTCCATTTAATATTTTTGGATGATGGTTGACCGCAGGTAACTAAAACTGCAGAAAGTGAAGCTGCAGGTGAGGGGGAGCTACAGTGTCGTTATCATATGAATGAAATGATACAGTCCAAAATGGTCAAAGAGTTATGCCCTGAGTTATGAGATTAACATTACATGAGATATTAAAAATAAATCATTGTCTCCAGTCCTGACTCTGAATTCCCACCTATGTGGCCTAGAACAAGGTGACTTTACCTCTTTGTATCTGGTTTTCTAATCAGCAAAACCAGAATTACAGTATTCTCAGAGAGTTGCTGGGAGAATTTAGTAATGGTCAAGAGCCTTAATATGTATAGATGAGAGATATTCAATTATATACTAGCTCCCACTCCCCCCATCCCCCCTTTTTTTGAGACAGAGGCTGGAGTGTAGTGGTGAGATCTCAGCTCACTGCAACCTCTGCCTCCTGTGTTCATGCGATTCTCATGCCTCAGCCTCCTGAGTAGCTGGGATTACAGGTATGTACCACCACACCTGGCCAATTTTTTTTTTTTTTTTTTTTTTGAGACGGAGTCTCCCTGTGCCACCCAGGCTGAAGTGCAATGGTGCAATCTTGGCTCACTACAACCTCCGCCTCCTGGGTTCAAAAGATTCTCCTGCCTCAGCCTTCTGAGAAGCTGAGATTACAGGCACTTGCCACCACACCTGGCTATTTTTGTATTTTTAGTAGACATGGGGTTTCACCATGTTGGTCAGGCTAGTCTCGAACTCCTGACATCGTGATCCACCCGCCAAGGCCTCCCAAAGGCTGGGATTACAGGTGTGAGCCACTGCACCCTGTCCAATTTTTGTATTTTTAGTAGAGACGGGGTTTCACCATGTTGGCCAGGTTGGTCTCGAACTCCTGGCCTCAGGTCCTCCTGCCTTGGCCTCTCAAAGTCTTGGGATTATAGGCATGAGCCACTGCACCTGGCCTTTTTTTCTGTCTTAGTTTTCCTTTAGCAAATTCTCCCAGATCCTGATGGCTCCCTTTTTAGAGTAATACTTACTATACAGATTTCTATGACTCACATATTCTTACCCCAGACCCTTCTATTACAAGAAAACAAAGTGCTCTCTACAATCTCATTCTACCCAGCATCCCACAGACAGGACTCTGACCACAATCACACAAGTGTTGGGAGTCACATAAATTAAAAATACATAAAAGCCCTGTTAAACAGAGGTTGAAAAGAAAGGACATGGAAATATAAAATGAGTAGAATAAGCTAGCTCTACTTCATCCCACTTCAACTATTTTTCCACTTAAATAAAATCAGTCTGAAAACCGGAGGGGGCTAGTGTTTTTTAGTTGATTTAATCTACTCAGGGGTATCTCCCAGCTCTTCTTTACTAGGTATTATCGGCCTATTAATACCTATTAATACCATTATCTATGTCTGATTTGGAACATCGCCAAGATAGTCGGGGCACAACCATGGAGTTTCCCAGCATTAAAGCAGCAGAGATGTACACAGCACAGGGGCAGAACCAGCAATGTACTCATGGCATGGACTGTGGTGATGGCGGTGAACAAAGTGAGAGTGAAATGCGGTGTACCCCTGAAGGGGGCTAAGCCATCCTCTAGAGCTGATGGGAGCACAGCTATTATGGAGGGAAGTCCTATAGGGACAGCCTCCTCTGGGGAAGGACTGGACTTTTCCTAAGCAGCTATCACTCGGACACAGTCAACTGTTCTCCACTCATTCTCCACTCATTTTCTCTCTGCCACAGGAACATGATTTCAATGAAAGCAGGACCAACAGCCAAAGACTTCCTGTGGGAAGAGGGAGGGAAGGGAATTATTGAAAGGGGAAGTAAGGAGGAAGGATAAGGGGGTTGTAATACCTCAGGATAGTAGCTCTCTGTTAAAAAATAAAAAAGTTCCTTGCTGTTTGAAAAAATCTTGACGCAAAATGGGAGATCTCAGTAGCTCTTGGCCAGTGATCCAACCAATGGCAAGTAGCAGGGAGGCCAGAAACACAAAAAGCGCAACACCCACAATTCCTCAGAATGCGGTAGAAATGGAGACTATCTAACCACAGAGGGCCCTAGGATATCTATCATCATCTTTATTCAAGGCAGAATTTTAGTGATCACTCCTTATTCTCTATACCCTGCTTAATCTGAAGCATATGAAGCTTTCAACCCCAGTCCCATGAGTTCAAAAGCTAAATTTTGTGGTAACAGGAACCCCTTCTTCTAAATGATCAAAGAAGTGTTCATTTTCACAAACAGCAGGTTCTTAATGCCTGTGGGGTAGGAATGGAGGAGGGAAGGATGGGACATACCAGAGCCTGTTAATTGCAGCCAGCAATAAAACAAGGTCCAGAAATGGGGATAATTTTCCAAGAAAGGACTACTACTGTTTCTGTCATACTAATATCATGTCTTTGGGAAACTGTTGGGAATGTGTAAGCTGCATTCTGATGCTTAGCAGAATTCAGGAAGAATCAGGAATTCATGAAGCACAGGAGAGAACCACAATAAACAGAACTTTAAATGCTGGGCAGAAGCTTAAAGATCCAGTCTAACCCTCCATTTTATATCTAAGGAGACACAGACCCAGTTTAAACAAGCTTAAACAAACTGCCTAAGTCCACAGCGTTTACAGACAGTATTAGGACTACTGACTCTCAAAGACACTTTTTGTCCCAACCTAAAGTCCAGTCTAGAAAAGCCACCTGTAGTTGGTGTGGATGTGGAGAAAGGAGAACTCTTAACACACTGGTGGCTGGAATGTAAATTAGTATAGCCATTATGGAAAACAGTATGGCGATTTCTCAAATTTTAAAAGTAGAACTATCATATGATCCAGCAATCCCACAAATGGGCATTTATCCAAAGGAAATGAATATGTCAAAGGGGTATCTGCACTTCCATGTTTGCTGCAGCACTATTCACAATAGCTAATATATGGAATCAACCTAAGTGTCCATCAATGGATTAATGGATAAAGAAAATGTGACATATATAAACAATGGAATATTATTCAGCCACACAAAGAATGAAATCCTGTCACATGTGGCAACATGGTTGAACCTGGAGGACATTAAGTGAAATTAGCCAGGCACCAAAAGACAAATACTGTATGATCTCATTTATATGTGGAATCTAAAGAAGTTAGAGTTAAGTGGAATCTTATAGAAGCAGAGAGTAGAACAGTGGTTACAAGAGGCTGGCAAGGGGAGAGACAGTGGGGATGGGGAGAGATTGGTCAATGGGTACAAAATTGCAGATAAATAGGAGGAATAAGTTCTGGTGTTCTACTGCAGGGGTCCCCAAACCCTAGGCTGTGGACCAGTCAGTACCAGTCTATGGCCTGTCAGGAATCCGGCCACACAGCAGGAGGTGAGCAGTGGGTGGGGTGAGCATTAGGGCCTGAGCACCGCCTCCTGTCAGATCAGCGGCGGCATTAGATTCTCCTAGGAGCTAGAAGTCTATCGTGAATTATGAACCGTGCATGTGAGGGATGTAGGGTGGATGTTCCTTATGAGAATCTAATGCTGATGATTCGAGGTGGAAGAGTTTTATCCTGAAACCATTCCCCCACAGGTCCGTGGAAAAACCGTCTCCCATGAAATTGGTCCCTGGTGCCAAAAAGGTTGGGGACCACTGTTCTACTGCACAGTGACTATGGGTAACAATATTGTATATTTCAAAATAGCTAGAATAATTTTAAATATACTTACCACAAAGAAATGATACATATATGAGGTGACAGATATGCTAAACAGCCTGATTTGATTTTTACACAATGTATACATGTACTGAAACATCACACTATACCCCATAAATATGTATATTATGTAGCAATTTAAAAAAGAACAAATGGGGCCCCAGTTTCCTTATCAATAAAATGAAAGTCAGATTGGATGAACTCTACTCTCCCGTACCATTCGTCACAGGGCCTTATCAAAATAGATAGTCAATTGTGGTTTGTCGAATTAGACCAAATTTCAGCTATATAATTCTTAAATTTTATCAACATCTGTGAAAAATGATAAATCATCAAAAATACTTATTCCTTTAATTTGCCAAAGACTTACTGTTTTTAATGCTAATTTTGTCAAGTAAACAAGTATTTTTATCAGCAAAAATTAATTACGTAACAATTATTTCTGAATGATTAAAATTTTTTCTTGCAAGCTGAATTCCATCACACTGGCTTCCCGAGTTGTGGAGTAGGAGCTAAATGGAACGTGGAGATGGTTGTACTTGTGTCAGGGGCAAGAAACGCGTTACTGGAGATATAAAAAAAAAGATGGCAGAGGGGTTATGTGTGAGGAGGAGATGTTTACATCTCAACTCTCTGGCACACATGATTTCAGACCATGTTTAAGCATGGAGAGAAAGACATATATGGTTGTGGTTATACAAACAACCAAGTTGTTTTGTTTTAACCAAGCCTACTTTAAAAAGTGACATGAAATGCTGAGATTTCGAGTGGCTTTCTTATTGCACAAAATAGCAGAAATATGTGTCACAAGGCTAAACTGACAAGGATATAATGCATCTAAGGACCTACCAATGGTAAGGCAGAAAAGGGAAAACAAAGTGTCTTTTGAAAAAATCAGAAAAACCTGAGTATTTCCAACTGTATAATTTGTGCTGTCATTTCAGGTTAATCTTTTCCAAAACAACATCTTCCCAGCCAGAGGAAGTGTGCTAAGTACAACTGAGATTCAAGTTACTGGCCAGGGCTGCCAAGGCATTTATTTGGGTCTACATATTTTCAAACTTTTTAAATTTTTTTTAAAGGAACTAGCTATAATGGAGAAATCTGTAGATCAAATGCCCAGAAGAACCTTCAGGCCAGCAATAAATCCTTTTTCTTTTTGTTGGTATTTTCTTCATTATTTTGGGGGTGGCAATACAACCTTACCATTACCAAATACATTTTCTTTCAAGTTTACCTACTGAACATTTCTACATAGTAACCACTGAGATACAGATGGAAGTTATGACTGTGACTTCCATCATTAAAAAAAAAAAAAAAAAATTTAGGTTTTTTTTTTTTTTTTGAGACAGAGTCTCATCTGTTGCCCAGGCTGGAGAGCAGTGGCACAATCTCAGCTCACTGCAACCTCCACCGCCCGGGCTCATGTGATTCT
This sequence comes from Piliocolobus tephrosceles, assembly GCF_002776525.5. Taxonomy (NCBI): domain Eukaryota; kingdom Metazoa; phylum Chordata; class Mammalia; order Primates; family Cercopithecidae; genus Piliocolobus; species Piliocolobus tephrosceles. The sequence continues at coordinate 33,092,289 of NC_045450.1, read as the reverse complement.
CATGCCTCAGTCACCCGAGTAGCTGGGACAACAGGCGTGTGCACCACCACACCTGGCTAATTTTTTGTATTTTTAGTAAAGATGGGGTTTTACCATGTTGGCCAGGCTAATCTTGAATTCCTGAGCTCAAGTAATCCACCCGACTTGGCCTCCCGAAGTGCTGGGATTACAGGCGTGAGCCAACAAACCTGGCCATTTTTCAATTTTAGTGGCAATTATCTATTATGAAACAAACAAACAAAAGGGTATCTGCAAACATTTTTTCCACTAATTTTCCATTGAAATGAATTTAGAGATGTAAGCAAATGACCTTTTCATGTCCATTTACTATAAGTAATTTTTATAAGCTACCATACCTTCAATAAGTAAAATAGAACTTTCAATGATCAATTCAGTGCCTCCACAGAGGTTAAAAATCAGCATCTATTTCACTTAAAAAATTGTTTCCCTATCTACCTCTTCCAATAGACTACACATTTAGTTCTCTTTAATCAGCTTCCCAGAATCCAATTTAGAACTTGGCATATAGTAGGTACAGTCATGCACTGCATAACAACATTTTGGTCAAAGGCAGACCACATATATGACAGAAGTACCAGAAGACAACAATGGAGCTGCAAGAGTCCTAATGCCTAGTGATGTTGTAGCCCCCTTAGGGCAATGGAATTCATTACCCAAATGTTTGTGGTGATGCTGGTGTACACAAACCTACTGTGCTGCCAGCTGTATAAATGCACAGCACGTACCATTACATACAGTACATAATACTTCATAGTGATAGTGAGTGACTATGTTATTGGTTTATGAATTTACTATGCTTCATTTAAAACAATTTTTATTCTTATATATATTTTTAGAGGTGGGGCTCTCACTATGTTGCGCAGACTGGTCTTGAACTCGTGGGTTCAAGCAATCCTCCTGCCTCAGCCTCCCGAGTAGTTGGGACTACAAGCACACACTATCATGCCTGGACTATACTATGCTTTTTCTCATTATTTTAGAGTATACTCCCTTCTGTAAAAAAGAAGTTAACTGTAAAACAGCCTCCAGCAGATCCTTCAGTAGGTAGAAGAAGGCACTGTTATCCATGCATGTTACTGCCCCTGAAGACCTTCCAGTGGGCCGAGATGTGGAGGTGGAAGACAGTGACACTGAAGATCCTGATCCAGTTCAGGACTGGGCTAATATGTGTCTGTGTCTTCGCTTTTAATAAAGAAGTTTAAAAAGTAAAACAATTTTTTAAAAAGCTTATATACAGTAAGGATATTAACCCATTTATACCAGAAGTTGTGAATTATTTTGTGTGAAAAATCAGACCTTGGCAATGACCTTGAGCAGTAGGATATAAATAACTCCCACAAGCTTAGCATTCCAATAATGGAGCACTAGGCATAAATGGGTTAAAAATATACTTTTGTATAGCTATACAGTGTGTTTGTGTTTTAAGCTGAGTGTTACAAAAGCTTTGAAAAGTTTTCAAAAGCTGGATGTGGTGGCACACACCTGTAATCCCAGCTACTTAGGAGGTTGAGGTAGAAGGATCACTTGAGCCCAGGAGTTCAAGACCAGCCTGAGCAACACAGCCTGTCTCAAAAAAAAAAAAAAAGAGAAAAATTAAAAAAATATAGCTAAGTGTACAGTTTTAATAAGTTAGTAAGTCTATAGTAGTATATATACAGTAATGTCCTGGGCTTTCACATTCACTCACCATTCACTTGCTGACTCACCCAGAGCTACTTCCAGTCCTGCAAGCTCCATTCATGGTAAGTGCCTTATACAGAAGCACCAGCTTTTATTTGTTGTTTATCTGTTGTTCAGATACACAAATACCACTCTGTTACAATTGCCTACAGTGTCCAGTATAGTAACATGCTATAGAAGTTTATAGCCTAAGAGTAACAGACTATACCATATAGCCTAGGTGTATAGAAAGCTATACCATCTAGGTTTGTGTAAGTACACTCTATGATGTTTCCACAATGACAAAATTTCCCAGGGATGCATTTCTCAGAACATATCCCCATCATTAAGCAACGCATATGACTGTGTTCAGTAAATGCTAGCTGACTCACTGATTGAATAAACTGGGTATAAACAAGGGCCCAAAACATAAGATTCCATCTTTAGTACCAGACAAGAAAGTTTGCACCCGTTTTCAGTGGGTTATATGTATTAATAAATCTCATTTCCTGTATTAGAGATTCAGAAAATATTCCTGGACAATGATTTAGATGAGTAGTTAAAATGCAGAGACCATTTGTAATATTTTTTTAAAAACCGTAAGTATTGCTTTAATACTCTTGTAACTTGGGCTTGTTTTGATAATGTATAACAACGACAACCAAAGGTCACTGCAGGCTGGGCATGGTGGCTCACGCCTGTAATCCTAGCACTTCAAGAGGCTGAGACACGTGGATTGCTTGAGCTCAGGAGTTTGAGAACAGCCTGGGCAACATGGCAAAACCTGTGGTCCCAGCTACTCTAAGGACTGAGGTGGGAGGATAGCTTAATCCCGTGAGGTGGAGGCTGCAGCGAGCTGAAATCAGGCCACTCCAGTCCAGGTGACAGAGCCAGACTCTGTTTCAAAATATATACATATATATTCAAAGGTCACTGCATTTTCCTATATGATTCATTTAACAGAATCATGACTTTATAATTATTTGATAATACTCTATTTTCCTGTCCCCAAATGGAATTTAAATAACAAATGTTTGGCTCCTATTATAGATTTTTGCCTTCACTGAAGCTTCCTTCCGGTCTGTACAGGCAAACAAGTGTCTCTTAAACTAGGCCAATATTGATGAGGGATAAATCAGTAAATCAGTGTAAAAGTCAGACTTAGAAAATAATATTTCATATCTCTTCATGATATTGGCAGTATATACCAACATGATATTTTCACCTCATTGTTAGACCACCACCTGATTTTAGAAGTTTGGACATAGCATACTGCCTAGTGTCCCTACCAAATGCAAAGGATTTAGCACAGAAAGTGTTACTCTCTAGATCTATTTTTTTTTTTTTTTTAATAATCTTGGCTTATTTGTAAAATCCAATTAGCTCTAACAACACAACAAGCCCCTGAAGCTTAGTACCAATGAGCCAGTGCCTTCAGGACTAAACTCTTGTCTGAAACCCATATTCCTCAACAGTAACCTTAGTTCCCTGGAAAATTATAAATTCTCATTTGTCCTGAGCTACTAATAAAATCAAAGGAAAGGTAAGAATGAACAGGATGAGAAAGACTCTAAATACTGAAAATGTAAAACCGAATCCAAACTTCTAACCCCTATCTGGGTCTTTAATAAGAAATCAGCACTCTCCCAAGACTAAACCAGGAAGAAGTTGAATCCCTGAATAGACCAATAACAAGCTCTGAAATTGAGGCAATAATTAATAGCCTACCAACCAAAAAAAGTCCAGGACCAGACGAATTCTACCAGAGGTACAAGAAGGAGCTGGTACCATTCCTTCTGAAATTATTCCAATCAATAGAAAAAGAGGGAATCCTCCCTAACTCATTTTATGAGGCCAGCATCATCCTGATACCAAAGCCTGGCAGAGACACAACAAAAAAAGAGAATTTTAGACCAATATCCCTGATGAACATCGATGCAAAAATCCTCAATAAAATACTGGCAAACCAAATCCAGCAGCACATCAAAAAGCTTATCGACCATGATCAAGTGGGCTTCATCCCTGGGATGCAAGGCTGGTTCAACATTCGCAAATCAATAAACTTAATCCAGCATATAAACAGAACCAAAGACAAAAACCACATGATTATCTCAATAGATGCAGAAAAGGCCTTTGACAAAATTCAACACCCCTTCATGATAAAAACTCTCAATAAATTCAGTATTGATGGAACATATCTCAAAATAATAAGAGCTATTTATGAGAAATCCACAGCCAATATCATACTGAATGGGCAAAAACTGGAAGCACGCCCCTTGAAAGCTGGCACAAGACAGATGCCCTCTCTCACCACTCCTATTCAACATAGTGTTGGAAGTTCTGGCCAGGACAATCAGGCAAGAGAAAGAAATAAAGGGCATTCAGTTAGGAAAACAGGAAGTCAAATTGTCCCTGTTTGCAGATGACATGATTGTACATTTAGAAAACCCCACCGTCTCAGCCCAAAATCTCCTCAAGCTGATAAGCAACTTCGGCAAAGTCTCAGGATACAAAATCAATGTGCAAAAGTCACTAGCATTCTTAAACATCAGTAACAGACCAACAGAGAGCCACAAGCGAACTCCCATTCACAATTGCTTCAAAGAGAATAAAATACCTAGGAATCCAACTTACAAGGGATGTGAGGACCTCTTCAAGGAAATCTACAAACCACTGCTCAATGAAATGAAAGAGGACACAAACAAATGGAAGAACATTCCATGCTCATGGATAGGAAGAATCAGTATAGTGAAAATGGCCATACTGCCCAAGGTAATTTATAGATTTAATGCCATTCCCATTAAGCTACCAATGACTTTCTTCACAGAATTGGAAAAAACTACTTTAAAGTCCATATGGAACTGAAAAAGAGCCCACATTGCCAAGACAGTCTTAAGTCAAAAGAACAAAGCTGGAGGCATCACGCTACCTGACTTCAAACTATACTACAAGGCTACAGTAACCAAAACAGCATGGTACTGGTACCAAAAGAGAGAAATAGACCAATGGAACAGAACAGAGCCCTCAGCAATAATACCACACATCTACAACCATCTGATCTTTGACAAACCTGACAAAAACAAGAAATGGGGAAAGGATTCCTGTTTAATAAATGGTGCTGGGAAAACTGGCTAGCCGTATGCAGAAAACTGAAACTGGATCCCTTCCTTACACCTTATACAAAAATTAATTCAAGATGGATTAGAGGCTTAAATGTTAGACCTAAAACCATAAAAACCCTAAAAGAAAACCTAGGCAATACCAGTCAGGACACAGGCATAGGCAAAGACTTCATGTCTAAAACACCAAAAGCAAGGGCAGCAAAAGCCAAAATTGACAAATGGGATCTAATTAAACGAAAGAGCTTCTGCACAGCAAAAGAAACTGCCATCAGAATGAACAGGCAACCTATAGAATGGGAGAAAAATTTTTGCAATCTACCCATCTGACAAAGGGCTAATATCCAGAATCTACAAAGAACTTAAGCAAAAAAACAACCCCATCAAAAAGTAGGCAAAGGATATGAACAGACACTTCTCAAAAGAAGACATTTATGCAGCCAATGAAAAAATGCAGACACATGAAAAAATGCTCATCATCACTGGTCATCAGAGAAATGCAAATCAAAACCACAATGAGATACCATCTCACACCAGTGAGAATGGTGATCACTAAAAACTCAGGAAACAACAGGTGCTGGAGACGATGTGGAGAAACAGGAACACTTTTACATTGTTGGTGGGACTGTAAACTAGTTCAACCATTGTGGAAGACAGTGTGGTGATTCCTCAAGGATCTAGAACTAGAAATACCATTTGACCCAGCCATCCCATTACTGGGTATATACCCAAAGGATTATAAATCATGCTGCTATAAAGACACTTGCACACGTATGTTTACTGCAGCACTATTCACAATAGCAAAGATTTGGAACCAACCCAAATGTCCATAAATGACAGACTGGATAAAGAAAATGTGGCACATGGCCGGGCACGGTGGCTCAAGCCTGTAATCCCAGCACTTTGGAAGGCCGAGACGGGCGGATTACGAGGTCAGGAGATCGAGACCATCCTGGCTAACACAGTGAAACCCCGTCTCTACTAAAAATACAAAAACTAGCTGGGCGAGGTGGCGGGTGCCTGTAGTCTCAGCTACTCGGGAGGCTGAGGCAGGAGAATAGCATAAACCCGGGAGGCGGAGCTTGCAGTGAGCTGAGATCCGGCCACTGCACTCCAGTCCGGGCGACAGAGCAAGACTCCGCCTCAACAACAACAAAAAAAAGAAAATGTGGCACATATACACCATGGAATACTATGCAGCCATAAAAAAGGATGAGTTCATGTCCTCTGTAGGGACACGGATGCAGCTGGAAACCATCATTCTCAGCAAACTATGGCAAGAACAGAAAACCAAACACCACATGTTCTCACCCACAGGTGGGAAGTGAACAATGAGATCACTTGGACCCAGAAAGGGGAACATCACACACTGGGGCCTGTTGTGGGGTGGAGGAAGGGGGGGAGGGATAGCATTAGGAGACATACCTAATGTAAATGACGAGTTAATGGGTGCAGCACACCAACATGGCACATGTACACATATGTAACAAACCTGCATGTTGTGCACATGTACCCTAGAACTTAAAGTATAAAAACAAACCAACAAACAAACAAAAAAAATCAACTCAAAAAAAAAAAAAGTTTGATAGATATTCTACAGCATAAACTTCAATGCTGGCTTAGAAAAATTCTTTTTTTTTTTTGAGACACAGTCTTACTCTGCTGCCCAGGCTGGAGTGCAGTGAGTAGACTGATCTCGGCTCACTGCAACCTCTGTCCCTCAAGTTCAAGCAATTCTCCTGCCTTAGCCTCCCGAGCAGTTGGGATTACAGGCACCGGCCACCGTGCCTGGCTAATTTTTATATTTTAGCAGAGGCGGGGTTTCACCATCTTGGCCAGGCTGGTCTTGAACTCCTGACCTTGTGATCCACCCGCCTTGGCCTCCCACTGTTGGGATTACAGGCGTGAGCCACCGCGCCCGGCCAAAAAATTCTTGTAGCCACACGCACAAAAAATAATCTGTCCCAGCTAGCCTTCAAGATGGCGCCCAGGGCCGGGCGCGGTGGCTCAGGCCTGTAATCCCAGCACTTTGGGAGGCTGAGACGGGTGGATCACGACGTCAGGAGATGGAGACCATCCTGGCTAACACGGTGAAACCATGTCTCTACTAAAAAAAAAAATACAAAAAACTAGCTGGGCGAGGTGGCAGGCGCCTGTAGTCCCAACTACTCGGGAGGCTGAGGCAGGAGAATGGCGTAAACCCGGGAGGTGGAGCTTGCAGTGAGCTGAGATCCGGCCACTGCACTCCAGCCTGGGCAACAGAGCGAGACTCTGTCTCAAAAAAAAAAGGATGGCGCCCAGATATTCCATCCCCATGGAGTCAGTGCCTCCCGTATCATACCAGGGTTGGGCTGTGTGACCAACAGAATACGGCAATAGTGATGGGTATAAAAGACTGCAGTTTTGTCTGATTCTTACTCTCCCTGCTTCTCTCACATACCATTCCCTCTGGGAGAAGCCAGCTGCCACAGCCTCGGTCTAGGGAGAGACACATTACCTCTTACTAGAGGTAAGAAACTGAAGGCTCTGGCCAAGTCCGCAAGGAACTGAGGTCAGCTAACAGCCATGTCAATGGGCCATATAATATAAAACTATATTAGTTTTATATTAAAACTAATATAAAACCCAAAAGATAGGGAGATCCTGTAACAAGTAGAAGACTGTTCAAGACAAAGACAGGAATTTCGCAAAACGTTACACAAAGCACAGAGGTTGCTTTTTTTTTTTGAGAGAGAGTCTCGCTCTGTTATCCAGGATAGAGTGCGGTGTCTTGATTTTGGCTCACTGCGACCTCCACCTCTTGCTCAAGTGATTCTCCTGCCTCACCCTCCCAAGTAGCTGAGATTATAGGCGCCCACCACCATGCCCAACTAATTTTTTTCTATTTTTAGTAGAGACGGGGTTTCACTGTGTTGGCCAGGCTGGTCTCGAACTGCTGGCCTCAAGTGATCCACCTGCCTCGGCCTCCCAAAGTGCCAGGATTACAGCCATTAGCCACCATGTCGGGCCACAGAGGTTACTTTCTAGAAACATTAAATTTAGCATTTTCTGTTAACATAAATGCACTCATGACAGTAGACAAGAGAATGGATATGCTTCAGATTTGGAAAAGAATAGTTAAAAAAAAAAAAGCTGAAAGGATCAAAAGCACTTGATTCTCTTGCAGGGACAGCTTCCTGTTTGGTTGAGGAAGGAGCTGCACTTAAAATAACTAGCATAAAGCATGCTTAGGGCTTGCAAAGTCAATGGCAGGAAGCCCCAACAAAGAGCTCTGAAAGCAGCCCAACAGAAGACTGATTCCTCCTGGAGAACTGGATCCTGAAAAAGGCTAAGGGAAGAGGCGCTTGCACAGTGAGTGAGTGGGAACAAACGCAAGCCCGTCAGCACATGGCTCTCCTCTGTGCACTCTGACCCCCTGGTTCTAGGTATACTTGCTTACATGGTGGGATACCTTTCTCCCACTTACCACATTCCTGCCAATAGTTAAAGATGTGGTAAAGTGGGAGAATGAAAGTCAGTGAATGAAAAGAACTAGTGCTGTAAAATTCAAATATTTTATTTTGATGCATTTTGTTTATTTTCCTTCTTTTTTTGAGACAGAGTCTTGCTCTGTTGCCCAGGATAGAGTGCAGTGGTGTGATCTCGGCTCACTGTAATCTCCGCCTCCCAGGTTCAAATGATCCTCCCATCTCAGCCTCCCAAGTAGCTGGGACTACAGGTATGCACCACCACACCCAGCTAATTTTTGTATTTTTAGAAGAGATGGGGTTTCACCATGTTGGCCAGGCTGGTCTCGAACTCCTGACCTCAAGTGATCCGCCCACTTCAGCCTCCCAAAGTGCTGGGATTACCGATGTGAGCCATCACACCTGGCTTTTGATGCATTTTAAATTGAGGTTGCCTGGAAAGTAAGCCCTAAGCATGCTTTATGCTAGTTATTTTAAGTGCAGCTCCTTCCTCAACCAAAACAGGAAGCTGTCCCTGCAAGAGAATCAAGTGCTTTTGATCCTTTCAGTTTTTTTTTTTTTTTTTTTTTTTTAAACTATTCTTCTCCAAATCTGAAAAACCACATCCCGGGAGTACCACATAATAAAAGGATGTATATCAAGGAATTAAGGATGTAATATCTACTTTCTTCCACTACATTAGGTTGATTTTACTGTACCACGTAAGGCAAATATAGCAGATAAACAACACATCTCCAAATGCAACTCACACAAAATAGGATCCATATTGAGCTACAAAAATTGTCAATTGAGGGAGACAGATTTGTGGTCTACCCAGCCAACGCTTTGTGGTCAGCAGGGGGCTCAAGGAATCTATCATAAGAGGATAGGCCTGTCATCACTGACATCAAATTTTATTGCTTATGACTCACCACCCAACCACTAGCCCTTTCTCCAATTTACAGCTTCTCTTTTCCTATGGACTGGAAAATGTATAGCCAAGTTTATAAAGACATGTCTGTTAACCAAGTCAAACAGGCAAAGCATAGTGTTTACTGAGGAATGTTGTGAAGGGATTTATAAATCAAATCAGAGTCAAAGTAGGTGACTACTAAAGAACCTACTCAAATGAGATTTTATAATAGTCAATTATATAGGTAGAAGCCTAAAGCTATAAAACAAAAGCAATGTTTCTTCTTAGTGTTTTTCTTTTTTTTTTCCCCCCGTCTTTTCTGTGGGATTTGGGGTAGAACTGAGTATCATCATAATTCAGAATTGACAGAGTAGATGCTATTTTTAGAATCATAAAATATTTAGTCAAAAGTAATTCTGAAAATTAGAGGTTGTCAAAGCAACTGGGACTTCAATGGCACAATCCCAATAAAGGAAGAAATCAAAAAGAAGGATCTCAAAAATCTGCACTTAAATCCCCCTCAAGCTGTTGACTAACTCCTAAGTTGAGTATATTCAGGGTGAGTCTTTTAGAAACCCAGGAGAAAGGAGAAGCCGGGATGCTAAAGACCTAATTGGATTTTCAAGTAAGAAGTCAGAAAGATCATGCCCTAGAAGTAAGGGTTACCCACCAAGGAATAAGAACCACATCCTGGGAGTACTGCATAATAAAAATAAAGACTGTATCCCAGTAATAAGACCCAAACTGAAATCGACCAGTCCTGACAAAGCCTAAAACTCAGCCTTGACAGGACAGAATGACCTGTTGGTACTGTGACTACCAATTAGAAGAAAATGTAACTCTTTTCAGAGGATAATAGTTACAGCCCTTATATTTTTCATCCACAATGTCTGGCATCCAGTAAAAAAATACAAGAAATGCTAAAAAACAAAACAAATAACTAGAAACCAAGGGGGAAAAAAAGCCAATAGAAACAAAACAAACACAACTGAATCACATAATGGAGTGTTAAAGTGGAGATTTTCAAAATAATGACTAGTATATCCAAGAAAATAGAGAAAAGGAGGGATTAAATAGATAAAAAGCAAATTTCAATGGAGAACCTATTGGAGTCTATATATATATATATGTATGTACAGGTTCTTGTCAGAAGCTGGCACCTTGACACTGGACTCTTCAGCCTCCAGAATTGTGAACCAATACATTTCTGCTGATTTAAAATAACCCAGTCTGTGGTATTCTGTTACAGCAACACAAAACGAACTAACACTGTCTGCAAATCTCAGGGTGAATAAACAAGTAAAATCACACTTCACCACATGATTGTCTGACACGTCTGTTAACAAAGTCAAACAGGCAAGGCATAGTGTTTACTGGAGAATGTTGAGAATTAAATCAGGGTCAAATTGGACAGTTTCTGAGAATCCTACTGAATTGCAATTTTATAATATTGGGTGATGAGGGGTGACCTAAAGCTACAAAGCAAAGACTATGTCAGTTGGTAATTTCTTCAAAGGCTTTTATCCTGCTTACTTTGTCTATTATCATTATTTTTATTCAGCATTTTCCAGGAGGTCTTAGACAGCATATTAGGGAAGAAATGAAATAAAAGTCGTAATGACTGGAGAGGAAGAAGTAAAAACTGACATCTGCATTTGTGATTACAGGATGGTGGATGCAGAAAATCCAAACGATTCCACAAACATTTATAATTAATAAGTGAATGTGTCAAGTCTGTTGAACAGGAGGCCAATATTGCATTGTCATACACTAGCAACAAAAAATTAGAAAACAAAATTTTAAAAACATTATTTACAATAATATACACATAAAGATCAAATACCTAGGAACATATCTAAAGAAAAATTATGTAAAATTGTGCCACTGAAAATGATCAGAACTCTTTTATTTATTTATTTATTTATTTATTTATTGATTGATTGATTGAGATGGAGTCTCGCTCTGTCGCCCAGGCTGGAGTGCAGTGGCCGGATCTCAGCTCACTGCAAGCTCCGCCTCCCGGGTTCCCGCCATTCTCCTGCCTCAGCCTCCCGAGTAGCTGGGACTACAGGTGCACGCCACCTCGCCCAGCTAATGTTTTTGTATTTTTTAGTAGAGACGGGGTTTCACTGGGTTAACCAGGATGGTCTCGATCTCCTGACCTCGTGATCCGTCCGTCTCGGCCTCCCAAAGTGCTGGGATTACAGGCTTGAGCCACCGCGCCTGGTCAATCAGAACTCTTAAAAAACATATTTAAGAAAATCAGATGGTTGTAGATGTCTGGTCCTATTTCTGAGTTCTCCATTCTGTTCCATTGGTCTATATGTCTGTTTTTGTACTAGTAACCAATGAGGAAAGGATTCTCTATTTAATAAAAATGCACTGGGAAAACTGGTCAGCCATATGCAGAAAACAGAAACTGGACCCCTTCCTTACATCTTATACAAAAATTATTTAATAGCTCAAGATGAATTAAAGACTTAAATGTAAAACCCAAAGCTATAAAAACCTTAGAAGAAAATCTAGGCAATATCATTCAGGACATAGGCATGGGCAAAGATTTCATGAAGAAAATGACAAAAGCAATAGCAACAAAAGCAAAAATTGACAAATGGGATCTAATTAAACTAAACAGCTTCTGCACAGCAAAAGAAACTACCATCAGAGTGAATGGACAACGAATGGGAAAAGAATTTTGCAATCTATCCACCTGACAAAGGTCTAATATCTAGAGTTTACAAGGAACATAAATTCACAAGAAAAAAAAAACACATTAAAAAGTGGGCAAGGGATATGAACAGACACTTCTCAAAAGAAGACATTATGTCGCCAACAAACAATTGACAAAGAGCTCAACATCACTGATCAGAGAAATGCAAATCAAAACCACAATGAGATACCATCTCACGCCAGTCAGAATGACAATTACTAAAAAGCCAAGAAACAACAGATGCTGGCAAGGTTGTGGAGAATAAGGAATGTTTTTACACTGTTGGTGGGAGTTTAATTAGTTCAGACAGTGTAGTGATTCCTCAAAGATCTAGAAGCAGAAATACCATTTGATCCAGCAATCCCATTACTGGGTTTATATCCAAAGGAACAGAATGACTTATATATATTCATTGCAGCACTATTCACAATAGCAAAGACATGGAATCAACCCAAATGCCCATCAATGACAGACTGGATAAAGAAAATGTGGTACACATACACCATGAAATACTATGCAGCCATAAAAAGGAACGAGAACATGTCCTCTGCAGGGACATGGATGAAACTAGAAGCCGTTGTCCTCAGCAAACTAATGCAAGATCAGAAAACTAAATACTGCATGTTCTTACTTATAAGTGGGAGTTGAACGATGACAACACATGGACACACGGCGGGGCACAATACACACTGGGGCCTGTCGTGGGTGGGAGTGAGGGGAGGGACAGCATCAGGAAGAACAGCCAGTGGATGTTGGGTTTAATACCTGGGTGATGGATTATCTGTGCAGCAAACCACCATGGCACATGTTTGCCTATGTAATAAACTTGTACATCCTGCACATGTACCCTAGAACTTAAAATCTGAAGAAAAAAACTTATTTAAGAAGACTTAAATAAATGAAGCTAGTCATGAATTAGAAGACTTGAAAATATCAAATTGTCAATTCTCCCCAACTTGATTTACAGATTCAATGGAATCATAATAAAAATGCCCCAGGAGGTTTTATTTATTTACTTACTTGTTGGCAGAAAACGACAAACTGACTTTAAAATTTACACCAATATCTGAAGGACCTACAATAGCCAACCCAATTCTGAAGAAGAACAAAGCTGGAAGACTTACACTACCAGATACCAAGATTATCTAAGATAAAGTAATTCTTGAAACAATGTATGAGGCAGCCACTGGAAATTTTATCCCAGGCCAAAAGTACCCATTCAGGGGACTCAAACATGAGCTTGACTAGTCCAGCCTGCTTGGTTTTACCCCACAATCTACCCTGGAAGCAGAGCACAAGACCAGAACCCCTGAAAGTTTCATGGCCCAGCTCAGTACCCGAGATACCTGAATAATTCTTGAATTACAAAGGTTAATCACCCTACTGTCACTATTGCAGCTGATGCTCATCTGCAAGTACCACTCTGCACCACCCATCACAATATCTATTAATACAACTGCATAGTGCCTTGGAAGAAAACAAGCTTTGTATGACCTCTGCTGCCACCAGCGCCCACCCCAGCTAGGCAGGAGGCCTTGAGCCCAATCACCCACCCAGTACATTACTACTATCACTGGCATTTGAGAAAGTCACCATACTAAGACTACTTTATAACCAACACTATAATACAGTGTCTATGTCACTGAATGCACCCTGAAGCAAAGCCAAATCACCCTACTCAACATACATCATAGATACATCCTCAAGGGAAAAAAAGTCCTGCCCCAACAAAAGCAAACTAAAAAATAATAAGAAGCAACTGTTATCCCAGATGCAAGTGAATCAGCACAGTAATATTGGAAATATGAAAAAAAAAAAAAAAGGTGCTATGACACCCCCAGAGAAACACACAGTAATTCTCTAGCAATGGATCCTAACTAAAAAACAAATCTTCAAAATGCCAGATAAAGAATTCAAAACACTGATTTAAAGAAGCTGTCAGGGGCCGGATACAGTGGCTCACACCTGTAATCCTAGCACTTTAGGAAGCCAGGGTGGGCAGATAATTTGAGGCCAGGAGTTCAAGACCCGCCTGGCCAACAGGGTGAAACCCCATCTCTACTAAAAAAAATACAAAAATTAGCCAGGCATGGTAACGCACCCTTGTAATTCCAGCTACTCAGGAGGCCGAGGCACAAGAATCACTTGAACCCAGGAGGTGGAGGTTGCAGTGAGCCGAGATTGTGCCACAGCACTCTAGCCTGGGTGACAAGGTAAAACTCTATTTCAGAAAGAAAAAAAGAAGAAGAAGAAGAAAGAAAAGGAGGAAGGAGGGAGGAGGGAGGAGGGAGGAGGAGGAGGAAGAGAAGGAGGAGAAGGAGGAGGAGGAGGAGGAGGAGAAGCAGAAGCAGAAGCAGAAGAAGAAGAAGAAGAAGACGACGACGACGACGAAGATGACGATGACGAAGACGAAGAAGACGAAGACGAAGACGAAGCAGCAGCAGCAGCTGTCAGGGGCAGGGTACAGTGACTCATGCCTGCAACCCCAATACTTTAGGAGGCCAAGGCAAGAGGAAGGAGGATCACTTAAGGCCAGGAATTCAAGACTAGCCTGGGCAACATAGTAAGACCCTCCATCTCTACAAAAAATAAAAAAAATAAGCTAGGTGTGGTGGTATGTGCCTGAATTTGTAGCTACTTAGGACAGTGAGGCAAGAGGATGGCTTGAGTTTACAGTGAGCTATGACTGGATCACTGCACTCCAGACAAGGCAACAGAGGGAGGCACTGTTTCAAAATAAAATTAAATTAAAAGAAAAAAAGTAGCTCAACAAGATACAAGAGAAATCTGAAAACTAATACAAAGAAGTCAGAAAATCAATTCAGGATATGAATGAGAAATTTACCAAAGAGATAGATATTTTAAAAAGAAAACCAAACAGAACTTCTGGAAATAAAAAATTCATTGAAGGAATTATAAAATACATTTGAAAGCTTCAACAACAGACTAGACCAAGCAGAAGAAAGAACCTCAGAACTTTAAGGTAGGTTTTTTTAATTAATCCAGTCACACACACAAAAAGAAAGAAACCAGAATTTTAAAAAATGAGTAGAACCTCTGAGAAGTAAGGAATTACATAAGACATCGGAACCTATGAATCATAGGTATTCCTAGGGCAGAAGAAAAAGCAAAAATTTCAGAAAACCTATTTGAGAATATAATTGAGAAAACCTTCCCTAGTCTAGCAAAGGATCTAGAAATCCAGATACAAGAGGCTCAACAAACTCCAGCCAAATACATTGCGAGAAGGATCCCACCATGGCATCTAGTCATCAGGCTGTCTAAAGTCAATGTGAAGGAAAAATCCCTAAATACAATAAAAGTGTCTAGTCACTTATAGAGGAAACTTCATCAAACTAACAGTGGACTTCTCAGCAGAAACTTCAGAAGCTAGAAAAGACTGGGATTCCATTTTCAAAGTGCTTAAAGAAAATGGTCAAACTCAAATTTTGTATCCTGTTAGTGTAACCTTCACAAATGAAGGAGAAATAAAATGTTTCCCAGACAAGCAAATTAGGGAATGCATCACCACTAGATTGGTCCTATGAGAAATGCTTAAAGAAGTTCTAAACACGGGAACAAAAGGTTGATACTCTATCATAAAAACACATGAAACTCACAAGTTTTATGAAACAATTATACAAACAAGGAAAAGAAAGAAATCAAAGGGCAACATGATAGAATTCCAGAAGACCACAAAGCGAGAATAAAAAACAAAGAATCTACAAAGCTGGCTGGTCATGGTGGCTCATGCCTGTAATCCCAGCACTTCAGGGCCAAGGCGGAAGGATCACCTGAGGTCAGGAGTTCGAGACCAGCCTGGCCAACATGGCAAAATCCCACCTGTACTAAAAATACAAAAATTAGCCAGGCATGGTGGCATGCCCCTGTAATTCCGGCTACTTGGGAGGCTGAGGCATGGGAATCACTTGAACTCGGGAGGTGGAGGTTGTAGTGAGCCAAGATCGTGCCACTGCACCCCAGCCTGGGTGACAGAGTAAGACTCAAGACTCTTGCTTTACAAAAAAAAAAAAAAAAAAAAAAAAAGAATCTACAAAGCAACTAGACAGCAATTAACATTATGACTGGAACAAAACCTCATGCATCAGTATTAACCTTGAATGCACCACTTCAAAGATATAAATTGGTGCAATGGATTAAAAAACAATAACTACTATATGCTGCTTACAAGAAATTTGCCTTACTGTTAAAGACACACAGACTGAAGGCAAAGGGGTGGAAAAATGTTCCATACAAAAGGAAACCAAAAGCAAGCAGGAGTAACAATACTTACATTAGATAAAACAGACTGTAAATAAACAATAGTTTAAATATATATATATATATAATGACATAGGGATCAATTCAACAAGAAGATATAATAATCCTAAGTATATACTGCCAAAACTGGAGTACCAGATTAATAAAACAAATACTACTAGGCCTAAGAAAAGAGACAGATAGCAATACAATAATAATGTGGGACTTCCAACACCCCACTGAGGGCAGTAATAGATCACTGAGACAGACAGAAAGTCAACAAAGAAACACTGAACTTAAAACCAAATGGACCTAACAGACATTTACAGAACATCCTACCCAACAACCACAAAAGATACATTTCTCTCATTAGCACATGGGACATTCTCCAACATAGGCCAAACATCAGGCCACAAACAAGTCTCAATAAATTAAAAAAAAATCAAAATCATATCAAGTATCTTCACACAATGGAATAAAACTAAAAATCAATCTGAAGAGAAACTCTCAAAAATATAGAAACACATGTAAATTAAACAACATGATCCTGGACAACCTTTGGGTCAATGACAAAATTAAGAGGGAAATTAAATTTTCTGAGGTTGGGCACGGTAGCTCATGTTTGTATCTATTATTCCACACTCTATGTTCACATGTCCACATTATTTGGCTTCCACTTATAAATGAGAATATTCAGTATTTGAATTCCTGAGTTATTGTCATGGCTTTCAATTTCATCCATATTGCTGCAAAAGGCATGATTCCATTCTTTTTACACCAGATAAAACAGACTTTTTTATCGGATAAAACAAACGTGTGCAAGTTATCTTTTTGACATAATGAATTCTTTCCCTCTGGGTATATACCCAGTAGTGGGATTGCTGGATCAAATGACAGTTCTATTTTTTGTTCTTTGAGAACTCTCCATATGTTTTCCATAGGGGTGGTACTAATTTATATTTCTCCCAACACTATATAAGCACTCCCTTTTCTCCACATCCTCACCAACATCATATTTTTTGACTTTCTAAAAATAGCTGTTTTGACTGGTATAAGATGATATCTTGTAGATTTTTCACTTCTCTGATGATTAGTGATATTGAGCATTTTTTCAAATGCTTCTTGGCCACTTGTATGTCTTCTTTTGAAAAATGTCTTTCATGTCCTTTGCCTACTTTTAAATGGGGTTATTTGGGTGGTTGTTGTTGTTGTTGCTGTTGAGTTGCCTGAGTTGCTTGTAGATTCTGGGTATTGGTCTTTTGGATATGCAGTTTGCAAACATTTTTGCTTATTCTGCAAGTTGTCTGTTTACTCTATTGATTATTTCTTTTGCTGTACAAAAAGCTTTTTAGTTTAATTAAGTCTCATTTGTCTACTTTTGGTTTTGTTGCTTTTGCTTCTGAGGTCTTAGTCATGAATTCTTTGTCTAGGGCAATGTCCAGAAGAATTTTTTCTAGATTTTCTTCTAGTATGTTTTAGTTTTGGATTTTAAATTTAAGTCTTTAATCTGTCTTGAGTTGATTTTTTTTTTTTTTTTTTTGAGACAGAGTCTTGCTGTGATGCCCAGGCTGGAGTGCAATGGCGCAATCTTGGCTCACTGCACCATCCGCCTCCTGGGTTCAAGTGATTCTCCTGTCTCAGCCTCCCGAGTAGCTGGGACTATAGGCGTGTGCCACCATGCCCGGCTAACTTTTGTATTTTCAGTAGAGACAGGGTTTCACCATTTTGGCCAGGCTGGTCTTGAACTCCTGACCTCAAGTGATCCGCCCACCTAAGCCTCCCAAAGTTCTGGGATTACAGGTGAGCCACTGCACCCAGCCTCTTGAGTTGATTTTTATACAAAATAAGAGAGAGTGGTTCAGTTTCATTCTTTCTGCATATGGCTATCCTATTTTCTCAGCACCATTTACTGAATAGGTTGTCCTTTCCCAGTGTACGTTTTTGTCTACTTTGCCAAAGATCAGTCGGCTGTAGATTTGTGGCTTTATTTCTAGTTCCTGCATTCTGTTCCATTGATCTATGTGTCTATTTTTATACCAGTACCATGCTGTTTTGATTACTATAGCTTTGGTTTCCCATTGTTGGAGGGGGGACTACTGGGAGGTGTTTGGGTCACAGGGGCAGATCCTTGATAAATGGCTTGGTGCCTTCCCCATGGTAATGAGTTCATGTGACAGCTGGTTGTTAAAAGGTCTGGCTGGCTCTTTCACCTTTTTCTCTTGCTCCCTCTCTCACCATGTGACATGCCTGCTCTCCCTTTGTCTTCCATCATAAGCTACCCAAGGCCTCACCTTATAAGCTGGCACTGTGCCTCTTATAGAGGCTGCAGAACTCTGACCCAAACAAACCTCTTTTCTTTATAAATTACCCAGCCTTAAGTATTCGTGTATAGCACAGCAAAATGGAATAACACAACATTTACACATTTCATGACTAACAGTTAAATTTGTATTAATTTTGTCTTTTTTTTCTAACCAAGTTTTCAGGTGACTTCTATGAGAATAATCAGAAACTAGTATCTACCAAGGTTCTTTCTGTTTAATGTAACTTCCTCAAATACTATGTTCTTCAAAAATAAAGTAATTGAGAATGCAGTGTATTATGAGAAACTTTATAAGGACTGATTATAATATAAATCCTTCTTTGCTTAGGATAGTTTTTGAGGAAAAATCTTGCTAGATGTAAATTGAATATATATGATACATGGGTACTTAAACAAATGAACATTTACCCTGTTTAGAAACACCCAAGTGTGCAAAATTAAATACATGGAAGGTTTGTGTCTTTCTTGGCAAAAGGCAGGCAAAAAGCAGAATAAAACTGTAGTCATGTAATCCAATTCATCCCTCAATCCAACAAATACCCTAGAAAGGAAAAGGGCAATTCAGAAAATACTAACAACATGCAGAAAAACAGAGGCAGCATTCTTTCAAAGAAACAATTCTCATACTTTATAGGTAAGTGATTGAAACCAAAAATGTTCCTCCTCTAACACAGATCGATCAACTCTAAATCTCACCTGCTTTTTAAACTCCCTGCTATTATTTAGTCTCTTTAACTGCCAGTTAAGACCCCACAAATACAAAGATAACTGTTCACAGATCAGTGCTTCTGGGCCTATTCCAGAAAGTTTGATACACTGGAGGTTTCCGCCTGTTTTGAAGCTTGTGGCCTAAAATTACTTTTCTTCCTGGCAGTAACTCCAAGTTCAGCCTTATTTTTTATTTTTTATTTTTTTCAGTCTCTCATGCTTGAATTAGGAAAGCTTTATTTTTAACATTAAAAATAACTCCCACTGTATTACTTGAAGTTTCTAAAACAACTGTCTTGTTTTATACTCTAATTTTAAATAATTCATTTCTTAATGAGAAACTTTTCATTACTAAGCTCCATTTGAACTTGGTGCTATGAAAACCTAACACAGACTCTTTTGTAGAAATTATTCTTTTGGTTTGGTTGAGGTCATAAACACCAATTCAGGACACCTAATAATCATTCTTCTAAGGTCTAGAGGATGGCTGTTATTTACTCAAGGGTATCTCATAATATTAGAGCCAACTTGGAGTTCATACCTGTGCCTCTCTCTAGTAAAGACTAACACCCAAAATCATCTCCAAGAGACAAGTATTTATTCTGTTCATCTGGATGCTCTTGGTGATATCTTAACTAAGCAAATCTGCTTAACTGTCTTATCATTTAGAAGATGTTCTGTGATCACCTGTTTTAAAAACCACACAAATAAATGTTACCATGAAAAACTGTAGTTCTAACACAGTTCACAAACTGAACAATTCCTTGAGTATTTGTGGGTCATTTTAAAATAGCTAGTATAATTAAAGATATTATTAGAAATATGCTAATGGATGTATGTATAAACATCAAGCAATGCATAACTATACAAAAGTTTCCCTTGACAATGAATTCCTCTGAATGTATTAATTCTAACATACATAGTCTAAATCTTAAACACAATTTTCAAAATGTGTTACCTAATAAACTCATTTATTTCATCCTCTACCTTCTGTTATATCAGACAAAAGCCAAAAGACATAGGCTCAGCTGCTTGAGATCACAGCACAAAGGAAGTGTTGTTAAGAATAAAAAGGGGAAATTCAGGAGCATCTAGATCTAGGTCTTAACTTTTATAGACCTCAGTTCTTCACTGTCACTGTCATCTATACCAGTGATTTCCACCCTTGATAGGTACTACCTCCATCTAGGACATTTTTTTTTTTTTACCTCAAATTTCTATAAATGGTAGTGTGGGCATGCATTTATACTTCCTGTCCAAATCGTATTAAAATGACAATTAAGAAATAAAAAATATATAAACTCACAAGAACAAAAATAATGAGAAAGAAGACAACAGCTGACAAGAGATAATGACGAAATTTTGAAAAACAAAAAGTACACGGACAAAAAGTAACAAACACTTAACAGGCCAGACAAAGCAGAAACTTCAATGTCTGTGGGGCTAGAGGTAGAGAACAACAAGTTGATGTGGGTCTTAAAAGTCTCCAAAAGCTAAGAAATTCAAGGTAGCCCTGAAAGCATGGGTGAAGAGTGGGACGAAAGGCAAAAGTTTTCTAGATTCTCCCAAGGCAGAGTCAAAATAAAAAATAAAAATAAACCCAGGCACAGTGGCTCACACCTGTAATCCCAGCACTTTGGG
Organism: Piliocolobus tephrosceles; assembly: GCF_002776525.5. Taxonomy (NCBI): domain Eukaryota; kingdom Metazoa; phylum Chordata; class Mammalia; order Primates; family Cercopithecidae; genus Piliocolobus; species Piliocolobus tephrosceles. Next base: position 33,071,489 of record NC_045450.1, on the reverse strand, counting down.
AGGCTGAGGTGGGCAGATCACCTGAGGTCAGCAGTTCAAGACCAGCCTGGCCAACATGGTGAAACCCTGTCTCTACTAAAAATACAAAAATTAGCCGGGCATGGTGGCATACGTCTATAGTCCCAGCTACCGGGGAGGCTGAGGCAAGAGAATCGCTTGAACCTGGGAGGTGGAGGTTGCAGTGAGCCAAGATTGTGCCACTGCACTCCAGCCTGGACGACAGAGCGAGACTCCACCTCGAAAAATAAAATAAAATAAAATAAAAATAATAAAAATAAAGCAAAAGTTTTAAAATCTGGATAAAAAACAATGAGAACTCACTACCTCTATTCCTACTCCACATAATGAAGGCACTGCCTCCCTCCAATCCAACAGAAGATAGGAGCTTTACTCTTTGGAGAAAATGAACCAATGAGGTTCCAGGCACAGGGGTGCAGGGGTGAAGCACTGTACTGGCCACAGGAGGATTCTGTGAAAGCTGACTCATGCTACTGCTGTAAAATGCACCGTGTTCAGCAACTGATAGAAAAACAAGAAAGACGTTTGGCTGTGTCTGTTCAACTGGGCCCACCATAAATTACAGTTCTTTAATCATAGTCATCCAACTTCTTTCTTGAAAGAGCTATGAAATGGTAGAAAAATCTAATAAATCTCTTTATTATGAAAGGAATTGTCAATTCCCTACAACTCATGTTTGTTAAAGCAAATTTTGGCAAACTGCGTAACAGCATGATATGATGATATGATGAACTGAGACCCCTTACAGTTCTGAGGCAAGAAATTTTGAGATGGAGTCTCACTCTGTTGCCTAGATGGAGTGCAGTTGCATGATCTTTGCTCACTGCAACCTCTGACTTTTGGGCTCAAGCAATTCTCCCGCCTCAACCTCCGGAGTAGCTGGGACTACAGATGCCTGCCACTATGGCCGGCTATTTTTGTATTTTTAGTACAGATGGGGTTTCACCATGTTGGCTAAGCTGGTTTCAAATTCCTGACCTCAAGTAATCTGCCCACTTCAACCTTCCAAAGTGCTGGAATCAAAGGCGTGAGCCACTGTGCCCGGCCAGTTAAAATATTTTAAGTGGGTACCAAAGGAACGTCCACATTTGATTGATTCCAGTAATAGAACACCTCCACAATAATTTTTTAAATAATAATTTAAATTACATTTATTTATCTGTAAAAGAAAATGTGTGAAAAATTATTACACATGGAGCTATTTCAGAGTACAAAGTCTGCCCTTGCAGTACTTGAACAGCATGGATTTTCAAACGTTGTAAAAACTTTTTATGTTATGAATTATTTAAAGACTTAACTATCTGGGTCAGAAAGAAATAAGATAACACCAGAACCCATACATAATATACACCATCATTATACATCTGGAGAAAGTTACTGTGATGGTTAACACTGAGTGTCAACTTGTTTGGATTGAAGGACGCAAAGTATTGTTCCAGTGTGTCTGTGAGGATGTTGTCAAAGGAAATTAACATTTGAGTCAGTGGACTGAGAGAGGCAGACCCACCCTCAATCTGAGTGGGCATCATCTAATCAGCTTACAGCATGGCTACAATAAAGCAGACAAAAGAAGTTGGAAGGATCAGACTTGCTGATTCCTCTGGCCTTCAGCTTCCTCCCGTGCTGGATGCTTCTTGCCCTCGAATATCGGACTCGAAGTTCTTCAACTTTTGGACTCTAGAATGTACACCAGTGGTTTGCCAAGGGCTCTTGGGGCTTCAGCCACAGACTGAAGGCTGCACTGTCAGCTTCCCTACTTTTGAGGTTTTGGAACTCGGAATGACTTCCTTGCTCCTCAGTCTGCAGATGGCCTACTGTGGGACTTCACCATGTGACTGTGTGAGTCAATACTCCTTAAACTCTTCTTCATATACACATCTATCCTATTAGTCTTATCCCTCTAGCGAACCCTAATACAGTTCCTATATCCTCAAAGTATTCATATTGAGTATTATTCCAGTCAAAACTGTGCTATTTGTAAAAGACAATCCTCTTGCTGAAACATGTTGAAACATTAAGGTATTACTTACTGGATGCATTTAACAGTGGAATCATGCGTGTCACTGCTCCAAGGACTACTCAACACCTTCCCCCTCCATACCCAACCTTCTTCTGTCACTCACTCCTAGCCACCAGGCCTGAGAATGCCAGAACAAGGTCACCAACCTTCTCTCTCAGTCACATCAGAACGATCCAACTTGGCGTCCTTATGCTGTCCTTCTGCCACCTTCACGGCCACAGCTCGGCAAATGGCCCCAAGTTTTCTATCCAGAGAACGAACCCCTGCCTCTCTGGTATACCTGTCATCAAAGAAAAATACATTATTTTTGACTATACACCACCTAAAAAAATAGAAGTAATGTGATTAACATTTTTAGTAAAGAAACAGTGTACATTTAAAAGTTCATTACCCCTTCTTGAGTACTAGCTTTTCCACACTTAAAACTCCTCAGTATTGTTATTTCTTCAGTACTCTGATGTATTTTCAGCTACAACAATGTCCTTTATACAGATTATTTTGAATTATAATCCTACACTTAAAAATGAACCCTAGTTCTAGTTCAATTTACATTGCCAAAATAAACTTGGCACCATATTAAAAAACCATTTACTCCTCGGTAATTTGTTAAAGAGTTTTCTTAAACAAAATTGATCAATTTAGGAAAATTCTAGATAAATTTATTGTATTTGAAATATTGCTGAAAGAATAAGAGAAATTGTGCTCTTTGTGGAACTAAAACAAAAACAAATCTGAGACAGAAATCTGGTTTTCACTAGGCACTTTGCTAACCACCTTTCTTCAGTGTATTTTCATTGTGAAGATTTCTAAAGGAAGAAGGTATGCTAAGTGATGAAAGCACTGTGACACTGTGAAAAAGACTCTACGTGTGGTTAAGCAGAGCTGCTTTAAACACATGTACATTAGAATCAAACTCCATTAAGACATTCCACAGACCATTATACAGTGAAACCATTTTTTCGTCACTCAGTTTTGGATGGACCTGAATGGACAGGATCAGGTGGAGAATGCAGTTTTAGCTGAAGAATTGGATTTGACTAAGCCATACATTTGATTAAGTCATACATACACTGTAGACTTTACGAAAGCAGATTTTAAAAGTTCTGAGAAAAGACAGATAAAAAGCTCTTAGCTAAACACTCTAAAACTCATTTCAGTCAAAGGTACAGAAGGATATAAAGTCTATATTATGCAACTACACATAATTTCAATAAGGGAGAAAACAGGGAGGCATCTTAACTTCTACATTTGGGCTTTAAAAAATTCAGCTCTATAAATACAAAATAGGATATGCCAAGCTTAGCGAAATTCACTGAAAAAGGGAAGAGAATCATCTTTAAAAAGCTAAGAATCTAGAGATACAGTCATAAAATAATATAGTCAGAATAAGAAAAGCATGATCTTCCTATACCATGAACTGTTTAGACTCTATCTGAAACATTGTGTTCAACTCTGGGTGTTTAATTTTAAGACACATTGATATACAGGATTCTTTCAGAAGACTAATTAGGAAGTCTTGAAACTACATCAAGAGGAACGGTACAGAGGAGAGGAATAGTTAGCTTGAAAAAGAGAACACTTAGCCTGCAGACCTGATAGTATTTTATTTTAATGTCAGAAGGGCTGTACAAGGAGGAATTACACTTAGATTCCAGGTACTCATATAAGGCAGAAGAAGAAAATTATAGAAAAGTGAACAGAAAGAATATCTTTGTAACAATTATCAGTTGAGCTCAGGAGTTCCAGGCCAGCCTCGCCTAGATGGTGAGACCCCATCTCTAATTTTTTTTTTTTTTTTTTTTGAGACAGAGTCTCACTCTGTTGCCCAGGCTGAAGTGCAGTGGCACGATCTCGACTCACTGCAACCTCCACCTCCCTGGTTCAAGCAATTCCCCTGCCTCAGCCTCCTGAGTAGCTGGGATTACAGGTGCACACCATCATGCCCGGCATGAGCCTGTGGTCCCAGCTACTTGGGGGATTAGGTGGGAAGATGGCTTGAGCCTGGGAGGCGGAGGCTGCAGTGAGCCAAGATCACGTCACTGCACTCCAGCCTGAGTAACAGCATGAGAACCTGTCTTAAAAATAATTATCTTTGTTACAATTAGAATTACCCATGAAGAAGTAGTGATTAGCTAGCATTAAGCATACTGGGACTGGAAGTATTCAAGTAGGTGAGTTATACTTGGAGATAAGAAAGACTAGAACATTAGGGTCTATGACTGTGACATATCTCAAAAGATGAAAAACTCAAATATTGATACTCTATGTCCTAAGTTTGGTAACTCACTAAATACCCAAAACGTGCCTGGAGTAGTACATACATGTGCTGTTTTTAAAAACAATATCAAGGCCGGGCGCGGTGGCTCAAGCCTGTAATCCCAGCACTTTGGGAGGCCGAGACGGGCGGATCACAAGGTCAGGAGATCGAGACCATCCTGGCTAACGCGGTGAAACCCCGTCTCTACTAAAAAAATACAAAAAACTAGCCGGGCGATTTGGCGGGCGCCTGTAGTCCCAGCTACTCGGGAGGCTGAGGCAGGAGAATGGCGTAAACCTAGGAGGCGGAGCTTGCAGTGAGCTGAGATCCGGCCACTGCACTCCAGCCTAGGCGGCAGAGCGAGACTCCGTCTCAAAAAAAAAAAAAACAATATCAAAACTAACAAAACTGCTCAGTATTTCCTTATGTCCATAGCTTTTAAGATCTTATATTTTGAGTTAACAAGTATATATAAAAAAAGAAATAGTTCTCCAGGCAACAATTGGGAAACATAAATAATGATCACTCTTCAGAATCATTATTATTCAGATAAACTCTGGGTTTTTCTCTATCCCTCATATTGTACAGATGGGGAAGCTATCAAAAAGCTTAATGACTTATTGAAAGTTACCCAAAGACATCATGAGTATTATCTGGAATAATGATATTGTTGGAAGACTCAGGCATATAAGTCACTTGATTTATTTCTCCTGGCATTATCCACACCATAAATCACAAAACAAATTAAAAGGAACCCCCAGGTAAGATTTAGTCTTACTGTTTTGTATATAAATCTAAATAGACCCATAAGAACGCATAGATCAAAAAACAGTCTGGCCAAACTCTAAGTCAAAGTTCAAAATAGAGAAATACTTTACATCTCTTAAAAACAGTAGTTACTAGAAAAGGGCCGCATGACTAGAGCTTGGCAGCCTGACATGACTTGCTGGATGATGCAATGGATCTGTAATACTGAGCCAGGAAAACTGTAAGAGGCTGTGGTGGATATAAATTCTCAACAGAGTATACTTTCCATTCAAACAGGGAATCTGTACATTAGACTAAGCAATACTCTATTCAGATAATTTGCACACTGCTTGCTACAGGCTTAAGCATTTGGTAGTAAACTGGGGAAGGCACCTTCTCTACTGTTCCAGTGTTAATTCTGAAGACCAAAATTCCAAGGATTTAAAAAATCTCTCAGCCAAAGAGAAGAAAAGAAAACTGAGTAACTTAAATCAGATTATCTGAAAGTAGCATATCACCTCTTAGAATTCAAAAACTTTCAAGATCCTGGGCATAAAAAGTGTCTCTATTTTTACCACGTATTTGGTTTTTAAATCAGATTAACCCCTTATATTGCTATTGTGGCAAAGCATAAATTTCAGCTTTAGCTATAACAATATTCCAAATGGTTTCTCTGTAAACTTCTGCCTAGTAGAGAGAATGGTGTAAATCAATAGTTATGATAACACTTGCTGGAAGTTGTTGAAGAAAGAGAAATGGATGCTATAGGATGCCATTAAAATAATCTTTTCAGGAGACTGTGGCTTATCTCAAAAGATGTAAAACTCAAATATTGATACTCTATGCCCTAAGTTTGGTAAGTCAGTAAATACCCAAAACGTGCCTGGAGTTCATTAATGAAGCCTCAGGATGGCTAACTAACCTGGTGATGATGTCAAGAGTGGTGACCTGGGGGATCTGAATCTGCTGAGGAGTCAGCCCATGTTGTTCCAGCTGCTTGGGGATCAAGTGCCTATGGGCAATCTCTATCTTCTCCTCCTGTGTATACCCTGGAAAAGAAGGAATCTTGTTTCGTAATTATTTACATGGCTCCCATAATGCCATGCTTTTTTTTTTTTTTTAGAGACAGAGTCTCGCTCTGTCACCCAGGCTGGAGTGCAGTGGCGTGATCTCAGCTCAGTACAACCTCCACCTCTCGGGCTCAAGCGATTCTCCTGCCTCAGCCTCCCAAGTAGTTGGGATTACAGGCATGTGCAACCATGCCTGGCTGATTTCTGTATTTTCAGTAGAGACGGGGCTTTGCCATGTTGGCCAGGCTGGTCTCAAACTCCTGGCCTCAAGTGATCCACCAGCCTCAGCCTTGCAAAGTGCTGAGATTACAGGCATGAGCCACTGCTCCCAGCCAGTGCCATGCTTTTTAAATGAATCAAATATAGATTAAATGGATCTTAGATTTAGAACACATTTAAGTATTATTTCAAATAAGACTATAATCACAATAAAGAAATTTATTCTGGCCAGGCACGTTGGCTCACATCGGTAATCCTAGCACTTTGGGAGGCTGAGGCAGCTAGATCACTTGAGCTTAGGAGTTTGAGACCAGCCTGGACAACATGGAGAAACCCTGTCTCTACTAAAAACACAAAAAATCAGCTGGGCGTGGTTGCGCGTGTCTGTGGTCCCAGTTACTCTGGAGGCTGAGGCACGAGAATTGCTTCAGCTGGGGAGGGGGAGGTTGCAATGAGCTCAGATTGCACCACTGCACTCTAGCCAGGTCAGCAGAGACTCGAGACTCTGTCTCCAAAAAGAAAAGGAAAAAGAAAAAAGAAATTTGATCTAAATCAATAATTGTTAAAATTTCCAACGTTTTCACAAACAAAACAAGCATTTACTAAGCACAGTGTTTGAAAGTCTTCTGATTAAATGATGTATCTCCCAAAGAGGAAAAAACCTCAAATCTTAGAGACAATTATCTCTTTATCCTCAAATCCTCTGAAATTTCAAATAGAAAAATAAATGCATCTTTTTAGCCTAATTTGATCTATACTTGAAACACACACACACACCCACACCCCTCAATTAACTAAGCAATGGGTTCCAAAAGGGCTCTAAAGATACTGTTTCCAGAACTATGACTATAAAATAAATTGTAGCAGCAAAAGAAAACCTAAGATGTCCCTACAAAAGGTTTTTCCCTCCACACGATGGTACATATAAACGTGTGTGTATATGTAATTATATATGTGTGCATATGTATTTATATATGTATATATGTATTTTATATATACAGTATATTTAAAAGACTTTATGTTCTTATTTGCCTGAATAAATATAGATTTTCTTTGTCTCTAAATCCTGTAAGACAAAATTCCATCTAACGTCCCTTTCCATTTAACAAGCAAAAATTAAAAATATGAATTGATAAGGCACCTTTTGAATGGAAAGAGGTTAGTAAACACCAGGAAAGCTAGAAGATCGGACAGCTAAATCTGCCAAAGGAAGAAGGTGGCATCTATGTTCCCCTCTGCAGCAGCTGTCCTGATTCTTTCACTTTAATTTAGTGTATCTAATGGGTTTTCTGCCATAACTTGGAGTTTCCAGGGAATTGAGTCTCATTACTTATTTACTTTAGACTTTAAATACACAATTAACTTTTTACTCTACCATATTTTAAAATTAAATATAGGAACCTGCAATGCTCACGGATAATTAAGAAATCCAATTATATTGGGAGGCCAAGGCGGGTGGATCACGAGGTCAAGACATCAAGACCATCCTGGCCAACATGGTGAAACCCTGTCTCTACTAAAAATACAAAAATTAGCTGGGCGTGGTAGTGCACGCCTGTAGTTTCAGCTACTCAAGAGGCTGAGGCAAGAGAACTGTTTGAACCTGGGATGTAGAGGTTGCAGTGAGCCGAGATTGTGCCACTGCACTCCAGCCTGGCAACAGAGTGAGACTCCATCTCAAAAAAAAAAAAAACCAGAAATCCAATTATAACTCACTTAGTAGTAAAAATATATTTCAGATTAATTAGAAAAATACATTTAGATTACATTTAGAATCTAAAGACATTTAGGGCCGGGTGTGGCAGTTCATGCCTGTAATCCCAGCGCTTTGGGACGCTGAGGCAGGTGAATCACCTAAGGTCAGGAGTTCAAGACCAGCCTGGCCAATATGGAGAAACCCCGTCCCTACTAAAAATGCAAAAATTAGCCAGGTGTGATGGTGCGCACCCGTAGTCCCAACAACTTGGGAAGCTGAGGCACGAGAATCGCTTGAACCAGGAAGCAGAGGTTGCAGTGAGCCAAGATTTTGCCCCTGCACTCCAGCCTAGGTGACAGAGTGAGACTCCATCTCAAAAAAAAGAAAAAATAAATAAAAGACATTTAGGCTGGACATGGTGACTCACGTCTGTAATCTCAACAATTTTGGAGGCCAAGGCAGGCAGATCACTTGAGGTCAGGAGTTCGAGGCCAGACTGGCCAACATGGCGAAATCCTGTCTCTACTACAAATACAAAAATTACCTGGGCGTGGTCACGAGTGCCTGTATTCCCAGCTACTTGGGAGGCTGACACACGAGACTCACTTGAACTTCGGCGGCAGAGGCTGCAGTGAGCCAAGATTGTGCCACTGCACTCGCCTGGGCAACAGAGCTAGACTCTGTCTCTAAATAATTAAATAAATAAAGACATTTAGATTCTACTCTACATTAAAAAAAAAAACTCACTGATATTTGATCTCTTCCAGGGAAAAACAATTCTGAGCAATCAAAACAAGGTGAAAACACTATAATTTATCTAGTGTTAGTAAGTGAAGGAATACATTTTGTACGCTCCAGTGAAGGAGAAGACATTTTAAAAATTTAACTATTTGATAGATTCAAGAGGAATTTAAAAGCGGCATGCATTTTAATATAAAAGTGAGGCCAGATTTTTTGAAAAAGTTCAGTTTTTTTTTTTTTTTTTTGAGATGGAGTTTCACTCTGTCACCCAGGCTGGAGTGCAGTGGCACCTCTCCCTCTCAGGTTCAAGGGATTCTCCTGCCTCAGCCTCCTGAGTAGGTGGGACTACAGGCACCCGCCACCATGCCACGCTAATTTTTGTATTTTTAGTAGAGATGGGGTTTCACCACATTGGCCAGGCTGGTCTCGAATTCCTAACCTCAAGTGATCCACCCGCCTCGGCCTCCCAGAGTGCTGGGATTATAGGCATGAGCCACCACACACGGCCTGAAATTTTAGAAATTATGTTAAAGAAGAATGTCTTATTTTTCACAAAATTATCACTCTTTCATGCTAAATTAAATCTGAAATTATTGTTGTCAACATTTGCTGTTTTGCTCTTCCAGACTTTGAAGCTACATAGAAACTGATTTATATACATTCCTCAGAACTTCTGAAGATTGTATGCTGGCAAACGAATCTCCTTCAGTCACAACTCCACAGCATAACTAATTTTAAAGTTATGGTCAGAAAGGCAAGATGTATCATAATGATTTCATTTAAGAGTCAGGTACCTGGAACCTGAATGATCTCCATTCTGTCCAACAAGGCAGCTGGAATGGTGGCAGTGGTGTTGGCGGTAGCTATAAAAAGAACTTGAGAAAGGTCAAAGGCCACATTTAGATAATGATCTGTGAAGTTATGGTTTTGTTCAGGATCCAACACCTAGGGGAGAACAAAAAACATTTAAAAAACTTTAGTAGTTCCAACAGAAGGCTGTATATAAGTGAAAACACGTAATATACTGAGAAGGTTGGTATTTCTGCTCAGAATAGTTTAAGAAACAGATAAAACTAACATCTAAGCATTATTCTTTGCATTCTCTACATTCTACATACTTTTTAAAAAATAAAATATGTTCAGTGTTAAAATTTCTGAAAATGTAACAGCACAAAGCAGCAGAAATTACACTTTTAACACTCGTTCAAAAATCTATTTATTGATGACTCATTGTTTGGCCATCGTAAGTTACTAGTCCTGCAGAACCAGTTTCCATCTTGGTAAAACACCCTATCTAAACTGCTATGGGAATATAAAGCAAATACGTAAAGTATTTTGAAATTCTCAAATAACCAGTAAATAAGAACCCATATAATCTTCCTAGAACATTTTCAGAAAGTCTGGTATAAACTATTTAACTGAAAGGAGAATTTCAAATAAGAGAAACCTTTACTATGAGTTAAATAAGAGTAAAAATTACTATGCTACTATATTGATACAGCAAAAAATTCACTATTTAAAAATGGCTTACTGCAATAACACTGCTGCCTATGATAAGCAAAATATCAATAGCTCTTTTTTTTTTTTTTTTTTTTTTGAGCCAGAGTCTCCCTCTGTTGCTCAGGCTGGAGTGCAGTGGCACAATCTCGGCTCACTGCAACCTCCGCCTCCCGGGTTCCAGCGATTCTCCTGCCTCAGCCTCCTGAGTAGCTGGGACTACAGGTGTGTGCCACCATGCCCAGCTAACTTGTGTATTTTTAGTAGAGATGGGGTTTCACCATGTTGGCCAGGCTGGTCTCGAATTCTTGACCTCAAGTGATCCGCCTGCCTCGGCCTCCCAAAGTACTGGGATTACAAGCTTGAGCCACTGCACCCAGCAATAGCTCTCACAAATATCTGAATTAGATACATCAGATAATTTATCAGTCAACTTGGATTCTTAAAATGTGCAACTGTACATTAACGAGCTTCAAGTTACAGGCATTTGTTGCTAAGGGGCTGGTGTAGGACTTTAATAAGGCACCAACAGTTTCTACATTTTCCAAACCTTAAACATATTAACACTTTCACTTAGACACCCAATTACTATAAATAGGGTTGCCACACATATTCAAAAAGGCAATAAAATGACTAACATATTCATCAATTACAATTTAACTATATAAGTAGGTTTTCCTACCTTCTGATTGTTTCTGAAGTTTTACTTATTTTCAAAACTATCCAAAGTTAGTTTTTTGTTTTTTTTTTTTGAGACACAGTCTCATTTTGTTACCCAGGTTGAGGTGCAGTGGCGTGATCTCAGCTCACTGCAATCTTTGCCTCCTGAGTAGCTGGAATTACAGGTGCGCACTACCACACCTGGCTAATTTTTGTATTTTTAGTAGAGATGGGGTTTCACCCTGTTGGCCAGATTGGTCTCGAACTCCTGGCCTCGAGCGATGCACCTGCCTTGGCCTCCCAAAGTGCTGGGATTACAGGTGTGAGCCACCATGCCCAGCCCCAAGCTAGTCTTAATTCTAGGCCTCATACATAATTTTGAATTTTGTTAAACATTAATTATTACTGGAAACTCTCTTTATCTAGAGTTCCCAGAAAGCTCTAATTCCACATTTTCACAAGACTTAATAATGTTTAATGTCATTAAAAAACAAGTACTTTCAAGTAATCAAGGAAAACTAATTATGTTCAGTATCGAATTGGTTAAGAGTGGTCTTACTATCTACTAATTATCTAAAAACTGTTTACAGGCTGGGCATGGCGGCTCACGCCTATAATCCCAGCTTTTTGGGAGGCCAAGGCAGGCAGATCAGTTGAGGTCAGGTGTTTGAGACCAGCCTAGCCAACATGGTGAAATGCTGTCTCTACTAAAAAAATACAAAAATTAGCCTGGTATGGTGGCACATGCTTGTAGTTCCAGCTACTCAGGAGGCTGAGGCATGAGAAATGCTTGAACCTTGGAGGCGGAAGTTGCTGTGGGCTCAGATCATGCCACTGCACTCCAGCTTGGGCAACGAGTGAAAATCCGTCTCAAACAAACTGTTTAGGTATGGTAAATGTTTATGTATGGAAAATAGTTAAAACTATTATCTAGTGACAAAAACGCTCTTCTTTTGACCCAAACTTGAGTCAGGCTCCTCTGAGTCCTCTGCTCAGCTAGGCCAATGTCAACCTTCCCTCTGTCTTTGTATAATCCAATTTGAGCAAGAATCTTGCTAAGTCAGGTTAGCGAAAATGACCCATAACCATATGTATCTGTTCTCACTTCCAACCCAGCATCTTTTCACCCTGGCCTCCCTTCAGCAAGAGTTCTGTTGTGTCCTTCTAGTGAGAATCCCTTATAATCCCAATGTTTCCTCTTAGAATCTTTCCCTCTACTGATTCCCCATTCACTCTCCCACCACTGCAAAACCCCATTGCAGTGTTTCTTATACCTAGTCTCCCACCTTGAAAAAAATAATCCTTACCACCTTTAATAAGCACCATGAATAATTTTTTAACACTAGCTAAAGAAAAAAATCTATTTTTTTTTTTTTTTTTTAAGACAGAGTCTCGCTCTTTTGCCCAGGCTGGAGTGCAGTGGTGTGATCTCGGCCCACTGCAAGCTCTGCTCCTGGGTTCACACCATTCTCCTGCCTCAGCCTCCCAAGTAGCTGGGACTACCCCTGACCTCATGATCCACCCGCCTCAGTCTCCCAAAGTGCTGGGATTACAGGTGTGAGCCACTGCGCCTGACCAGAAAAAATCTATTCTTTAATGGCTCTAATCATATGTAATTCATATATGCTGGATATGTTTTAGAAATGGCTGTCAGACCTGAACAAGTAATTTTTTTTATCTTAAAATTTTAAGACACTAAATTTTAAAAAGTAGGAAAATTAATAAAGCAATGTTTCTAATTATGGAGGTTTTAAAAACAGCATGACAGAATACCTAGATGATAAAGGAAAAAAAATTAGTGACGTCTGTTAAAACAAAAACTCTAGATAAATTAAACAGTTTAATTGAGCAAAGAACGAGTCTCAAATTGGGCAGCTCCCAGAACCAGAATAGGTTCAGAGAAACTCTGGCATATGGTTTGATAATATTTATGGACAGAAAAAGGAAAGTGATATGCAGAAAACAAAGAGTGATGTACAGAAACAGCGGGATTGCTTACAGCTTGATGTTTGCTTTATTTAAACACAGTTTGTTAACAGCTGACTTCCTGTGACTTGCCAAAAATCTGTCATTGGTGTAAGAATAGTGTATTTACACATCTAGTTAGGCTGCAGTTTACCTTGTAAGGGGAAACTCTTAGGCCAAACTTAAAACATTAATATGTAAGGAGGCAGATTTAGGCTAAATTTGTGCCCAATTTGCCTGCCTTCCTCTTTTACTGAGGAAAGTGTGAAAGGAAAGTAAATCTCAGGACCCCCAAATTACTAAGCAAAAGGGAAAAGACAAGCTGGGAACTGCGTCGCACATTTGCTCCCAAATAAGATAGCTACAAAGACAAAAAAAGCTACATACCTCCCTCACAATTCCCCATTTAGAAATTCCTTATGAGCCCCAAGATCTTTACCCTGTAACAGTTCTGTTGAATTTCACCTCAACAATGTAAATTGACAGCTTATTCTTTACACATACAGGACAAAGGACAGAACTCAAAGTCATCCCTCTGCTCACCCGAGACAACTGCACATCTGATGGCTTCCTGTATGCTATGTTTATTTTATCTTATGTAGAAATGCAGATTCACTAAGCTACATGAATTCATAAGTGACTATTCCTCTGCTCCCCTCTCACAGGCGAATGGCTGATCAAAGACTCACAAGAATGCAACCGTTTGTCTCTTGTCTACCCATGCCTTTTAAAATTTCCTCCTCTTTTCTCAGTATCCGCCCATTCCCCTTTAAATATTGAAGCCCTCAAAATCATCTTTGGAGAACACTGGCAAAATAAACTTCTAAATTGGTTGAGACCTGTCTCAGATACTTTCTGGTTTTCAAAAGCATAAAAGGACATATAGAATTTAAAGAGCATCAGGAATACTGATCAATATTCTGGCAGAAAATAATTTCTGGTAATCACTACTCAGATGAAGCTCCAAGGCAAACTGGTGAGTCCATGGAAGAATGAAAATTACAATTAAGAGCTTTGTAGCTATCAAACCTCGTCTTCTTAACCTAACTTCAGAGCAGGGATTCTACTGCCCATATCCAGGGCCGCTTTCAAAAATAATTAGGGCTGTTTCTCCTTTATTTTCCCCAACTAAAAGATTTTCTGTATCAATCCTAGGACTGTAATTCCTACCTACAAGGTATGACTGTGAAAGTACTGGAAATAGCTGTGATATGACACATTATTCCTAGGAATGTGAAGTCGCAATGGGATGAACCGTGGGAGCAATGTACACTGAGAATTGTTCTTCAATAATAATTTCTGACAAGAGAAGAACTACAGATGTCTGTAGGCAATCCAGGAATAGATGACATAGAGTTCATTAAACATGACTAGGTAACTGTCATCTTCGGGTGTGATAGAGTATGATTATGCTTTTTAAAAGTTATACCTTTTGTAGATAGATACTGAAACATTTGTGAAAGGATGATGATGTCTGGAATCTGCTTCAAAACAATCAGAGGTTGGGTAGGGGCGAATGGGAAACAATAGATGAAACAAGATATGAAAGCTGGGTGATGAGTCCATAGAATTCATTATACTATCTGCTCTGCTTTTGCTATGGTTAAAATTTTCCACAACAGAAAATAAAGATCAAATAACATAACTAAAATCAGCTCTGAAAGCCGCACACAATTAATACTATTATGATACTGTGAAATATACATTTGGCCTTCATCCCTTTGTTTCCTGACATGCAACTCCTAAAATCCTTGGAATCACCAAAGTGATAAGTATCATTTTGTATGTTAGTGATTGACTGGTAGCTGGCAGTCCCTCCATAGCTTCAGGATGGGGGCTGGTCACAGGAAAGACCAAGGCATGATTAGAGGGCTGAGGACTTGTCAGTTCCCCACCCCAATCTCTGGGGAGGGTAGAAGGGCTAAGAGTTGAGTTGATCACCAACGGCCAATGATTTAATCCATCGGGCCTATGTGACGAGGCCTCCATTAAAAACCCGAAAGGACTGAGGTCAGGAGGCTTCCAGGAAGGTGAATATGAGCACACCCAGGTACAAGAAGGCTGGTGGACCCTGACTCCACTGGGATGGAAGCTCCTGTGCTGTTTGTTTGTACTCTTTAAAATATTCTTTTAATAAACCAGTAAATGTAAGTAAATTGTTTCTCTGAGTTCTGTGAGCTACTCTAGCAAATTAAGCAAACCTGAGGAGGGAGTTGTGGGAACTCCAATTTATAACTGGTTGGTCACATGTTCTGGAAGCCAAGTCACAACTGACATCTGAAGTGGGAGGCAGTCTTGTAGGACTGAGTGCTTAACCCGTAGGATCTCATAGACAGCGCCAGAATTGAATTAGAGGACACCCAGCTGTTGTCCGATGCTGAAGAACTGCTTGCTTGGCGTGTGGAGAAAAACCCCATGCCTATTTGGTCAGAGGTGTTCTGTGTTGTGAGAATGCAGTAGGAGAAACTGAGTTTACTTTTCCTCTATATCCTCAACTATGGAAATTAAATCTGTGAAAGACAAACTTGAGAAAAGTGTTCAGGACATAGAAGAAAAAGGGCTTTAGAGACATGTAGGGGATAAATACGGGAAAAATGAAAAGATGCAATTCATATCTAGTTAATATAACTAAAGAAGAGGTCTCAGTAAATTAAAATAGGGAATAATTAAAGAAACAAAAATATTCTAGAAGACCCTGAAACTCTAGATTGAAAAGATTTAGATTCCTCCTCCTGTGCAATGAGAATGTCATCAGAATAACACCTATAGAATTTTCAAGCCAAATTATCACTAGTTTAAAATATTCTACAATCTTGAATACATCAAATATAGGTAACATATATAAAGATATGATGCATAATAACAAAATGAACACCTGTGAACCTACTACCCATTTGTGAAGACATTTGTTTATCTATCTAGACCAGTGGTCACAAAAGTGGAAAATGACCCACCAAAGTGCAAGTAAAAAATATTAGTATTTGTATTTATCTTTTTTATTTATAAATACCAGAAAAAATAGCTTGTAAATATTTAATATCCAAAATGGAAGTGAAGATGTCTTCACTTGGAAGAAGTTCCATAACATCGAAGGCTGCCTGTGGCGCCCTCACTTATCTGCCTTAACTATAATTACAGCACATTGCTGTCCATGTGTGCTGTGAAAGGAAAATATGTTTGGCCCCCCCCAAATCACTAGATTAAAGGGCAAAGTCAAGCTGGGAACTGCTTAGGGCAAACCTGCCTCCCATTCTATTCCAAGTCACCCCTCTGCTCACTGAGTTAAATCTGATTGCCTCCTTTGGAAAGGCTAATCAAAAACTCAAAAGAACACAAGGGTTTGTCTCTTATCTACCTGTGACCTGGAAGCCCTCTCCAAAGAGCTGTGTCCCGCCTTTCCAGACCAAACCAATGTTCACCTTACATATGCTGATTGACGTCTCATGTTTCCCTAAAACGTATAAAATCAAGCGGTGCTCTGACTACCTTGGGCACATGTCGTCAGGATCTCCTGAGGCTGTGTCATGGGCACGCATCCTCAACCTCGGCAAAATAAATTTCCTAAATGAACTAAGACCTGTCTCAATTTTTCTGGGTTCACAGAGCCTAATATTACAAATGGGTGGAGTGGTTTAAAAAGATTCCTGCAAAACATCATTAAAAAGTGTATAGGCAAAAGTATGAACCACAAGAAAATAACAAGAGTTGACACTTGTATTTATATAATAAGCTGTGATAGACATATTATGAAGTAAAAACAATTATCTAATTAGAACACAGTGCGTTCATCGAAAATATAATTACCTTTTAAAACTGATTTCGTTTTACATAAAGTACATGATATGAGCACACTGGTACATATATATTATGTATCTATTATATATATATCCTTTGTTATGGACTGAATTGTGCCCCCTCAAAATGGACAGAATCCTTAACCCCCTTTGCTCTGTCTCAAAGGCAGTCAGGGTGAAGACTGCATTTGGAGACAGGGCGTTTAAGAAGGTAATTAAGGTTAAATGAAGGTAAGAGTGGGCCCCTAGTCTAATACAACTGGTACCCTTATAAGAGGAAGGAGGAGACCCAGGGATGCATGCACACAGAAGGTCTCAGCCACAAGTCGGTTGTCTGTAAGCCAAGGAGAGAGGCCTTAGGAGAAATCAAACCTATAGACACCTTGATCTTGCACTGCTAGCCTCCAAAACCATGAGGAAATACATTTCTGTTTGGTCCTCAAAGCTACACAGTCTGTGGTATTTTGTTATGGCAGCCTTAAGAAATACATTCTAATACATTCTGACCCGGCGCGGTGGCTCACGCCTGTAATACCATCACTTTGGGAGGCCGAGGCAGGTGGATCACGAGCTCAGGAGTTCAAGACCAGCCTGGCCAACATGGTGAAAGTCCATCTCTACTAAAGATACAAAAAATTAGCCAGGCGTGGTGGCACATGCCTGTAATCCCAGCTACTCAGGAGACTGACGCAGGAGAATCACTTGAACCCAGGAGGGAGAGGCTGCAGTGAGCCAAGATTGAGCCAATGCACTCCAGCCTGGGTGACAGAGCAAGACCCTGTCTCAAAAAAGAAAAAATGAAGTCAATGGAAACCATCCCTAAGGAAGACCATGTTGGATTTATTAGATAAAGATTACAAATCAGCGGCTGGACGCGGTGGCTCACGACTGTAATCCCAGCACTTTGGGAGGCCGAAGCGGGCGGATCACAAGGTCAGGAGATTGAGACCATCCTGGCTAACATGGTGAAACCCCATCTCTACTAAAAATACAAAAAATTAGCCAGACGTGGTAGCAGACACCTGTAGTCCCAGATACTCGGGAGGCTGAGGCAGAAGAATGCTGTGAACACAGGAGGCAGAGCTTTTAGTGAGCCGAGATCATGCCACTGCACTCCAGCCTGGGCAACAGAGCAAGACTCCGTCTCAAAAAAAAAAAAAAAAAAAAAAGATTACAAATCAGCTATTATAAATATGCTTAAAAAACTAATGCCACAACATGGATGAACTTCGAGGACACTAAGTGGAGTCAGTCAATTATAAAAAGATAAATACTGTACGATCCACTTATATGAGGTATATAGAGTAGCCACTCATAGAAACAGAAAAGAAAATGGTAGCTGGAGGGACTGAGGGAGGGAGAAAGAAACAGGGAATTGCTGTATAATGGGTATACACCTTCACTTCAACAAGATAAAAAAGTTCTAGAGTTTGGCTGCACAACAATGCGAATGTGCTTAACATTACTGAACTGTACACATAAAAGTGGTAAAAACAGCACTTTTTCTGTTGTATATATTTATTAACATTTAAAAAAACTAAAGGAAATCGCGTCTAAAGAATTACAGGAAAGTATGAGAATGACATCTTGACAAATAGAGAATCTAAACAAAGATAAATAATAAAAATTTTAAAACAGAAAATTTTGGAGTTGAAAACTACAGTAATTTGAATGAAAAATTCAGTAGAGGGGCTGAACGACAATTTCAACTGGCAGAAGAAAGAATCAATGAACTTGAAGACAGGTCAACTGAGATGATCCTGTCTGAAGAACAGAAAGAAAAAGGTTTTAAAAAAAGTGAACAGCACTTTGGAGACCAAAGGGCCTCTGCAAAGATTACCAACACACCATAATATGAGTTTCAGAAGGAGAGGAAAAAGAAAGGGGCATAAAGAATATCTGAAGAAATACTAGCCACATACATCTCAAATTTGATGAAAAACATTTACCTACACATCCAAGAAGCTCAAAAAGATCTAAGTAAACTCAGAGGATCACACATAAACACAGTCAATCTGTCTGAAATGAAAGACAAAGAGAGAATCCTGAAAACTATGAGAGAATGCCGGGTGCGGTGGCTCAAGCCTGTAATCCCAGCACCTTGGGAGGCCGAGACGGGCGGATCACGAGGTCAGGAGATCGAGACCATCCTGGCTAACACGGTGAAACCCCGTCTCTACTAAAAAGTAAAAAAAAAAAAAACTAGCCAGGTGAGGTGGCGGTCGCCTGTAGTCCCAGCTACTTAGGAGGCTGAGGCAGGAGAATGGCGTGAACCCGGGAGGCAGAGCTTGCAGTGAGCAGAGATCGCGCCCCTGCACTCCAGCCTGGGCGACAGAGCGAGACTCCGTCTCAAAAAAAAAAAAAACAAAAAAACAAAAAACAAAAAAAACTATGAGAGAAAAATGCTGCCCTCATTAGGCATAATCGATCCGCCACAAGTTAACAGCTGGCTTCATAGCAGAAACCACAGAGACCAGAAAGTGGTGAGAGGACATATGAAAGGGCTGAAAGCAAACAACTGTCAATCCAATCCAAATTCTATACCAACAAAATTACTTCAAAACTGAGGGAGAAATTAAGACATTCCCAGAAAAATAAAAACTGAGAATATGTCACCAGGAGATGAGACAAGAAATACGAAAGACTGAAGTTAAAGGACACTAGATGGTATCCACACAAAGAAATAGAGAGCGTTGGCAGAAGCGATGACATTGCCAACATGAAAGACAGCGTAAATATATTGTTGATGTAACTTTTCCTCATCTGATTTAAAAGATAATGGCATAAAGCAGTAACTACAGTTGATCCTTATTATTCCATATTTGCAAATTTGCCTACTCGCTAAAATTTATTTGCAACCCCTAATCAATACAGACATACCTAAGAGACATTGTGAGTTCAATTCCAGACCACTGCAATAAAGCAAATTTCACAACAGAGTGAGACATATGTATTTTTTTTCCGTTTCCCAGTGCATATAAAAGTTATGTTTACACTATATACTATAGTCTGTTAAGTGTGCAATAGGCATTATGTCTAAAAAAAAATGTAGATGCCTTAATTAACATATACTTTATTGCTATAAAATGCTAATCACCTGAGTCTTCAGTGTTAGTTGTTACCATTTTGCTGGTGGAGCGTCTTGTCTCAATACTGATGGTTGATGACTGATCAGGGTGGTGGCTGCTGAAAGTTAGGGTGGTTGTGGGTGATTTCTTAAAATAAGACAACAGTAAAATTTGCTTCATCTATTGACTCTTCCTTTCATGAAATAATTCCTTATAGCCTGCACTGCTGTTTGACAGAATTTTACCCACAGTAGAATTTCTTTCAAAATTGAAGTCAATCCTCTCAAACCCTGTTGCTCCCTTTATCAACTATGTTTACATAATATTCTAAATTGTTTAGAATTTCAACAAGGTTCATAGCATCAAGGTTGTCATTTCAATAAGGTTCATAGCATCTTCACCAGGAGTAGATTCCATTTCAAGAAACCCACTTTCTTTGCTCATAAGAAGCAACTCCTCATCTGTTCAAGTTTTATCACGAGATTGCAGTATTTCAGTCACATCTTTGGGTTCTAATTTTAGTTCTCTTGCTATTTCTACCACATCTGAAGTAACTTCCTCCGCTGAAGTCCTGAACCCCTCAAAGTCATCCATGAGGGCTGGAATCAATTCTTCCTGAACTCCTGTTCATGTTGATATTTTGACCTCCTCCCACGAATCATGAATGTTCTTAATGGCATCTAGAATGGTGAATCTTTTCTAGTGGTTTTCAATGTACTTCGCCCTGATGCATGAGAGGAATCATAATCTATAGGAGCAATACCCTTAAAAACTGTGTTTCTTAAATAATAAGACTTGAAAGTTAAAATAACTCCTTGATCCATGGGCTGCAGCATGGATGTTGTTTTATAAGGCATGAAAACAATATTAATCTCCTTGTACATCTCCATCACAGCTCTTGGGTGACCAGAAGCATTGACAATGAGCAGTAATATTTTCAAAAGAATCTTTTTTTTAAACTGTAGATTTCAACAGTGGGCTTAAAGTATTCAGTAAAACCATGCTATATACAGATGCGCTGTCACCTAGGCTTTCTTGTTCCATTTACAGAACAAAGGCAGAGTAGATTCTGGATCATTCTTAAGGGCCTTAGGGTTTTCAGAATGGCCAAGGAGCACTGGCTTCATCTTAAAGTCACCAGTTGCATTAGCCCCTAACAAGAGAGTTAGCCTGCCCTTTGGAGCTTTGAAGCCAGGTACTGACTTCTCTAGCCATGAAAGTCCTAGATGACACTTCTTCCAATACAAGATAAGGCTGTTTCATCTACACAGGAAATCTGTTGTTTAGTGTAGCCACCTTTATCAATGATGTTACCTAGATGCTCTGGACAACATGATGCAGCTTCTACAATACATCAGTACTTCCTGCTTTCCTTTGCACTTTATGTTGTGGAAATGGCTTCTTTCCTTAAATCTCATGAACCAACTTCTGTTAGCTTCAGATTTTTCTTCTGCAGCTTTCTCACCTCTCTGAGCTTTCACAGAACCGAAGAGCCTCAGGGCCTTGCTCTGGACTGGCTTTGGCTTAAGGGAATGTTGTGGTTGGCTTGATCTTTTATCCAGACCACTAAAACTTTCTTCATATCAGCAATAAGGCCGTTTCACTTTCTTATCATCGGTGTGTTCACTCGAATAGCATATCTAATTTCCTTTGAGAATTTTTCCTCTGAACTCACAACTTTGCTATCTGGTATAAGAGGCCTAGCTTTCAACATGCCTTCCTCACCAAGCTTACCTTAATAATATAAATTAGCTTAAACATAAAATAATCTTATACATTTTACAAATAATATCTAGACATCATTTTTTTAAAGTAGGTTTTCTATGTGGAAAGATGATAAAACTATACCTGGGTCTTCAAACTCTCAGGAATATTCACTTTAAATGTAAAGTGTGTAATTGAATTTGTTCTTTTTTTAAATTTAAGAGAACCTACTGGCAATGGAAACAGCAAGTGGCTTTCAAAATGGACACATATCAGTGGATATTAAAGTAACATCTGTAGAGTACTTTACCATTTATAGAGTGCTTTAACATGTATTGTTATTTAACTGTTTCAACAATCTGTGAGGTCTGAGGTTTTTACCCAGGACTTGGGCAAGCAGGGAGGAAGACGATGTCAGGTACCAAGATACTCAGTTCCTCCATATGTATGTCTTGCTTCATTTTATAGCATTTATAGTCTGTAAGGAACCGATGCTATTCATAACTAAACTACAGTGATTAGTACGTGGGCCCAAGGGCATTCACTTTGAGATACCATTTGAGGTTTTCATACTTATTTTTTTGAATGCTAATAAATCGACTGCCAAAAAAGTAAGTACCAAGGTCTACATCAGACAAGAAAATGTCATTATGCTAGCTGCTTGTTATCAAAGATTAATTTAACAAATATTATTGAATCATTACAAAGTATATATAGGTGAAGACCTAAAACACAGTGTGTATCAACTGAACAAATAAACAGGGGACTTAATCATCTACTACCTGTAAAGCTGTCTTTGGTGAACTTGCTTCAAAACAGTTGTTGAAAAAATTTAAGTGTTAGGGAAGTACTCTAAAATTCTTTTCAACAGGATAACTGTAAGTGTCTAATGGGAAAATCTGTCACATAACCTGAAAAAATGTCTCAATATAAATTAAACTGAAAGTCTAAAGATATTATATAAGAAACTACTAAAATCTTAAATAATGTTCACTATTTTACTCTTCATAGTAAAATAAACCAGAGTAAACCAGTTATGGAGCCAGAAGGTAATGATCTTTCAATAAAAAATAGCAAAACTGAACCAAATCAAACTCTTACCTCCAAACACCGGGGCTTTTAAGTAAGGTAACTGTATTTTTTTATCATCCAAACAAAACCCACTTCTGAGACTAAAAAAGAGTGCACTTAATATTAGGCATAAACTGGGAATGTGCCAGACAAACCAGAATGTATGGTCTCCTGCTTAATAAGACATATGTCCCAGGCCATCCTGTTCTAAGACCACAAAAACAGAAAAAAACAGAAAGCATGAGGGAACTCAAAGCACAGAAATAAACAAGAAAAAAATAAAAACTTTCACAAAGTAAGGTTTCCTCAAGGTTACAAATCAATTTGCATTAATAATATTTTAAGCAAGGGTAAAAGGGAGGAGGGGCTGATGTGCTAAAATAAGGAGGACTGGCTGAAATAAATTTAGGAAGCAGCAGATCTCAGATCCTCTCCCCCACCCCAGCAAAACACTGGAAGTTTATTTTCTTAAGAACATAAAACAGTGGTTCTCTGCACACTGGACCCTGGGCACAGCTGAGAAGAACATATACTATGCTGAAAACAAGAGCTTGGGTGAATGCATATATACAGATGCCGAATGCAGTGATGTCCCTGACCCCAGTCATTCTTTCCCTGCTGGGTTCCCAGAATGATGGCAGCCAGGCCTTCATTCTCAAGGCAAGAGATATGAAGAGTCTTCTCTGAGGAATCTGACCATCCTAAGAAGGAAGACGTAAAGTTAATTGAGTAGAAGATTCCTCAACCAAACAGCCCAGCCAGGCCACTCTATTGTGGAACTCACTGTTGATAAGCCCCACTCCTATGCTCATAGCCTCCAATCAGCCTTTTTGTTCCTTACTATTAAATATAAACACACAAACAAAAATGTCCAGATGTTTAATGAAAGACTCTAATATAAAAGACAGAGATTAAAAGAAATACATAATAAACAGATTAAAGCAGCTTAAAGAGAAGTAACTTTTTTCTTTTTCTTTTTAATATACCGAGTGGTAAGAGAAGTAAAATTTTAGAAAATGTAAGTATCTTTCTCATGGAGATAAGATATATTACAACTATGTAACAAGAACAGGATACTATAAAAGAACACGCAGAGAAAAAAAGTTTTTGAAATAATAAACTCGCCGGGCGCGGTGGCTCAAGCCTGTAATCCCAGCACTTTGGGAGGCTGAGACAGGCGGATCACAAGGTCAGGAGATCGAGACCATCCTGGCTAACACGGTGAAACCCCGTCTCTACTAAAAAATACAAAAAACTAGCCAGGCGAGGAGGCAGGCGCCTGCAGTCCCAGCTACTCGGGAGGCTGAGGCAGGAGAATGGCGTGAACCCCGGAGGTGGAGCTTGCAGTGAGCTGAGATCCGGCCACTGCACTCCAGCCTGGGCGACAGAGCGAGACTCCGTCTCAAAAAAAAAGAAATAATAAACTCAGAGGGTTTTTCAAAGATAAATCTGAGAAAGTCTACACAGAAAGCAGAGCAAAACATAACAGTGGCGACTAATAGGAAAGGAAAGGTAAGTCAGAAACGTAATATCCAAGTCATGGGAGTTCCAAAAAATAACGGGGAAAAATCATCAATAAAAGAATTTAAGAAAACATTTTAGAACCAAAGAAAAGGAAGAATTCAAAGAAAGAATGAACAAAAATGCATGAAAAGAAACCCATGCCAAGGCAGATTATTATGAAATTTCGGAATCCCAGGATAAAGGGAAGAACCTGAAAGTTTTCAGGGTAAAGCAGGTCTGAAAGGATAGGAACTGAATGGAATCAGTCTTACCAACAGCAACACTGAAATGGGAAAGTGAAGTAAAATGGAGGCAAAGTACAATTCTGTAGAAAAATTATTTTTTACCAGAATTGTATACTCAAATTACCAATCAAGTATGAGGGAAACATAAAGACATTTTCAGATATGCAAAGTCTAAAACATTTACCACTCATGCAAGCTTTCTCGGGAAACTATCAGGGAGTTAACACCACAAAAATGAGGGAATGGACCAAGAAAGAGCAAGAAATGGAATACGGGAGACAGGAAATCCAACATGGTGAGAGATGAAGGGAGAACCTAGGAAGACAGCCATAAAGAACCGGATGTCAAAAACAACCAGTTCAGATTGGACGCTTTAAGATAAAATGGATAGAACACCTAAAGTGTCTGAATGTCTTGACAGAATTAGACGACTGATGAAAAAGCAAACAAAAGAAATAAAACAATTAACTCTGAAAAGCTTTTTAAAACATAGAGAAAAATAAAAACAGGAACAGGAAAAGTGATCATAGTTTACCATGTGGCTCCTTCTGTGAAAAACATTTACATAATCAGAATAATGTAAATACTAATATGGATGTAACAGAAACAAGAAAAACTTCTTATTGTGCGATCTAGGATATAAAAATGGTACAGTGGGGACAAGGGAAGAAAAAAGGTAAAATCTTCACCTCCTGTTGGGGGGAGTCTATAGAAATGACAAAAACTAGGCTGGGCGCGGTGGCTCAAGCCTGTAATCCAAGCACTTTCGGAGGCCGAGACAGGCAGATCACAAGGTCAGGAGATCGAGACCATCCTGGCTAACACGGTGAAACCCCATCTCTGCTAAAAACTACAAAAAACTAGCCGGCGAGGTGGCGGCGCCTGTAGTCCCAGCTACCTGGGAGGCTGAGGCAGGAGAATGGCATGAACCCGGGAGGCAGAGCTTGCAGTGAGCTGAGATCCGGCCACAGCACTCCAGCCTGGGTGACAGAGCGAGATTCCGTCTCAAAAAAAGAAAATGACAAAAACTAAAAAAACAAACAAACAAAAACCAAGAAGTGCAAGATAGCCATGCTATTTTGAAAGTAGGGTTAATCAACTAAAAGTTAGAGGTCACAGTGCAGAAGAGGGCATGGAGGACCCCAGGGAGGAGACTTACTTGCTGTTTTTTTTTTTTTTGCCATAACTGTGTAGAATTGTTGGTCTCTAGATAACAAGTGTGCACAAAATTTTGTTAAACTATTTGATTAAAATAGAAAAGGAAAAGAAAAAAAGAGGGGACTTAGTGAAAGAAATCTCAAAAACATTTTAATTGAAGTGCCAAATTGCTCAGACCTCAGCCAGTATCAAACTGTCTTTCCCATAACTAAAGCTACACCACTGTGTATATCATTTGAGTACGATTATCAACTTTCCTCCATACTCTTCCAGTATGAAGACAGACAGGGAATTTTCCAAATCTTACCTCGAGCAGAGCTGCTGCGGGATCACCCTGTAGACTTTTTCCCAGTTTGTCAACCTCATCTAATAGGAACACTGGGTTGTTCACTCCCACAGTCTTCAAGCCATTGATGATGCGACCAGGCATGCTGCCAACATAGGTGCGCCTAGAGAAAGCAAGCAGCACATTTACAGTGTGAGATGTCAGGAGGCAGGAGCGATGCCATACAGAAATCGAAACTTAGGAATGTGAAAAGATCATTTAGCTATCACCATAATATAGCTATTTAAAAGGCGCTACGATAAATCAAAAGTTATTATATTCAATTCCAACCTTATCTTCTACTTAATTCTGGTTACAAGTTGCTCATGATATTGGAAGAACTGTATCACATTTGCCATTTGGTGAAATGAAGAAACACTTAAGTCACCAGTTACGGTTCTTACTCTTCAAGATTCCAAAATGTCCGAAGTACCCTATGAATTCCCATGCTTTCCATGATTTTCTAGAGCATCCCCCTACCCAACACAACCACCTTTATATACACTGAAATGGCTGCCCCAGGGCCAGCTAAAACATCATCATCTTCATGAGGGAGATTAAAATCGGTTCAAAGGGCCACTCAGAATGTAGACCAAAAACAACAACAAAAAAGAAAAACTCCAATCTCTTTTATTTTCAGAGGCAATAATCTGTTAACTATAGTACGAGGATCTGGGTTCAACAGTATTTATATCAGAATTCCATTATTCTTATTCTGTCATTTTGAACAAAACTGTATTCATCCCATATGCACTAATTGGCAATAACCACATTCGGCCAGCCAGGTATTTTGTTGAATGTTAAAATGTGAGAGCGTGCTTTATCGTATTTGGACCAGAATCACCCACACAATTATGACAGATGTAGAGTGTGGCATGAAATAAAAACACATATGTTTATCAAACCAAAAAAGGTGCATTTTTCACAAAGCCAGCAAAACTGAAAGCAGCAATTTACTAATTTTAATTATAACCTTGCTGTCTACGTTGTGCAAAGCAAATGCTCTCTCTGAAGAGGCATAAAAGCCTGACTGCCGGGAAGAAAACGATCAACGAGAAGTGGAACAGCCGCAGTTATCTCACGATCTGCACAAAGCCGATTCACAGAGCAGGCCTGAATTCTGCCACATGACTGGTATAAAGTAGGACAGAACAAACAGAGTGACCTTTGAAAAGACAAGCAAGCCTTAAAAACATCGTGGGAATGCCTTTCATCCAGGAAAGGTGACCAAGGCACTGGAAGCAAATGCAATAAACATTGTCCTGTTAATATAAGGAATTAGCATATTCAAGATTTCAGAATCAGATACAAGAAAGACAAGACTCAGAATTAATAAATTCTTTCAAATTATTTTTCTAGAGAACTTACAGATTTGCCATTACTCTGATTTTTAAGAGTGGTAGGGAAGGGAATTTTTAAAAAGAATCTTAAAGCCTCTAACAGGTCATTTTTTGCTACAGTTATTTATTTGCCTTTCCTTTTTTGATGAGTAAACTTCAAAAACAGGTACTGACAATTCTGCACCTAAAGTTACAGAGAGAAAATAATATTCTAGGTAGGCACCCTTTCTAAAAAAAGTGGAATCCTAGATTCTACTCACATTGTATATAAGCAATTCCTCTTACACTTTCCATTGCTTCCCAGAGCCTACGGAATAAGGTTCAAACTCCTTTGTCTGGAGTTCGAGGCTTTTCACAATCCAGCTCCCATTCATCTTCCCAACTTGCTGTCATTACTTTTTTGCTTTATCCACAATCGAGATCCTATTACGCTCTTAAACTTTTTACCTTTGTTAAAAATATGGTGCCTTCCTGCCCTTAATACTCCTCTTCCTGCTTACTAAACCCCAACAATTCTAAAAAACTTTTTCTGACTACCTCTCACAAAAGTGACTGCTCCAATAATGCAACGTCTACAGCATTTACTGGCCCCATAATTCATCTGATGGTTACTTATGACCTAGTTTTTATTCATGGGTATAATAACCTCCTCTAAAGAGCCAGTGAGCACTTTTATGACAGAGACGGGGTCTCACCACAGAGTAGTGGCTAGATATAGAGCTGTAAGACTGTTTCCCACCAGATCCACCATTCCAGCACTCAAAGCATCTTTCCATCAACACTCTAAAGGTAACATAGTACAAGCCTCTGAATACTATTTTGGGCAAATTACTTGACTTAAGCCTCAGTTTCCTCACCTATAAGATGGGGATAATAGTGTCAACTTGGTGGGTTGTATTAATAAAAGGATCATGAGAGAACACAGGTAAAGCACACAGCACAGTGCCTGGCACACAGTGAGCTTTCCAAAGATGGTCATCGTTATTAGCAACAGCTACTTAAAGTTTACTTCTGGTTTCCTGGAAAAAGCACAAGAGCAGAAATCAGTACACCTGAGTCCCATTTCAATTTCTGCCTCATGGAAGTAACTTTTGCAAATGTCTTTTATAGCAGACAAGAGAGATAAACATAGGCATTTCACCATCCACTCTTCCTACCTATTCGATTAAAGGGCTCCCTCAGGCTATAATGCAAACCATTAAAATAAAATTTACAAAGAATTTGGAATATAAAAGAGTTTAAGTGTTACAATGTTAAGTGAAAATGACAGGATTACAATTCTGTTACTTAAAATCCAATGATAAGTTTGGCAGTACAAAACAAATGTTAACAGTGATTATCTTTGTATGATAGAAAAACATGAGAATTTTTTTTTCTTTCATTTTTCCTTTTTCACACTTTTTTTTTTTTTTTTTTTTTTTTTTGAGGCGGAGTCTTGCTCTGTGGCGCGGACTGGAGTGCAGTGGCCGGATCTCAGCTCACTGCAACCTCCGCCTCCCGGGTTTACGCCATTCTCCTGCCTCAGCCTCCCGAGTAGCTGGGACTACAGGTGCCCGCCACCTCGCCCGGCTAGTTTTTTGTATTTTTAGTAGAGACGGGGTTTCACCGTGTTAGCCAGGATGGTCTCGATCTCCTGACCTCGTGATCCACCCGTCTCGGCCTCCCAAAGTGCTGGGATTACAGGCTTGAGCCACCGCGCCCGGCCCTTTTTCACATTTTCTACCAAGGGTGTGTGGATGTGTAGGTGTGGGTGTGGGTGTGGGTGGGTGTGTGGGTGTGTGTGGGTGTATCTCAAACTTGAAAAAGTAATCAGTTTAAAAAAGATCCTAATGATCTCAAAAAGAAAAATAGTCTTTAAGAAACTGGGATTTTAATGTATAACAGCATGTTAAAACAAATGCAATTCTTCTTCTTCTGGTAGTCATTACTAAATCTTTTCATAGACTAACTTGTATGGGTATACTCATCTAAAGGGTTGCACAACTTCCAAAATACTATGTTTTAATCTTATATGAATTCACAAACACCTAGAGAGCACTCACCACATTTAGCACCACGTTAAATAAGCATCATGGGGTACATAAAGAAGATATATAATAAATCCCCTGCCTGAGAAAGCTTGTACTTTTTATAAACGTATTTATGTTTCATCTCCACAGTTGTATGGCAGAAATGCCAAAGGCCTGTATTCTATAAAGGAGCACAATAGGTGGTCAGTTTAGAGAAGAGTAAAATCATAACTGACTGCACTTGCTTTAATGGAGGAAGCCTTGGGTTGAGTCTTTAAAATAAACCTAAGTTTTGGAGAGGCAAAGAAGAGTTGCATGCAAATACAAGTTGAAAGGATAGTGGGCAAACCATAATATATCTGGTACACTATGCTAAAAAATATATTAGAAGCTTGCTGTTTCAGTTATTTTTCCCTTGTAGAAATAATAATGAAATAGTTTATTTATAACTTTACCATTTCAGGTTACATATGAAAATGTATCAATGTGGAAATCACAAGGTCATTTTTCTTCTCATCTTGTTTGTAAGTTGAGCCAAGGATTTCTCGCAATAATATAATTTTATTATCTAAATAAACCACTGATAAATTATTTCTAGGAGTGAATATCAACAGTGATTTAAGATATATCATAACATTAATATATTATTTCTTTTTACCAAAGAACAAATGAAAAACAATTATGCAAACATGATTTCATAAAACTTCATCTTAAAAGAAGTTACTTTATATTTAATTTGTGTGAATTGATTTACATTACTTAAATGTAATATTTAAATATAAAAATTTAAGTTGTTAAAACTGATAGAAGGGAACAGGTATTTTGTGGCTTATAAAGTGGACAGAAAAATCACAGTGGAGATAAATCCAAATGAGAAATGTCAAAAAGACTGAAAAACTGAATGAGTTAATACATAGTATAAACATTATTCTCCCTTTAAGCTACTCAAAACAATATAGACAAAAATAAGCCAATTTTAGTCAGATCACTATTATTTTCCAAGTGTAGGATTAAATGTTAAGGCAAGCCTTTCTTTTTCTTCCCCATCTCCCACCTCATTACTGCTTAGCCCTAAAAAATATATCTTTGCTTGTTTTTAAAATAAATCCCCAAGTTATCGGCATCCTCCTTCTCATACGCAGGTACTTTCAGCAAAAGGCCAGGGTTCTACACACGGAAAAACAAGGAGAGTGAGTGGCAAAATCGAGAGGATAAGCAAGGGCAGTAACAAAGCAGCTTTCTTTTTCCTTGGCCATTCTAAGACTGTGGAACAGTGGTGCCTACTCAGAGGCTAAGGAAAAACAAAACTTTTCATGAACTCTAACTGTGAGCACGTGACCAGTACTCAAATGCCAAGACCTGGCTTGTCTCCCAAATGCCTCAACTGTCACATGGAACCGCATGTTCCCCCAGGCACACCCACGGTTGTGCTGGAATCGTCAACTGTTCTTTCTCTCCTCCTCCTATTCACCTTCAATTCATAACTGATCTAAGTACATGCTCTGCCCTCACCCTTTCCTCAACAACTGAACCCCACTACTCTCCACGTGCTTCCAAACAGGGTTTGAAATAAAATTTTTCAACAGGCTTTAATAATTTATAGGGTAGATGGGTAATACGTCCCCAACAGCACAAGGGCAGGCTGCTATAGTAATCAAACATCTGGTACACTGATAGCTAAGTAACACCTACCAGCAAGGTGTATCTAAAATCAGGCTGAATAAAATGATTCACAAAACAAATCCTGATACTTTTTACTCAGCAACCATCACAGCCTCCATACCTATGTTTCTAAAAAGGTTTTATTTACAAACATTTTAGGCAATGGTGATTGTAACATGACCTCCTTTTACAAGACTCATAAAGTCAAGTCTTATTTTCTTTAGGCTCAATTTTCTTAATACAGTCACACACACAAAAGCATATTCACTTGAAAAAAAGAACAAATTTTATATGTCAGTAAGGATTTAAAACAGAGATTTATTTTAATCCAACGATGTTCATAAGTGGTGAGAACCATGACACTATACATTGTCCATTAATAGGCAATAGAAAAATGCATTTTCCCATAATTCTGCCATATAAATTAAGCAATAATGCTGAGAATAGGATAAATATTTTAGAAGGCAATTTAAAAAATCAGATTGAAATTTATAAAAACTCATACTGAAGCTTGTAAATCTAAATTTGTCCTCCTGAGAATTTATTAATAGAATTTAAATGGTTAAAGCTAATTTTTAGTGAATGCTGTGTGTCAGATATTAAATAAGTGCTTTCCAAGCCTTATCAAATAATCAATACCAATGTGAAAAGAAATAAGAACAAATCACCTACGTGTCATGTGCTTATGATGTCAATTTCATATAATTCCACAAACTCACTCTCTAAATGCCATCAAAGACTTACTCTGTCGCTAAAATGAAAAGATTTAGGCCCTAGATGCAGCTTCTTTAAGTTTGGTCCAAGAGAAATGCCAATTCCTTTACGAAAGCTAACTACAGCCTCTAGTGGTACATGCAAGAATAAGAAGTCTAGGCAACAAAAATATATTTTGAAATTGCCAGAAGAAATCACCCAAATCAATTCTCTACTCTGATCTGCACCCCTCACTGTTTATTTACTAAAATCTTGTGATGATTCTTTTTTAAAATTTATTATTATTATTTTTTTAGAGATGGGGTCTCACCATGTTGCCCAGGCTGGTCTTGAACTCCTGAGCTCAAGTAATCTGCCTGCCTTGGCCTCCTAAAGTGCTGGGATTACAGGTGTGAGCTACCACACAAGGCCAGTAATGATTTTTTTTTAAATGCATAAGAATTTTAAGTGAGCAAATAAAAGAGAATAAAAATAACCATTTCTCATAGAAAAGTTTCTGAAACAGTTTCCCATCCCTGTCTATGGATAGGGATCCCTTTGAATAATAGAGAACAAGATATTTTAAAAGCATCATATTCTTTTATAAGCAGTTTATGGTTTCTACATTTAAACATGTTCTTTAACACATACACTATAGGTATGTTTTCTCACAACTTACAATTGCTATGAATCCTTTAAACCATGAAATGTAAATTCATACCTTCCCAAGCCATCTTCCATCAGATCAACAGAGAGATCAGAGAGAACAATGAATGCAACATGCAAATCTGATTCTAATAATGTCAGATGAATCAGAAACAGTTTCGTTGTTGTTGTTTGTTTGTTTTTTGAGATAATGTCTCTGTCTCCAGGCTTGCGAGCAGTGGGACAATCATGGCTCACTGCAGCCTGGACCTTCCCAGGCCTAAATGATTCTCCCACCTCAGCCTCCTGAGTAGCTGAGACCACAGGTGCATGCCACTGTGCCTGCCTAATTTTTTAATTTTTGTAGAGACAAAAATTAAAATTTAAAATTTAAATATAAATTTTGTAGAGACAAAAGTGTTTCCCTATGTTGCCCAAGCTGGTCTCAAACTGTTGGGCTCAAACAATCCACCCACCTCAGCCTCCCCAAGTGTTAGGATTACAGGCATGAGCCACTGCACCCAGCCTAGAGAGACAGTTCTTACAGTTTATTGTTTTTTGATAGAAAGTGAGTCCAAAATGCAAGAATAAGCCTTAATAATTATGCTAACATTTATCCTTATTACTCATATTCATAATACAAACCAACCTTCATAAAAGGAAGCTTAGGCCGGGCGCAGTGGCTCAAGCCTGTAATCCCAGCACTTTGGGAGGCCGAGACGGGCGGATCACGAGGTCAGGAGATCGAGACCATCCTGGCTAACACGGTGAAACCCCATCTCTACTAAAAATACAAAAAATTAGCCGGGCGAGGTGGACGGCGCCTGTGGTCCCAGCTACTTGGGAGGCTGAGGGCTGAGGCAGGAGAATGGCGTGAACCTGGGAGGCGGAGGTTGCAGTGAGCTGAGATCCAGCCACTGCACTCCATCCAGCCTGGGCGACAGAGCAAGACTCCGTCTCAAAAAAAAAAAAAAAAAAAGGAAGCTTAGACTGCAAACAGAACAAGCTTGTTATCAAAGACTTACTACCTCCTCCTATTGGCCCTCCCTATTGCAGTTACTTTGTTTAACTCTAAGAGTTAGAGGTTATTTATGGACCACTACTGGGTTGAAAAGAGTGTAAAGACATAATAATATCCAATCATAAATAACTTATAATTACATTCAAATGAGATTCCAGGAAAGCTGAGGCACAGAGTAGATATCCACTGTCAAACAAAACCAAGGTCAGTTTGGGTGCTTAGAGGCTCTAGGCTAGCTGATAAGTCTTGTAAATGTCCTTTCCATTGAAGGTATCACAAATAGCCCTTTAAAGAAAACAGACGTATGCTATGCCTAAGCTTTTAGGGAGCTCTAGTCAATTAAAAAGAAAGAGGAATCAGAGATTAAACTGAGAGAAGTGTTCTACCTGTGTCCTCGAATGTCAGACTGATCACATACTCCTCCAAGTGCAATCCTATGGAACTCTCGACCTAGAGTCTTGGCCACTGATCTTCCCACACTTGTTTTACCAACCCCAGGAGGGCCAACAAAGCACAGGATTGGGCCCTTCAGGTTATTTTTCAGCTGTCTGACAGCCAAGTATTCCAGCACTCTTTTCTTCAATTTTTCCATGGCATAATGGTCATTATCCAGAAGAATCCGGGCTGCCCTAATGTCCAGGCGGTCTGTCAAATAACCCAACAGAAATAATTAGAACACATAAAATTTTTAAGTTAAAGAACTCCTTTCAAGCATAACGAGAGCAAAATATTTTTTTTTGAAAACAGATGTGATAAGAACAGACTTGGATCCTTCTAAATGAGGCTTCTAGGAGATCTGCACTTGGTTTGGTTTTTCTGCTTAAGACTTAGTGTCTCCAGAGATAGTAGGGACTAAACAATTAAAAACTCAATGTTCATATCATTTTATTTGGAATGATTTTCTAGTTACGCATTACTTCTTATGGAGATATAATTTCTACATATTCTATGTGTGCTGGCATTTGTTCCTTTTAAAAAAGGGTGATTTTTTTCCTTATTTCAGTAGTAATATATGTTCATTCCAGAAAAGCTGATACACTAATAGAAAAGAAGAAAACAGTTACCCATAATCTCATGCCTCCAAGAGATCACCACTACTTTTACTTCAGTATGTGTTATTCCAGGCTGTGTGCGTGCATTTACAAACCTATTTTTCAAAATGGGATTTTATGGGGCCTTTAAGTTTTGTAAAATGTTTTTTTCACTTAATATATTACAGACAACTTTCACTGTCACACATATATTTATCAGTAACACTCTATGGCTACTTAATACTCCACTACTTAGTTATCTATATTCATTTAACTACTTCCCTACTGCTGAGCATTCAAGTTGTTTATACATCTTTACATTTATAAAAGATGCTTCAACTGTGCATCACTGTAACTAAATCATCCCATATATCTGCAATGATTTCTTTCAGATTATCTTCTATGAACAGAAGTGCTGGGTCAAAAAAAAAGAGATGATGTAAAGAATTGCCTAACTGCCACACAGAAAGTTGTATCAAAGTCTCACCAGAAGTGTGTGAGTTAGGCTTTGTTTCTAGAGCCAGGCTTTCAACAGGTTTACTAATATGTTTTAGCACTTAAAATACTCAGATTAAACACCAGGTAACAGAAGCCAAAATAAATTCATTAGATGGGTGGCTGCCAGAGGATAAGACACAGCCACATGATCATGCTGGCAGTGAAAGAAGAAGATGGGAGAGAGAAATACATACAAATCTTTTAATTAATTAGTACACACTCTTTCAATTATCTAGAATTTGCTACGAATTTTTCATAAAGGAAAAAAATGGCCCGAGATGGTAATTTGGTTCCCAAGCTGGTTCCCCCAAAAACCTAGCTAAGCAGTAAACTATATAATTTAATTATAGTACTATTGATTTTAGTCAGAGTCCTAGGTGAGTGACGTAGGAGGAGAAGAACTAAAATTTCTTCCCCCTTTCCTGGCTCCAGAACCTAACCAATGAATATATGAAGAAGTGAAAGATAGAAAGTTTCTCAATTGTTTCACAATGCTAGCCCTGACACTAAAACCTACCACAGTAAACATAAAAGAAAACCTCAGACATCCCTTTTTATATAGCTGTAAATATTAAAATGCTAGCAAATCAAATCTATAAAGAATAATCTACTAAATCCAAGTGGGATTTATTTTAGTTATGCAAAGATGGTTCAATGTTAGGTCATCAATATCATCATGTCCAAGAAGAGTAAGTTTCCATCAAAATATCATCTTGTACCTAAAAAGGTACTTGTTATAATGCATTATCCATTCATGATTAACACATTCAGTAAGGTAAGAATAAAAGTCAAGATAATTTAGAAAAGACACAACACTGTGAAGAAATTTCTTCCAAGAAATATGCCAAATAAAGATAATTTTAAAAGTTCTTTCAGTCTTTTAAATAAAGGTGATTTCCATGCTGTATACATTATTTTCTATCTTTTCCATACAGGATATATTTTTCTTATTATTCTCTTTAATGATTCAGAAAGCAGGCTTCCTGTTTTGAATAATGTGGTTACATGAAAAAAATTTTCAAATTTCAATATAAATTTCCCTATTCATAATTGGAAGATTGAAATGGTATCTACTGACTCCTCTGAGATGGGAAAATCTGCAAAGATATTTCCTACAACTCTTTCCTCTCTGCTTTCCTTTCTGCTTTCAGTTACTATCTGAGATCTCCACTTGGTAGGTAAACTTCTCTTTCAGAAATTACGAATTGGGGGCTGGGCTCGGTGGCTCACACTTGTAATCCCAGCACTTTGGGAGGCCGAGGTGGGAGGATCACTTGAGGTCAGGAGTTCGAGACCAGCCTGGCCAATGTGGTGAAACCCCATCTCTACTAAAAATACAAAAATTAGCTGGGCATGGTGGCAGGCGCCTGTAATCCCTGCTACGCAGGAGAATCGCTTGAACCCAGGAAGCAGAGGTTGCAGTGAGCCGAGATCGCACCACTGCATTCCAGCCTGGGCGACAGGGCAAGACACCGTTTCAAAAAACAAACAAACAAAGATATTTAGGCTGGACACAGTGGCTCAGGTCTATAATCCCAGCACTTTTGGAGGACAAGGCAGGCAGATCACTTGAGGCCAGGAGTTCCAGACCAGCCTGGCCAACATAGTGAAACCTCGTCTCTACTAAAAATACAAAAATGAGCCGGGTGTGGTTGCAAGCATCTATAATCCCAGCTACTTGGGAGGCTGAGGCAGGAGAATTGCTTGAACCCAGGAGGCGGAGGTTGCAGTGAGTCCAAGATCACACCACTGCACTCCAGATTGGGTGACAGAGTGAGACTCCGTCTCAAAAATATATATATGAATGGCATTTTCATGGTTTTATAACCACACTCACAATTATCTAGACATAATCCTATGTAGCAAAGGTTTAGGAGCTTAACATGACTTTTATACCATAATTTACTCATCTTCAGTTCTTTGTTGAAATGCTAAACAATGGAATTATTTTCATGATGGATACACGGCTGCTATACATCTCTAGTGCTGACACATATGGCATCTCAGAGTACCAAGAAATGTTTCCTTTCAACTAAAAGGCAGTATTTTGTTATGACATGCAAATTTAAATAAATTAAAAAATAAATTTACTACCACAGCTCACAGTAGCTTTATTGTTTGATATTTTATTTTATTAAATATTTTTCTTTATTATTTTACTTTTTAAAATAGAGTCAGGGTCTTCCTATGTTACCCATGCTGGTCTCAAACTCCTGGGTTCAAATGATCTGTTCACCTTGGTCTCTCAAAGTGCTAGGATTACAGGTGTGAGCCACTGTGCCCAGCCAGCTTTATTTTTAATAGCCAAAAAAACTGAAAACAACCCAAATGTATATCAACAGGTGAACTGATAAACAAATGATGGTATATCCATACAACAGAATACAACTCCAGCAATAAAAAGAAACAAATTACTGTTATATACAGCAACATGGATGAAAATCAAAATAATCATGCTGAATTGAAAAAGCCAGAAAAAAGGGCTCATACTCTATGATTCCATGTATATGAAATTTTAGAAAATACAGATTAATCTTTAGTGGTTGCTTGGGGATTAGGAGGCAAGGAGGAAAGGGGCAGGGAAGAAGGAAGGGATTATTAAAGAGCATGAAGAAACTTCTGGAGGTGATGGTTGTACTCATTATCTTAATTATGGTGATAACATTACAGATGTATACATAAGTTAAAACTCATCAAAATGTACATATTACATTTGTGAAGTTTACTCTATGTCAATTACACTTCAATAAAGCTCAAAAAAGAAAAAAAACCTTTCTCTAAAGAGAAATTAAGGGCCAGGCGCAGTGGCTCACATTTGTAATTCCAGCAATTTGGGAGGCCGAGATGGGTGGATCACTTGAGGTCAGGAGTTCGAGACTAGCTTGTCCAACATGGTGAAACCCCATCTCTGCTAAAAATACAAAAAATTAGCCAGGTATCATGGCAGGCACCTGTAATTGAGGCTACTTGCGAGGCTGAAGCAGGAGAATCACTTGAACTTGGGAGGCAGAGGTTGCAGTGAGCCAAGATCACGCCACTGCATTCCAGCCTGGGCGACAAGAGTGAAACTCCATGTCAAAAAAATTAATAAATAAATAGAAATTAAGGAAACAATCTCATTTACAATAGTTTCAGAAAGAATGAAATACTTAACTACAAACTTAACCAAGGAGGTGAAAGGTCTGTACACTAAACATCATAAAACACTGATGAAAGAAGTTAGACACAAACAAATGGAAAGATATTACATGTTCATAGACTAGAAGAACGTTGTTAAAATATCTATACCACTCAAAGCAATCTACTAGTTCAATGTAATCCCTATTAAAATTCCAATGACATTTTTCACAAAAATAGATTTAAAAAATCCTAAAATTAATAAGAAATTACAAAAGACCCTGAATAGCCAAACCAATCTGGAGGAAGAACAAACGTGGAGACACCAGACTTTCTGACTTCAAGTTATATTACGAAGCTACAGTAATCAGAGAGTATGATTCTGGCACAAAAACAGACATACAGACCAATGGAATAGAATGGAGAGCCCAGAAATAAACCCTATAAGGTTAGCTAGAAGGTCAACTAATTTTCAACAAGGGCACCAAGAACATGCAACAGGGAAAGGCCAGTCTCTTCAAAAAAATGTTGTTGGGAAAACCAGATACCCACATGCAGAAGAACGCACTTGAACCCTTACATTACACCGTGTACAAACATTAATTCAAAATGGACTAAAGACTTAAATGTAAGGCCTGAAACTGTAAAAGTCCTAGAAGAAAATATATTTTAAAAGCTCCTTGACATCAGTCTGGGCATGGTATTTTTGATATGACACCAAAGTCAAGTCAACAAAAGCAAAGATGAACAAGTGAAATTATATCAAACTAAAAAGCTTCTGTACAGAAAAAAAAGTTCAGCAAAATGAGAAAGCAACCTATGTAATGGGAGAAAATATGTGCAAACCATATATCTGATAAGGGGTTAATATCCAAAATATATAAAAAACTCATGAAACTTAACACCAAAAAATCAAATAGGTGCTTATCATGACTAATAATCAGGGAAATGCAAATCAAAACCACAATGAGAAAGCACTTTATGCCTGTTAGGATGGCCATTATTAAAAAAAACAAACCAACCATAACCAGTGAAGGTGAGGATACGGAGAAAAGGGCACCGTTGTACACTGTTGTTTGGAATGTAAATTAGTGTAGCCATTATGGACACAGTATGGAAGTTACTAAAAAAGTTAAAAAACAACTTCCATATGATCCAACAATCCCACCTCTGGGTAAATAGCCAAAGGAACTGAAATCAGGATCTCAAAGAGATAGCTGCATTTCCATATTCACTGCAGTATTACTTACAATAGCCAAGATACAGAAACAACTGAAATGTCTACTGATACATAAGTGAATAAAGAAAATGTGGTATAGACATACAATGGAACATTATGCACCTTAAAAAAGAAGGAAATCTTGCCATCTGTGACAACATGGATGGAACTAGAGGGCATCATGCTAAGTGAAATAAGCCAGACACAGAAAGACAAGTACTGTATGATTTCACCTATTTAATGCATGTGGAATCTAAAATAGTCAAACTCATAGAAATGGAGAGTAGACTAGTAGTTGCCAGGGGATGAGAAGAGAAGAAAATGGGAGGTGATGGTTAAAGGGAACAAAGTTTCAGTTATGCAAGATAAATAAGTTCTAGAGATCTACTACAAAGAAAAGTGCCTATTGCTAACAATATTGTTAATTTAACATTAGACCTTATGTTCAACGTTCTTACCACCAGTACCAAAACAAAAAAGCCAATAATAATGATGATAATAATAATCACAAAAGATGTAGGAGGAAACTTTGGAGGTGATGGATATGTTTATGGCTAAGAGGATTGTGATGGTTTTATGGGTGTATACTTATTCCAAAACTCACTGAGATGTAGTCATTAAATATATACAGCTCTTTGTATGCCAATCATACTTCGATAAAATGGTTTCAAAAAAATTGAAAACAAAAATAACAGTAAGACAATCAGTGGAGTAAATTTGAAATGAAAAATTGCATGAGCTTTCTGAGTGATAATTAGACTGCAAAAAAGGTGTAATTTTTTGGCTTACCAGTTGTGCTTTTGTTCCAAGGAAGTTCTACCATAAGTTCCAAATAATTTCTAGTCAGAGCATATTCTGGCATTGACTGAGGCATTTTTTTGAGTCTGTGGAGAAAGAATACACAGCAAACTTGTTCAAGAACGCAGAAAAATTCTGTAACAGAAAAATCAAACAGCTCTCTTTCTTGGTTAGATATATCATGCATGTTTAGTTAAACAAATCTGAAAAAGTTTGAAAGTATCCAGATAATAAAACGTTTATTTTGTTTTGTAATGTAATGATCACCACTCCTCTCTCTCTCCCCAGCCTATTTTACCGCCCCTTCTGTAGTCCCACCAGGGAGGGGTTCTTCCCTTCTGCTCTGCTTTCTCTACAATGTATTCTCATATTTTGTAAGTACATGAAGTATTTAATGTACTTACAAAACAAAATAAGGCAGATACCTGCAAACTGCAGGAGAAAACAGTATATCTAATTCTATCCTGGAAATATGGCCTCACTAGTGTGTGTCCCTTTTAAGCTCACAGGGATAGTCAAGTGACACATATCCATTGGTTTACTTATCACAGTAAGATATAAGTGCCTAACTATGCGTAATACAATAATTTTATTCTTCTGTATCAGAGATGAGTGAGGTCTGCTCATAAAAGCAAGCTAATATATACTTAATAACAAATGCAACTTCCACAATATATGCAGTACTGAGCAAAGTGTTCTGCACGTAAAAAATGTTCTACATATATTAACTAATGTCAGAGGCAATATAAAATACCCATCAACTACAATTACCAATGTTCTTAACTGTGAGCCTCAGAAAGTCAAGTATGAAGTCACTAAGCATTCAAACAGGCTCATTACAATTCACTAATAAAAGAAAATGGAATAAGAGTTATAAAGTTAAAAGCATGTGAAGGAAAAATGGCTTTCAGTTTAACACTGGGGATATCTAGAAAATGTAATCAACCCACATATCCTATTCTGTTATCAAGGTTTCCCTGTACTTTGTCTTGTACAAAGAGAAATGGACAGTCCTTGCCCTTGAGAGTTTATAATCTAGAGAAGAAAAGTCACATGTGAAGAATACGATGCTAACTGAACAAACATTACATATAAACAAAGAAGCATGGTCTATTCTTTCAGACAACAAAAAGGCAGCTGCAAGAGTTATAATGCTTGACAGCACACTGCAGGTGGAAGACTTGCACCATGTATCCTCAGTATTTGAGAAAAGAGTAGTGAAAGTGGTGTTAATCAGGAGTACTAAGAATGTTAATCATGAGTACTAAGAATGAAAACAATAATGAACAAATGCTTTTTATAATTTACCTCTTTATCTCTTTGACACAGACTTTATGGGCCTGCTCTGGCATACTAGATGTTTGTATTTTTTTCTCTAGCATGACAATGTCATCATTATCTTCATCTTCATCTTCATCTTCTAAAGTACCTGAGATATGTGTAATTCTCCTAATAGGGCGTATTGCTATAACCTAATGTAGAAAGCAGAAGAGTAAAACCGTATGTCAAAATAAATTGGAAATAGTACCCAGGTACACATAAGATTATGACTGGTTCTGAATCAACATTTTTATGACTATAGTCTATAGCTTTAGGAAGTGAAGTTCAGAATGATAATCTGAACTTCAGGCGGTTGTATACAGAGAGGCAGTAGAATTGCAAAAGCAGACCAGCATAAGGTAGACATGATTCTTTGGTATATGCTTACAATAATACGTGCATGAGAAAACAAATTTCAAGGAACTGGATACCAGAAATGATTAAACCATCTAGGAACTATCTTTCTTTGAGCTACTATTGCAGTCACTATTTTCATGAAATACATTACTTCTTACCATTTGGTGACTGAAAAAAATTCCATTTTATCTCTCATATTACAAAATTTCTTCCTAGCATCTTCAACCTTTCCACCACTGGCTCTATTTTGTCTTCAAAGCTTTCCTGCTTTCAAAATATTTTTTCTTACCTCTAGTTCCTTCTAGTTAACTACCACACTATTTACTTCCCTTCTTGTGAGGTTCTGTGACAAGTGGCTATAACCACCAGATCCCTTACCTCATCAATCACTTCAGTGAGCCTTTGGCATCTGTTCCCATCCTGTCAAAATTGTTCTTTCAAATCTAAAAAACATATTCTGTGCAAAGTCAAATGGCCTTTGTGTTCTCCGCTATGATCTCTCTATCATATGTTAAAACTACCTCATGTGCTCCTTGAAATTCATGAATAAACAACCATTACTGGAGCAAAATGATATACTAGCATTTAATTTAAAAGCCCCCAGAACATTTTATTTTTTGAGACAGGGTCAAGCTTTGTCATCCAGGCTGAAGTGCAACGGCATCAACACTGCTTACTGCAGCCTCAACCTCCCTGGCTCAAGCAATCCTTCCACCTCAGCTTCCTAAGTAGCTGGGACTACAGAAACACACCAGCATGTTGGCTAATTTTAAACTTTTTTTTTTTGTAGAGGTCTCATTATGTTGCCCAGCCTGGTCCTGAACTCCTGGCCTCAAGCAATTCTCCTTCCTTAGCCTCCCAAAGTGCTGGGATTACAGGTGTGAGCCACACCATTCAGCCCAGAACTTATTTTTTAACCTGGAAAATTTATCTATTTAATACATTCAAATATAAAAATGTTTAAAACATAAAGCAGTAAATAAAAATTTAATTTTATAAAAACATAAGTACTAAATATATGCTTTTATTCTTATATAAGTCATCAGCAGATAAAATATTATAAATAAAAAACTGAACATATTACATATATTTTTAAAAGTGAGATTTCTATAAGCATATCAGTGATTTCATTGTTAAGACAAAAGCACTTTTTAATGCATTTTTCCTTCCTGACTGCTAAAACAGTGCTTTTCAACTCTTAGGGGAATGAAAAGGACAGAGTTTTAGGCTAACTCCAAATATTATCCTGATTCCTACTTTTTAAATAACTGTCTCTTGTTTAACCATTTTCTGGAGCACTTTTGAAAAACTTTCATTTTAAGTGATGGCAACCTTTATTAAGAGTAAGTTGCAGTTTTCTGCAACTCCCAGTGGATTTGTCTTTCTACACAAAATGAGTAATTGAATCCCTAATCTGATCTCAAGCCAGAAACAATCCAGTTTTCTGCATGTTTTAAACAGCATGGTGTCCTGGAGTACTAAACCCCAGCATGATGATCACTGTTCCTCTCTCTCCTCGGCCTACTTTACCGCCCCTTCTCTAGTACCACCAGGGAGGGGTTCTTCCCTTCTGCTCTGCTTTCTCTACAATGTATTCTCTTTGATGACAAGACTTCTGTACTGATGACATCAAATTGCTAACATAACTCTCAACACCTCACTTAAGTCAGAGTTCTGCATCTCCAACAGCATTCAAAGAACTGCCATTTTCACATCCTGTCCATATCAAATATATTTTCCTAATCTAAACTCTGGCCAGGCATAAAAATTGAAAAATCAACAGATCAAGGTAGACTTCAAACAGATCCCATCATACATATAAATGTAATGGATGATAATGGGGATGGGAAGGATTATTTAATTAGTGGCGTTGAGTCAAAAAGCTATTTGAGGGAAAAATACAACTGCTGTCTTCAAAATAATATATGGGTTAAAGAATTAAATACTTTTTAAAAAATCAACTAAAGTTAAACTGAAAGGAAAGTGAATATTTATCAAGCCACTGGAGGTTAGAGGACTTAAACTTAGAAAACAAAAAAAGATCAAGAGTTTGACTAAATAAAAATGGAAACTTTTGTAAGTTGAAAACAGCCAAATTTCGGACACAACATACAGTCCCTTTAAGAAACAGTTTTGTATTACTTCCTTAATACTACATGCAGTAAAAAAATGTTACACTCAAAGACACCCATCAGAGTTATTTGTTAGTGTTTACAATATGCAAAACACTGGAAACAAAAGGGGAAATGGCTCAGTAAATTATCCTTTTGGATGATAACCAAAACAAAGTGAGAAAAATGCTTACATGCTTTAAAAAATAAATCCAGGCAAAGACAAGGATGAGAAGAAAACACCTAAATTTTATCAGTAATGCGAGTGGTAGGAGACAATAAACTTTTCTTTTTTGTTCCTCTCTTTATTCTCCTCTTTTTTCAAACCTTAAATGGATTAAAATAAATATTTACCCTCTTATCATC
This sequence comes from Piliocolobus tephrosceles, assembly GCF_002776525.5. NCBI lineage: Eukaryota > Metazoa > Chordata > Mammalia > Primates > Cercopithecidae > Piliocolobus > Piliocolobus tephrosceles. The sequence continues at coordinate 33,027,544 of NC_045450.1, read as the reverse complement.
ATCTTGCTTGGGTTTTCTGGTTTTTTGAAGCAATTTCAGGCCTTCAATTTGTCTGACAAGCAGTGGTATAGTCATCTTGAACCGCTCCTCTAGGCTCACAGCATCTAAAATCTAAGGAAATGTGAGTCAATTAATAGGATCTCTCTCAGAAACACACAATCCAAAAACAGGCAGTCAGAGCCATGGTTTGAATTGCCAAGTTAAAAAAAAAAATTCTTACCAGTATTCACAGCTACACTATGGCTAAGATAACCAAATGAACTATATTAATCAGCAAGGTTGTTTGAGATGAGTATCAGAATCCTCAAAAAAGAAAGAAAAAAACAGAATCTTGATTTTTCACTTTAAAATGAAGCTGTGTGTTTTTAAGATAAAAAAACCAGATACACAGTTGATGTCAACTCTTTCTGGGAATTATTCTCTTAAAGCCCAGCATGTGTTTTCATATTAGATCTAAACAAATTATAAGTTCAAAATATTAAATGTTTACATACACAAGACAACAGAAGCACTGAACCAACTCTCACTAGTGATTTGTCGGCGCACGGGCTGCTCTCCATTCCTGCAGTAAAACACACTGCTGCCGCCCATAGCCAGAGGGCTCTCTGGCAGTCCTGTAACTCTTCTACTCCCATCGGTTTAATTGAATTCCTGTGTATAACCAACCTGTTTGTGTTAGTTGCATTTGCTATTATAACAGTTGGATTTAAGTATTAAATAAACTGGTAACACATGAAAGAGCTGTTTCACTGAAAACAAACAAATGTTCTAGGATGATTCAGTAAAAAAGACTGCTTTAAAAATAAATGTGCAAGAAAACTTATAAAGTATTACAGTTTGGGGATTAAGTCATGTAAATGTAGGATTCTACACTTTGATTACTTTTCAAGTGTCTTTAAAATTCATTTCACTTTAAATAAATATAAATTTAAAATTAGTAATGTATCATAGGTGTGATTTATATAAAAAACATCATGAAGATTCTAAGAAAGCAGGTCCACACATAAGGGAAGGGCCATGGCTCCACATTTAAAAATAATGAATCAAAGAATGTCTACATATTTAAGTTAAATTAAATATTCACCCTTTTTTTTTTTTTTTTTTTTTTTGAGACAGAGGTCTCTGTTGCCCAGCCTGGAGTGCAGTGGCACAATCTTGGCTCACTGCAGCCTCCACCTCCCGGGTTCAAGCAATTCTCCTGCCGCAGCCTCCCAAGTAGCTAGGATTATAGGCGTGCACCACCACGCCCAGCTAATTTTGTATTTTTAGTAGAGATGGGGTTTCGCCATGTTGGCCAGGCTGGTCTTGAACTCCTGATCTCAAGTGATCCACCCATCTCGGCCTCCCAAAGTGCTGGGACTACGGGCATGAGCACCCAGCCAAATATTGACCTTTTCGTGATTCTTTAACTTTTTCTGTAAATTGACTATTAGTACTGATTATACAAATAAAAGAGCTGCTTGTGTAAACAAAATTATAAAACAATCACATTTGAAAGTCAGTTTAAATGTAAAAGCATTTCAACTACTTTGGGTCTCCAATATCTTTTTCTTGAAGGTCAAAACTTAACTACTCACTATCTAGATCTCAATAAAAAGTGACAAAGCAACCTGGCATTCAAGAAGGGAACACTGTACCTGGAGTTTCTCTTTGTTGCTTGTTCGGATAATTGATGTCAAGATGTCTGGTAAAGCTTCCCTTGGAAGACTATCTAAAAGACGTCTCAATTTAGCAACTGCAGGGACAGACATATCCAACATTTCAACCAACTAGAAGGGGGAAAAAAAGTCTTTTAAATGAAATCTGGCATTATTTGTGAATTTTTAAAAATCAGATTTTCATCTAGGTTTAATGTTTGGGCCTCAGACTTTGTTTTTGAAAGATCACTGATTAATATAGTCCACGTATTTTACAGGCCTCAGAGGAAAAGTACTTTCAAAACGTCAATTAGAATGAAAAGCAATAATGGCTCAAAAGTAGTTAATACTAATGTTTACAAAGGCTTTGTAAACTTGTGCCATGATTATTTTTAACTTTCTATTGAAAAAAATTCAAACGTATAAAAAAGTTGCAAGAATCATACAGTAACTCCTATATATCCTTATTCCAGATTCACCAATTGAATTCACCAACTGAAAAGTAGCATTTTGCCACGTTTGCTTTCTCTCTCTCCACACTCACACATAATTAATGAACATTTAAGGATAAGCTGCAGAATCGAGATCCTTATTCTTTAAATCTCTAATCCTGTGACAGATTAAGGACCCTTGTTCTTAAGAACAAGAATATTCTCTTACATAATCACAATATAACCCCTATTAGATGCATATTATTAGAAATATGTGTATTATTAGAAATTTAGCATAGTTGATGATATTATCACGGCCAATCAGAAGCTGAAATATTAATATTTAGTATAACATGTGTGTATTAGTCTGTTCTCACACTGCTAATAAAGACATACCAGAGACTGCGTAATTTATAAAAGACAGAGGTTTAATGGACTTACAGTTCCACATGGCTGAGGAGGCCTCACAATCATGGAGGAAGGCAAAGGAGAAGCAAAGGCCTGTCTTACATGGCGGCAGGCAGGACAGCGTGTGCAGGGGAGCTATCATTTATATAACCATCAGATCTTGTGAGACTTATTCACTACCAAGAGAACAGTAAGGGGGAAACAGCCCCCATAATTCAATTATCTACACCTGGCACCGCCCCGACACATGGGAATTATTACAACTCAAAGTGAGATCTGGGTGGGGACACAGCCAAACCATATCAATTTGGACCAACTAGAATCTGAGCACTGACGGAATGATTTTTAGAAAAACAACTGTCAGGGTGTATCTGGGAGTTAAAAGACAGATTATGCCCAAGACACACTTTCAGTAACTGTGATAGTCATCAGGGCTACTGACAAATTCCCCTTTTCTTCCGGGCACTGCTCTTTCTAACTTTCTTCAAACATATTAATAGGTGTGTCTAAGAGTTTTAAATTGACCCATGAAACATAGTGGAAGTGACAGTTCCTTCCGGGCAGAAGCATTACAAGCCAATGAGAGATACGTCCCATTTCCTTTTCCTGCCTCAGAGATAAGGGAAGCATGTCTTGAGATGAATCTCCAATCCACCTGGGTTCAAGTGACTCTAATAGGCAGACATAACCCCCACCAGTATCAGGCATAAAGCATGAGCCAGAAAGACACTCATGTCATGTAACTGAGATTTCAGAGAAGTTAACACAGCAAAACTTAGTTCACACTAATTCATAAATGATGTACCAAACGCTCATTTAGTCAATTCAAATAAGATTTCATGTGCTAATAATAATCAAACCCCTCCAACAACATTGTAATTTTGGAACCTATCCATTACCTGCCTAGAATGAAGGGAATTAAAGTATAATTACAATGCTGTTCAGGTGGAAGAAGTAGATAATAAAATTTGAATACCCTTACTACTAGGAATTCACCCTACGAAAATAAATAAAACAGTTAAAACTCATTTTCCAAACATTTACTGAGTACAAACTATTTGCCAGATCCAATACACTGCTCAGTACAGGATGGCTAAAGGAGAAAAATAAATTCAAATTTGGTAGAGAAAAAATACCTATAAGATACATTTCAATACAATGTGATACGCATTATGTTAAATTACATGTATGACAGACTGTGAAGGCACAGAGAGAGGAGTGGTAACAGCTTACAGCCATTGGGAAAGCACAGATTCAATGTTAAAATTCAGAGATGGAGGCCAGGTGTGGTGGCGGTTAGATCATGAAGTCAGGAGTTTGAGACCAGCCTGGCCAACATGGGTAAACCTTGTCTCTATTAAAGATACAAAAAATTAGCCAGGCATGGTAGCACGTGCCTGTAATACCAGCTACTCAGGAGGCTGACGCAGGAAAATCACTTGAACCTGGAAGGTGGAAGCTGCAGCAAGCCGAAATTGCACCACTGCACTCCAGCCTGGGCGACAGGGTGAGACTCCATTTCAAAAAAAAAAAAAAATCAGAGATAGAAGAGCACTCCCAGCAGAGAACCAAAGGCAGAATCATAGAGACATGAAATAACTCAATGTGAAGCTGTTCTACATTCAGTAGAGCTAGAACTAGGGTGTCAATGAGGTGGTAACTAGAGTTGAGGCAAGACAGATAGGCCCAAGACAAGTTGCAAACGGTCTTAATGTTACACTAAGAAATTTCGTCTTCATCCTATAGCCATTAAAGTCTTTTACTCAAGGGAAAGGGATGCCCCAAACTTCTTTTAGAAAGGCTCAGTGAAGAGAAAAGGTTCAAGACGAAGAACTAGGAGACAAGAGGCTATTGAAGAAGTCCATTGAAGAGGGCTGTAGAAGTAGATGCAGAAGGGGATGAAAGAGAATAATTAATTGGAAATAACCTTAATGTCTAAAAAGAGAAATTACAAAATTAATATACATTAACTCAATGAAATTAATAAAAGTACTTAATATGAACCTTAGACACGGATAAAAAAACAAAACATATAATTGAATATGAAATTTAACAAAAATTAAATTTGATGCATGATGATGGTAAGATGTGTGGTGATCTGTTTATCTCTAAAAACTCCTTTAATGTCACTGTAAAATCTTTATAAGTTTAAAAAGTTTCTCTAGATTCAAAGTGCAAAGAAGTAAAGGCAATGCAAAAGAGGCTATGAAGCCGTCTATGTCTAACAGAAGCACGAAGACCCAGGGAACATCACTGCCGAAAAGAAAAGGAAATTCTATTTCTCTCAATCTCCTTTATTCCTAAGCAGTATATTCACTATTCCAGCTTTCAAACTGAAGTTTCTTTCCTCAAAGTCCTTTTTTCAGCTCTCATAGAAATTACAGACTCGAATTTTCTATTTTTCTTTTTTTTTTTGAGTCAGGGTCTCACTCTGTCGCCCAGGCTGGAGTGCAGTGATGCAATCTTGGCTCACTGCAACCTCCACCTCCAAGGTTCAAGTAATCCTCCCACCTCAGCCTCCCCAGTAGCTGGGACTACAGGCACGCACCATCACACCCGGCTAATTTTTGTACATTTTGTAGAGACGGGATCTCACCATGCTGCCCAAGCTGATCTCAAACTCCTGGGCTCAAGCAATCCGCCTACTTCAGCCTCACAAAGTGCTGGGATTACAGGCGTGTACCACTGCACCCGGCCCTCAAATTTTCTATTTTTCTATTATTGTTCATTACGCTATAAGTATGGCTCTTCAAATGCCACATCAGATACAAGTACCACAGGCTATGAACACTCGCCCTACACATATTTCAATGACCAGTAGTATTTATAATCGAAACTTTTAAACATCTGATCCTCATAGATCTAGTTATAGTCACTGGATTATATTAATAGAAAAGTAGACTATACTTTATAATTTTATATGTTTCGTTAAGGTTTGAAACAAAATGGGGTGGGAAGAGAAGCTTTCTGTTCTATCTAGAGTTAACCAAAAAAACTAGAATTAAGGAGTCAAATATTTAATGCATATCTAAAATGTGCTTCCCTCCCAGCATTCTAGTTAACCAAGGTTTTAACCATACTTGAACCAGCCTACCACAGGCTTGATCTGCCATAGTTACTGCTATACAATGTGATCTTGACTTTTGAAGTAATATAACTTATATAAATGGTGCCTAGATATTTTAGTGACAAATAGCTTCTGTGCAGTATTTCATTTTTAAGCTTTAAATATTTAGGTTTAATAATTACCTTGTTTAGAGACAGTAGAAGTTAGAAGGAAAACTGTAGAAATAACATTTGGAAAAAGTTTAGAAAGGGTAGGCCAATATGTCCTGGAATGATTCAGGTAGAACCCCAGACAAGAGTAAATCAGAATTAATACATTATGTTACTAAGTCATTTAAATGTATACTGTCCTAAAACTTCACCATCTAACAGATTCATCGTACCTTAGGAAAGCAAAGGAACCAAAAACAAATGGGTTTTAGGAAAAAACAAAAGCAACTTACTTGTACTGCATATTTGTAAAACTGCTCCGATAGTTCTCCTAGCTCCTCCCTCATTTTACAGGTGCTGGGAAACTCCTCAAGTCGGTCCAATTGCTCTACTTCAGCAATGGGATATGGCTTCTCTTTTAAGACCTGTACAATCTGGAAACGGCACAGGCCTGTAATCAACAGAGTATAGTGGGGCTTGGGCCAGTTACTACCCACAACCTGAACGGCCAGTGCAGCTGTGCCAATCCTGAAAAATACACAAAACAGCGGTATTACAAACATTCAATATGGTAGAACAGAAACTCACTTCAGAAAGTGTTGGCTTTTCTAATAAATTAAGAAAAAAAAAAAAAAAAACTGAAGTGTAAATAAATTATTTCTCTATTTAACTTAGCATCCAGCATGTGGCCTCTTCCGCCACTACCCTCAGCTATACGGCAAAGTGGGCCATCTCACTATAATCCGCACCGCTTTTAAAAAATTAGGTAGGAATTTGTGAACACTTGGATTATCAGGCATAAAAATGTAAGAGAAAAGTAGTTCAGAATTACATATCTTAAATTAACGTTGCCAACTAAGAATAAGGCAATCTTATACCAGGATAAATATCAATTTAAATACATTTAAATATAAATAGCATAAACCAATCTAAGAAATCTGTGTTCCAACACCAGTTGTTCTACTAGCATCAAGTCAGTTTTCTTACATAATCAATCTATGAAACTTCCACATACCCACCTTATCATAAACTGGGAACTTACATATTATGCCCTTAACACTGAATTTCTAAGTGTGAGGGCTAAATATTACAGTCCACACACTGCCATAGACTGAGGAGAGCTAAAGAAAGACCCACATCTCAAAGGGTCTCAACCTAGTTCTAAGTGGTAATCACTTTTCCTAACAATAGGTGAAAAGGCTTTAAGTCTTAGCTCCTCATCAGCAAACACAACTCTGATCAAGTCACATATAAATTTAATTCACAGAAAGGAAGCTTCATCCAAACTAAGCCAGTTATATAAAATATAAAAATCAACATTGAGAAGATACTTCCAGATCCCAAAATAAATAATATTTTCTCCCTTCAGCCGTAGAAAAACTGGTAATTCCAGAAAAGAAAACAGAAGGACTAGAACTCTCAACACCCTGGGAAAGCGGTAATAGAAGAACACCACCTGCCCATCTCAAAGATAATAAATCATATAATACAGTATGTGAATATGAATGAACTTGCTTACTTCTATACACAGTGAATTCTTGATTACTTCCTTATAAATTACTCATTCCATGGATTACACATAGCCTTTGGCTTCTTTCTGCCACTCAGCTTATTCTGAACTATGTCTATCCTTTCTTACTTTTCAGTCATTATCATATTTACAATAAAAACTGATTTAACTAATAACTTAAGCCAAACAACTGAGGAGATAAATTGGTGAGAGAAAAAATCACGTACATAAAAAACTTGAAATTATTTAGCAATTGGCTATTATTTTGACTTATTCATGTTGTGGTTGCTTTTCTTCAATCAATAGTAGATCTTATTTCCCACTTCCTGAAAGCCCACTCAGATTGCCTGAGAAAGTGAGCCACATCTAAACTGATTAGAGAATAACTTAAACCATAATTCATTGCAGATGATATTCATCAATGTTTGCACAAGGCTGAAAGAGCTCACAGTCCTGTTTGTATATAAAACATCCACAGACAAGAAACTGGATCCCCAGCCTAAAGTGTTTACAAAGTAGAAACCAAGGAGGAACCAGAGAGAGAGATGAGACAAATCCAAACCTCCAGATCAGGAGACAAATTTAATTATTTCGGCTACGTCACTGCTAAAAGGTGATGCTAAAGAGGTTTTTTTGGGTTTTGTTTGTTTGTTTGTTTGTTTGTTTTTTTAGAGAGTCTCGCTTTGTCACCAGGCTGGAGTGCCGTAGCGTAATCTTGGCTCACTGCAACCTCCGTCTCCCAGGTTCAAGTGATTCTCCTGCCTCAGCCTCCCAAGTAGCTGGGACTACAGGTGCACACCACCACATGCAGCTAATTTTTTGTATTTTTTGTAGAGATGAGGTGTCACCATGTTGGCCAGGATAGTCTCGATCTCTTGATCTCATGATCCGCCCATTTCGGCCTCCCAAAGTGCTGGTAGTACAGGTGTGAGTCACTGCAGTGTTTCTGTTTGTTTGTTTTAGAGGGAGTCTTGCCCTGTTGCCCAGGCTGAAGTGCAATGGCGTGATCTCGGCTTACTGCACCCTCCCTCCTGCGTTCAAGGGATTCTCATGCCTCAGCCTCCCAAGCAGCTGGGATCACAGGCACACACCACCACACCCAACTAATTTTTGTATTTTTAGTAGAGACGGAGTTTCACCATGTTGGCCAGGCTGGTCTCAAACTCCTGACCTCAGGTGATCCACCCACCTCAGCCTCCCAAAGTGCTAGGATTACAGGCATGAGCCACCAACCTGGCCAAAAGGGGTTTTCCTATAAAGCAAATACAATATGTTGGCTGTGAAAGGAAGATGTTCCAAACTGAAGAGATTAAGCTGAATTTATACTATGTCTACAAAAGGTATAGATGTACACGTCTTAATTGCTTTTTACTTAAAATCACTTATAGTTGACTAGAAATTATCCCTTTTAAAAAAATCTTTTTTTTTTTTTTTTTTAAACAAGAGATGGGGTCTCATTATGTTGACCAGGCTGATCTCGAACTACTGGCCTCAAGCAATTCTCCCATCTCGGCCTCCCAAAGTGCTAGGATTACAGGCATGAGCTACCGTGCCCAACCTAGAATACATCCCTTTTATAGAAAAAAATCTGTGAAATTATAGATGGCTAGAAACAGAGTACCTGGTGAGACATTTTGGGTGAAAAGCATAGTGAAAAAGAATCTATTGTATATTGGGCCCCACATTTTATATATACAAACAGGTAAATAAACAAAATATTCAACTAATATTTTCCTTCTATGATATACAAAAGGTTGTACATCAGGTCAGTCTTTTTTTTTTTTTTTTTTTTTTTTTTT